>NC_080562.1:2248928-2556785 GCF_030253575.1 Rhododendron vialii | reverse complement strand
GGACTGTTTCTTCAAATTTTTCGTCTCTTTTTTGTGATGCTGTCCAATAAGCTACGCTGTCCCGAATTTTCTCAATACCCACCTTGATAACATCCAACCCATCTTTAACAATAAGATTAAGAATGTGCGCACAACAACGCATATGAAATAAATTCCCACCCAACATGAGCGACGCACTATCAAGTTTGTCCCACAAAAGATCAATCATGGCATCATTGGTAGAGCAATTATCAACCGTTATACTTGAAATCTTCCTATCAATGTTCCAATCCATCAAACAATTCAACAATTGGTCACATAGAACTTCTTTTGTATGTGGACATGGCACATATATGAACCTAACATGCAACATTTATATTTAGTTAAAAATAGAAAAATGAAGATTTACATTGCATAAAGGAATAAATATAGCGATATAAGTTAGAAATACCTCAAAATGCGACTTTGCAACGTCCAAGAATCATCAATAAAGTGCGCTGTGAAAGCCATGAAGCCTTTCTTTTGATTACTTGAAGTCCACATGTCCGTTGTGATAGCTAATCTACTTGCATTACTCACCACCAAACTCATTGTCTTCCCCCTCTGATACTCATAAATCTTAAATATTTCAGCTTTTATTATGTTCCTACATGGCACCTTAAATAAAGGTTGAAGAGCATTTGAATACCTCTTAAATCCAACATGGTCCACAATTGAAAGGGGATACTCATGCATGATTATGGCACTTGCAAGTTCTTTCCGTGCTGTCTCATGATCAAAACTATATGAAGTTAGTAGCGGAGGACGGTCTTTATTCATGAAATTGTTTGTTAGAACTTGTTGCCTCATGTTATCCTTCTTTTGGTGTTTCCTTAAATAGTGTTCTTTCAAATGCGAAGTTCCATTCCTTGTTTCTCCAGAAATTTTTGTTCCACAATACTTGCAAATGGCCTTGAAAATCCCGTTAATTTTCACCCTATTATAGTGAGCCCAATAAGGACTCCTTAACCTTTTTCCACCATCATCATCATCATCGGATTTTCCTGATACAACTTCAACTTCATCAGTAGGATTGTCACTTGGATGAGTAGGATTGTCACTTGCATGGTTATCAAGAGGGGATGATGATGGTACGGGGCTACCACTTGGTTGTGATGGTCCAGAACCATCAACCGGATTTGTTGACTGAGCACTTGAACCGATAGGTGATTCAGACATAATTAATCTAATCCTAAGAAAACACCAGCAGATTTAGACATGATTCAAGTTACAATTACAGATTTAAGCTACAATTATAATTCAAACTACAATCAAATCACAAACTAGTTAAGCAGACTAGAGGGGCTATGCCGCCGCCTCGTTCTCAACACAATTCTATAGGGTTATGCCACCGCCACGTTATATAACTAAAAGCAATAAAAGGCAATTGATGCTCAATTTAGCTTCGTTACACCTCAAGTCGAATTGGTGGCTCAGTTAGAGGTATCCGCTAAATTGAGCTCAATGTACGCAAAGGGAGCCATAATCAAACAAAGGGAGCACAAACAATGACTATTCATTCTTTTATAAACTTAAGAAATCCAACTCCTACTACTATAGAAGCACAAACAATGACTATTCGTAAGAGAGAAAAATTATCTTGATTCATCAGAAGTTGAACAGGTAAGCAAATTTTGAGTCTTGAGCTGAGTATCGACGGGCGGTGAATATATGGTCCAAACAAGGGGTTACTTTTCGAGCATAAACTTAATAAAAAATACTCACTATCCAATATAACGAGAACATGCATTCAAAAAAAATATAACGACAACAAAAAATATAACGAGAACAAAAAATGAATGCACTAGTATTTCTGTAGTTTTACTCGATCATTTATTACATTTTTATTTGTATAAATGGTAGCATTGTATGCGTTGGCTTTGTGGTACTACAACTATATAAGCTTAATTTTGATGGACAGTTCTTCAACCCTCATTAGCTGCAAGTTTAGAAAAAACTTTTTTTTCCACTTGAACTAGACATAGACCATTCAGGCTATAACCCAAGATCTTACCACTTGAACTAGACATAGATCTTCTTATGTTTTGGGTAGTTCTATGTATATTACTTCTTTTTTGATTCACACACACACACAAAAACAAAACAAAAAACCGCGATAATTTCAAGAGGGTCACGTGACCTCCTATACCAGCACCTTAGCTAAATATGCCCCTGCAATATACTTATACAGCCATACATAGAATGGCAGCCACAAAACTATTCAGTTCCCAACCATCAACATAATGCACCGAAATAATCAGACGTGACCCTCTGGCTTTGACCCCTTCCTCTTCAATTCCATTTCCTCTTTGTCTCTAACAATAGGGATTGATTTTGGCACACTACTTTCGGAACACCGACAGTAAATTTTGTAGTGCCAAAATCAAAAGCCTTAAGTTTATCATTATCCAATGACCAACATGATGCACCAGGCCGGGTGAGGTCACTTTCATCTAAAGATTTCTCTCTCAACTCAAGACTCAAAATTAGCTCAAGTTCCTCATATTTATGGAAATTAAGGGCTTAAAAATCTCAACCATTTGAGCCCATGGCCACATTTCAATCCCTTTAGCATTCTATATATTTCCTATTTTTATACAAACTTGCGGAAAGCTTAGCCAAAGCTTAGCCAAATCAGGATGTCAAGTTTAGTCAAAAATTAATGCCCACATGCAGCAAATTCAAGCACACAGATCTGAAGCAGATTATATTTTCGAGCACAAAAGAGAGAGAGAGAGAGAGAGAGAGAGAGAGAGAGAGAGAGAGAGAGAGAGAGAGAGAGAGAGAGATAAACCAATGATAACAGTCGACTGAGTCAACTGGGCTCCGAAGAGTGGCGACTGCGGAGTGCGGACTACCAGACTGCTGCAATTGATTTCCTGAAAAAATCGAGAGATGAGAGACAAGATCGAGAGAGAGAGAGACAGAGAGACAGAGAGAGAGAGAGAGAGAGAGAGAGAGAGAGAGAGAGAGATCTCACGATCGAGTTACAGTCGACTGAGTCAATTGATCGTCGTAGCCTGCAAAAATAGAGTTACAGAGACATGAGAGTGTGCAATAGAGATTAGAGAGTCTAGATTGAGAGAGAGACTAAGAGAGATCGAGCGAGAGAGAGAGAGATCTCACCGAGTAGTCGCTGCTCTGGAGCTGTGGAGTGGAGTCTGGTCTGGAAAGGTTCGAGAGGAATCAGGAATGGCCGAGTGAATAGAGATTAGAGAGAGAGAGTCCAGATTAAGGGAGAGACTAAGAGAGATCGAGATTCGAACGGAGCAGTCACTGCTGCTCTGGAGCTCTGGAGGTGGAGGCGACTCTGGACTCTGGAGTGGCCACTGGCCGAGACTGCCAAGTGAAATGAAAACCCTAAGTGGGTGTGGGAAGTGTGTATATATATATACAAGGGTATTTTTGTAAATACCCAGTTTCAGTTCGGTTCGGGGAACGGTTCGGTTCGGGGAACGGTTTAGTTATTAACTCCACCGTAACCGAACCGAACCCGTTCAGTTATCTTACAACCTCCACCATATCCGCACCAACGGGGAATTTTTCGGTTATGGTTCGGGGAAAAAAAACGGTTTCGGTTCGGGTACCCATCGGTTTGGCCGAGATTGCCATCCCTAACTGACACCGCCGTCAACCACCGCAGACCTCACTCCGAACACCCACCAAAACCCTAACTAAAATTATTTGCCCACCAACCAATGCCCACCGGATCTAGAGCACTAGACCGGTACAGACCAAACTAAGGGAGACCCATCCGGAGAAAACGAGCCAATCGGCCGGAAAAAACAAAAAAACAAAAGAAAAAACCTAACCCCAATCAGAGCCTAACCCCAAACTGCCATTATTACCTCCTCCGATGGTCATTAAACTCCGGATTCTGGAAAGACAAGGTGGAGCCGTGATGCATCCAGCCCACAAGTCACCGGCCGGAGGTCGAAGCACCTGAAACAAGGTCACCACGAACACTGCAACACATGCTCCCAAAACTGACGAGAAGATACACCGTCGGAGAAGAGAGAGGAGGGAAGGGGGAAGGGTGAGGGGGGAGGAGGGGGAGGCGGCTGCGCCCCTCCCCAAAACCAGATCTGCTTTGGGTTTTCTGTTTTTTTAGAGAGAGAGAGAGAGAAAGAGAGCAGGAATTATAAAATATCGTATCATTTTAATCATTAGCAATTTGTCAAAATTGTTTACTTTCTAGTGCTCTCAACAACAATGTCTTCTGGTTGTAAGCCCGTTTTGGGGAACCTATTTTTATGATCTGAATTGATTTTTAATCAATAACATTAATCATGCCAAATAATTACGTCAATTTGATATTGTTTGCCATGATTATGGGGCACATTATATAACCTTAAAGTAAATAGCTTAAAGGAATACCGCTCAATCTTGACCAGAAAATTGAATACCAGAGATTTTACTAAATTAAAAACGCTCAGAGATGGGGGGGAAGACAATGCAAGAAATAACAATTTCCATGGAAATCCGGAGAGCAGAGAGAGTGAGAAGAGGAGGGAAGAAGAACCAGCTTGGGCTCACAGAGGAAGAACAGGAGAGAGAGAGAGAGAGAATCTTGTGGTTGGCGTTGTTCGAAGAGAGTCCTCGACACCGACGACACGTGGTGGTCGTCTTGTCTGGCGTCTGGCCCCGCTTTTGAGATCTCAAAGCGTGCTTATAATTTCGCGTAATTTCACAGTGAATCGTGAAGAGTAATCACGTTTTCCATAGTTAGCGGCCATGTGTAAATAAAAGCGGCCAATTGTCATTATACGCGGTCAAGTGTAGTTTGAACCGGCCAAGAGGCCTGTCTTGTAACAACAAAATCGTGAACACTAATTACGATTTCAATAAATTGCGGCCAAGTGTAATTCCGCGCGTCCAACAGTAATTATAAGCGGCTAAATGTAATTCGTAGCGGTCACGAGGAATATCTAATAACAAGAGAATCGTGAACAGTAATCACGCTTTTAATAATTTGCGGCCAAACGTAATTCGAGGCAGCCAACAGTCATTATACGCAGCCAAATGTAATTCGTTGCGGCGAAGAGACGTGTAAAACACAAAAGAATCGTGAACAATAATCATCCTTCAATACTTTGTGGCCATGATGAGTGTAATTTTTTACATAATTAATTATACTCCCTCCGTCATTAAATGTTTGGCACTTTTAGGAGTTCTAACTTTTAAGGAAGAAATATTATTGTATTATGCAAAAATCAAGTGTCCAATCTTACCCTTCTAGTGTACTTTGAATAGTACTTGAAAATTTGAATTTGGAATTTTGTGCCCAAAAGAAACGGGTAACATGGGAAGTTTACCATATTTTGCTTTTAACTTTTCAAAATGAACAAATTATATGGGACAATAAAAAGCATGAAAGTGTCAAACATTTAGGAACGGAGGGAGTAATATTCTCACCGAGCTCTGAATAGCTTGAATTATCGAAGCGAGTCCAAAAAGAGTACACAAGCGAGGAGCCGCCACTTTTCCAAACACCACCATCAGGAGTGGTTGAGATGAATTTGTCGAGATAATATTTAAACTCTTGATAGCCGAGATGGAGGACTTGGATTGTGCACTGCACCGTGAGCAACAAGAAGTATGAAATCTCCATGGGCCCCAACAAGTATGAAATCTCCCTAGTGTTCACCTCCTTTCAGGCCACTTGATGTTTGCAAAGTCATTGGCCACTTGATGTTTGCAAAGTCATTACCGTTAGAATCTTCGAAATACAAGCAAGATGAATCAGACATCTAGTTATCAAAAAAGTTTATATCGGTAGGGGCTTCAACGCATCGCAATACTTGCCTAGAAGTTTTTCAAATCTGGTCCTCTGGAGAAAGATCATCAAAAGGAAGCATACCTATAGTTTCTAAAGTTTTGTTTACTTTGGAACAGGGAAAAATAAAATGAGAATAAATTCTTTACATTGTCGATGTAAACATTTGTTTCTTCCAAATCAATTACATCGTGTCACGTTGCAAAACAGTGATCCTAATCAAGACGTGGCGCAATATAATTAATTTAGAGGAAACAAATGTTTACACCGACGGTGTAAAAAATTTAATCTAAAAAAAAATTTATATCGACAATGACAGATTGTTATCCAAAATATACTTTTTGTATATGACAACCAACAATGAGAAATTTGAAAGTTCGACAGCCATGCAACAATACAACATCGGTAACCAAATGCTCGTATGGAATGAAAAACAAGGCAAATCAAATTCCATCAAATCGTTCCTTTACGAAGCGAAAGGGTAGGAAGGGACAACCAACGTAGCGAACACCGCGTGATCACAGGGATTGTTTACTCTAGGAGTTTCTTACTCCCATGCGATGATCGCCGATAGTCGTTTTTCATCATTGTACTTTCATCCCTCGTGGTTCTCTTCGACACCTTCGTCGTACTCTTCCAGATCGTCCACCATCGCGTCTTGATACTGCTGGTACTCCGCCACCAAGTCATTCATGTTACTCTCTGCCTCCGTGAACTCCATCTCGTCCATCCCTTCCCCCGTATACCAATGCAAAAACGCCTTACGCCTAAACATGGCCGTAAACTGCTCGCTCACCCTCCTAAACATCTCCTGAATAGACGTCGAATTCCCCACGAACGTCGAAGCCATTTTCAGCCCGGTTGGGGGAATGTCACAAACGCTCGATTTCACGTTGTTTGGAATCCACTCAACGAAGTAGGACGAGTTTTTGTTCTGGACATTGTTCATCTGTTCATCCACCTCTTTCGTGCTCATTTTGCCCCTGAACACTGCGGAGGCGGTTAGGTAGCGGCCGTGGCGGGGATCGGCGGCACACATCATGTTTCTGGCGTCCCACATCTGCTGAGTCAACTCGGGGACGGAGAGGGTCGTGTACTGCTGGGACCTACGGGAAGTGAGGGGTGCGAAACCCACCATGAAGAAGTGGAGACGTGGGAATGGGATTAGGTTTACGGCGAGTTTTCGGAGGTCGGAGTTGAGCTGGCCGGGGAATCTCAGGCAGCAAGTCACCCCACTCATGGTTGCTGAGATCAAGTGGTTCAGATCACCAACTGCAGTAAAGAAATATAACAATAAGATTCAAGGTGAAGCTCTAGATTGGTAATGTTCCACAAAACAACTGATGAAAAGGCTAGAAATTGGTATAGAAACAGAATTTTTATACAGAAATCAAATATCATAGAGGGCTTCGTTCCTAAATGTCTCGCAGTTATTTAGGGCCCGGGGACCCTGTAGTGAGCAAAAGCCAACTTTTACCTGGTCCCACCAAATTTTACATGGTGATTGAACCAACTACCACCATGATGCAAGGTTCACTTCCTAGTTTCTACTTGGACAAAGTACTCACAGTTTGGATTGCTAAGCTTCAATGTCCTGAAGCAAATATCATAGAGCGCTTCGTTGTCGAGGACCATGCATTCATCAGCATTCTCCACCAACTGGTGCACAGAGAGGGTGGCATTGTAGGGTTCAACGACGGTGTCGGACACCTTTGGTGAAGGGAAAACAGAGAACGTGAGCATCATTCTGTCCGGGAATTCCTCCCTTATCTTGGAGATCAAAAGGGTTCCCATGCCGGAACCAGTGCCTCCTCCAAGCGAATGACACACCTGGAAACCTGGACCATGCACAAGAACAAACAGACGTGAGGGGGTTCGATCGGATTTAAACCAGATAGCCACAACTTTTCTTCGGGAGGCAACACAATAGAAACGATGCTCTTGAGATTCATTCGAGACCGATTATTCTAATCATCTTGGGTGTTTCATCACATGATAGACAAGAGTAGATATAGAAAAAAATGTGGTCAAGTATCCATTTTTGTTCGTTTCAAAGAAGGAAAACCGTCGGTGTCACTGAATCTAATACTGCTATATGGCAATCAAATGACGACGTGCAAATGGATCTGTAACTATAATACGACACGGTACTCTAGCGACCCATTGCAAAACAAAAGTGGCACAACTGGCGGCCCATGGCAGGACTCCGCCTTATCAACTTGACGTACGTGCAGTACAAATTTTGGTAATTGAAGTTCGGCTAGAAGTATTGCTATCCATGTCCATATATACGGCGAAGAAAACTGTTGAGGATTACAATTTACACCCAACACAGTGACACAATTCCACGAACAGTAAATCAAACAAGAACACAAAGAAAAGACAATTTTTTTTAAGTAGTTCCACAACTAGAGAATCGCATAAAATACACACAAGAAAAAAATCTGTGTTGTTTCTTTGTGTTCTTGCTTATTTGTTCTCTTGCAATTGTGCGTGTTGGGTTGAAACCGCAGCAACGGGTATCACAGGCCCGGGTTTGGAGATCATGAATTGCTCACACAGACACTGGCATCACCAAGGCTGACTTCCATGCTCCAAATTATTCTAGCTTCAATCGATTTCGATCAATCCGTCTTGGTTACCCAGTACTGTTGTCAAACTAAAAGGCAAGGATAGAAGCACGGGCAAACTTATAGGCATTTTCTCTCAAAGAATTGCCTTGATCAGGAAAATGATCAAAAGGACTATAGTCATGATCAACTGATAATTACAAGAAACAGTTCAAAAGCTTCAAAGAATTTTGGATAGAAGTCGATGCCAACGAATTAAAGGCTACATAATCAGAGATCTTAATGCATTAGTTAGGACAAGCAAGCAATTATCTTGTCTAAAACAACATATATTTTTACGTTCCGCGTGAATAATTATACGGAAAAAAGAAGGTGGCAATTTAAGCTTAAACAAAAGACTATTTTACACACAAATGCTTCAAAAGCCAAACAATGTGCACATAAATGATCACATGGCTAAGAATTCAAAATAAACAAAACTTGGATTCATACATATGCGTGTAATCAAGGTTTTAAATAGCAGAACCGGCAACAGATTCGCATTTTGATTTTTATTGAGGAATTAGTATATACTTCAAAAATCTATAATTGCCTGGAAAAAAAAAATCGAATATGAAGACATTATTCGATTTTTTGATGGCAACTCCCAACAATTTTTTGATAATAAAAAGTTTTTCATCGCTGTGTAACCATATCGGGAGTATCAACCGTGCAGGTAATCGGATATGCATACAATTTTCCAATGCCATTAGTATATTGGGTACAACAGTATAGTAGTATACATTAAGGAAAAGAGCAATACTACTAACACAATTCTGGACACAATTGCGTTCAGATCCATTCGATGCACATGAATCTACATGCATCGAACAATTGCGTCCGTGTTGTTTGTTTTTTTTTTAAGGAAAATGCTCAAACTTACCTTGCAAGCAATCACAATTCTCCGCCTCTTTCCTCACAACATCAAGAACAGAGTCGATCAACTCAGCCCCCTCCGTATAATGCCCTTTAGCCCAGTTATTCCCCGCACCAGACTGCCCGAACACGAAGTTATCCGGCCGGAAAATCTGCCCGTATGGGCCGGACCGGATGCTGTCCATGGTACCCGGTTCGAGGTCCACAAGCACGGCCCGGGGGACGTACCGGCCGCCCGAGGCCTCGTTGAAGTAGACGTTGATGCGTTCAAGCTGGAGGTCGGAGGGGAGGTTTTCGGCGGGGACGTACTGGCCGTTGGTCTGGACGCCGTGCTCGTCGCATGTTACTTCCCAGAACTTGGAGCCGATTTGGTTGCCGCATTGGCCGGCCTGGATGTGCAGGATCTCTCTCATTGTTTTTTTGTTTTCTTGGGCTGTGGATTGGGAGGGGGGATTGGAATGGGGATATAGAGAGAGAGGGGGGGCGGAGAGAGAAAGACCCGACATTTTTTCAGGGACGGGAGCGAGATTCGGAGGTTATGTTTGAAGTGGAAATGGGATAATTGGGTGGCAATGGGGAACGGATAGGATAACCGCTCCTACAGAGAGAGAGAGAGAGAGAGAGAGGCTGGCGCACGTAAATAGGGTCCCAGGTTCCCACCGTTATTATAGTTAAAGAGTCCATTTATTTGGGCAAAGGGGAATAATCTTTACTCACTTAATAATTATTCAAAACATCTCGTGTATGCGTTCTCAATCCTCATACTGTGCTCGAGCCCTTAGTCCTTGTAGTTGGCTCGCGTTGTCAATCCTTGCTCTCGGAGGCTTTAATAGTCAGGGATGTGTTTCGAAGATACTTTTACGTTCACGCTCGCGCACGCAAATTATGTGACTTAATATATAATGGAAGAAAATGGAATAAGTGAGTACACTTGGTGCCTCACTATAGGGCCTATTGGCTTCCCTATGTCCATAAAGTGTCAGGATAATTTCTGGCTAAATATCAGCATGGATGAGTGATTATTCATTGATAGCGCCACCACCTGGTGTTTTAGAACTCTTCCCCATTAGATATCGGTGAGAGAGCCACACTTTGTGATGGAGGTAAGAGAGCCACACTTTGTGATGGAGCCCAGCCAATATGTGGTAGCGTGGTACAATACATAATTTCCCCCCCCAAAAAAACTCCACCTATTAAAGAAAGATTTGCCAAAACCACATGGAATTTGTGTTACGAATTGACAGCAAAACTCGGAGCACGAAACAATGTCAAAAGAAGTTAATGAGTTGACTCAACATACGGTGCATTCTGAATTTCACTAATGCAAAATGTACGGTATACGATAGATATAACGCCCGGTCTTCCTTACAACGTAAATCTTTGATTTTCATGCAAAAAAGGTTTTGCCTTCGGGTTAAAAAAAAAAAGTTCCATGAGCTAAACCCAACCATAGCATTAAAACAGGAGAAACCAAATCCACTCTTGCTTTTAACAGCGCAAGACGTTCGCAAGAGTTTGCTACTAGTACAACATAGTACATACAGGCACTCTCTCAAAAATCCATGCCAGATAGTCGATGGACCAATTCACAGAGCTCCATCTTTTGACAACTTTGCAAGGAACCATAGTCGGATTTCTTTCTTCTCTCTTCGCTTTATACATGAACCAGTTCTCTCAAAAGGAAATCATTTCAACACCCAATGTACCGAACTATCCTAAACATAACGTCTTCCTGTTCATTAGCAACGGTGAGATAAACTAACATTAGAAGCCCCTCCACACACTAACGTTGCTGAATCTGACTCTCGTTGCAATACTTTTTGAAGTTCAAACATTCTTCCACCAGATAATCACTGCCAAGATAATTAGCATCGTAAAAAATAGATACCCCCAAAAAAATTCCCTGAACATACCCACAAGCCAAAAAAAGGGGACAACTTACAAGAACCGCTCAGCCATTTCTGATGATTCCCATCTAGGACTCCATGGAAAATCCGTCAAAAGAGGTGATTTGATGGGTGCACTTGAAGAATTGAAATGCTATACAAGAGAGAGAGAGAGAGAGAGAGAGAGAGAGGATCAATAATCCAAAGTATTGAAAAAGTTTAACCAATGAATATATGTAAAATACGTCCTCCGAAAATATAAGCCAGCACTAGACACTTGGAATCTACCATTTCTTATGTGTTACCCACCAGCCCTAACAGAATAGCAGCAACCCCGTCATGAGGATTTTTAATTTGACTTTCAAATGCTCACAACTCGACCGTTGGTGGGACTGTGAGGGCTGTGTTGGATTACTTAGATTATAAAAGCATCTTTTTCCCTTTCAGAACCTTGATATGCATCATTTTCACTCTCCTAAGCAGTCAGCACTAAACACCTAGAGAGAGGTATGCGAGTGGATCATCCATTGCTTGGAGATTATCGCCATCTACAACCAGAGTTGAAGACCTTAGAAGGACTCCAAGGTCAAAATTAGAGTCCTAAGATGAATTCTGGAGGTGTGGGTCGGTTGCAATGGTTCAAGGAGACGACAAGAATAAGTTGGGTTATAAGTGGGTTCTACAAGATAAGCTTAGACCCATTGAGTGTGGACTCAACAAGATCTCTTATAACTGCTATTGTTCGACTAGGTCCCATAGTCTTTCACCCCATTGGGGTTTTCCGCATCAAAAATTGCTAGTTTCTTTTTCTATTGTGTGATTGTGTAGTTTATTTGCCAGCTTTGATGAGGGATCTATATGAATTGGGTTTCATTGGTGTTGATTTAACTTAAAGTTTGCTATTAAGGCAACTGAATAGTGCATTGGTTGCCAGGAGCTTGATAAACTGCCTAATAAATTCCTTAGTAGCAAATCAACTTTGTTCTAGAAAGGGGATTCCGAATGGTCATTTCATAGCAAAATTTTCTTCAAATACTAAAGTGGGTTCTAAATATTGTCATTTCAGTTGAATGCCTTTTGCTGGGGTGAACAGAAAGTGTATGCAATACAACCAAACTGTAGAATGACAGACACTTGGCACCGCAAGACATCAGAAACTAGCTTGGTCATCAAGGCTAACCGGTAAGCCTGAATCGCTAAACGGTCAAAAGACTCAAAACTGTAAAATTTATAGCTTGGTCATCCAGGCATTCATCCAAATCACATGCACAAGAACTAATCCACAAGTTTGGCTGCATTCTCAAATTATTGATTACCTGAGAACTTTGAAGCATCAGGGCTGGATATTGCTTTGGGAACTGGAGTGGAAGGGAAAAATGTACCTACAGTAACCAGACTTCAAATCAAATGAGAAATATTCTCGATAATGTGGCATACTGGCATATTAAAAATTAAATTCTGCATCAAAAGGGAAAGAAAAAAGAAAAGAAAAAAATGAGAAGGAACACTAGAACTGTCTTTGATTTGGGTCTCTAGACCCCATCCTTACTCTTTGTGCCCCAATTATTAGTCTCCTCCTCTCTCTCTCTCAACTCATTACCCCAAAAACCTCCCTCAAACCTAAACCAAACAAAGTCTAAAAGTCTTGAACAGCGAACAAACCACTTGTCTGATGTTACAAGGACAGGAAACTAAAACAAGACCATTTATTCTTGAAATCTGAAAAAGACTTGGTTCTACTTAAATCTGTTTACACCCATGGTACCACCCTTCCCCTGCCTGCATTAGTCTACCACCAAACATTTTACCGGGTGCACTGCAATATTTTCCCAGTGTTTTTGCATATCTAGTGAGAACTTACTCCGCAATCTGTTCAGTTGCCAGAAGTGAATCATCCACGACAATTTTATTTTCTCTTACCATAGTAGGAGGGTGTACTTCAGCATTATCTTCTCGTTTCTTAAATGTGAAATCGCAAAGATCAAAAGATAGGACATAATAACAACTGCAAACATCAAATCAGACTGCTAATGTTGGTCCACTAAAACCCAAGAGTGAGTCCTAGGTGTATGTTAACTGAAAATGTCTGCAACAAGGAAACTATGTTACAAGGGTAGGAGTCGAGACATCCGATCCTTCTAATGGTAGAACCGTAGGAGTCATATTTCCAAGGTCATAGAGACACGAAAACATCTACAAGCCTCTGTATACTTCCTTTATGTTCTAAGTTAAATAGTTTTTAGAAGGTGGCATAAAGCATCTCAAGGATTATATGCAAGTAACATGCATATGTTTGTGGTAAACTTAAGTTTCTAGACATTGATGGATGAACATTAGAATAATTAGATACACATGTCAGACACATCCTTTTCCTTGAATCCCTTCCTCAAGTGTCAAAGTCAGTACATTCATATTTAGCTGAGTCAATGTTACATAGAGACAAAGAACCAAAACACAACACAATTACTTCTATTAACATGTAAATCCGGATAGAATGGGGGTATGCTGGCACAATGTTCTCGGAACAACAGAATCAGTAGAGATGCTTCAACAGGTGAGAAAAAAGGGGGAAAAGTAAAGACAGAAAACCCTTCCACATAAATCAGATGGACATCCTAAGTAATGAAGGCATAGCATAACATGCCACATAAAAATCCCAAGTAATTTTAGCAGGCATCTGATTGACAAAAGTATGACTAAGTTGTTGAATTTAATTAAAGGAATCAGGGTCCTCCTGTAAATAGGAATCGATATCCTACCAAAAACGTAAACACCCCAGAGGAACCCAGAAATGTTGCCTTTCTGCAAAAGACCTGGCAAGCATAGCAGAGATAAATCAGCTTTTTGCTTAATCCAACCATATAGTAATGAATATACAAGGATTCGTACTGGATCAGCTTCCACTGGCCGTCCAAAAAGAGGAGCTAGTGCCGCAATAAACTTCCTTCTGACATCAATAGATGCAACTCCATCTACAATCTTCAAAACAAAATAAAATAACACCTTTCAGACTATGGAAAACTTAATGAATTGCAGACATTAAAGGTGTACACTTGAAAGCATCACCACTAAAGGAATGGCTGGTAAGAGCAAAGTTGATCAAGAATGCCAGCTAACCTGTGTCTGAAGCATCTCTTCTAAAATGGGAAGATATTCGGCCATGCACCTTTCAAGAGAAGAAAAAAAGCCAATCAATATTTTCTAGTATGACCAACATGCGTATATCTAAGAAAAGAGTAAGTGCAAGAGAAAGACCTGCATGCTAATTACTTACATTCCATCCAACCATGCAGGAAGCCTGAAATCTTCAATGGAGAATAGAGCCTTAAGTTCAGGAGAAGATACCAATTTTAATCGTGGCGCTGCAGAGGCAGACATATATTTTCTGCCAACAGGAAATATAACCTGCACAGCATCAAATCCGCCGAAAATCATAAGCAAGCGAAGGCAACAGAATCCACAAACCAATCAATTTAGCTTCCGGTGGGAACTGGGAAGGAATTCAAGAGGGGACAAATGATATGTGGTTACTTCCTCATATCTGGTTACTAATCCACTTGAGATTGTCAAAAAAGAGTGACTAAAGTGTCTCAGTAATTTGATTAAGATGGATTGCAAGGACTATTAAAGAAGTGACACGTTTAAGGAAAGGAAAGTAGGTTTTATATAAGGAGACTAAAATACTCAATTCTTTGATGTTCCATATTTGAATTGTGGAAAACAAACGATAAGTAGTCTAATTTCCAATTTTACCTCAGAAAAAAAGAGAAACATGAGAAAATCTCAATTTTTCAAAGTTTTTGCCCCTTCAATTACAAATTTTTTGACCATTATCAAAAGAAGCCCCACGCTCCGTAAGTAAAACTTCATCAAGTTTGCTCTCATAGTTTCCTTCTACTACCGAGGAGTTTGTAAAGCTTGTCCTTTGTCATTGTTCTTTGGTTTCCCTTTTTCTACTTATGTGTATGGGCCTGAAAAATTACAACCAATTGTTTTTCCAATTAAAGGTATATGAGAGTAACCTGTAAGAATATCTTCTGCTGGTGTCGCCAGGGGCACCCGGTGACCATTTTATTTATATCCATATCCAGTAAAGGCACTGCAAATCTTACCTCTTCAGTCTACACTACATTGCAAAGGCAAAGAAGCAAGTAATACAGTATAAACCAAGCTGATTCTCATGCAATCATTTAATTTAAATCGAAATATTCAAGGATGTCTGTTTGAAAGTACCTTCTCAACACCTGAGGTCATGTACATTTCGATTCCCTGCATCGTACATGATCAAGGTTTAGATAAAAAATCTATTGTCTCAAAAGTACAATCAGAACAACATCAATAAAATGGGGTTTAAGCAAGACAAAAGAAAAATGTCAAACTAGGTTGAAATACATTGAAAGCAACAGGTATTCATGCAGTCCATAACGTTCCTAGTACCCAAGAACACATGAAAGAAAGCATTAAAGAGCAAAGTACTAAATCATGGGATCACCTGAGAAACCAACAATACCAAGCTTTAAATGGGGTATCTGTAATGAATGAATCCAGAGAGGCAGGGAGAAGAATGAGTAGCAAATGCCATTTGACACAGAGAAAGAAGCACCAATCAGTAGCTCCAAAGCTGTTTCTTTTGTTTTGAAGCAAAGGGCACCATATGTCAATGATGGACCATTACTACCCCCTCGAAGGTCAAAACAATTTATGGACCATATAGAGATCGCAAAAAGGCCATTTTGGTAGGTTTATGCAGCTAATTGCTCATCGTAAAGTCATGGGCACAAAAGCATTATTATTCATTGTAACAAATATTTTTCTTCAGGACCAATTTCACAAGGCTCGGTTTGGTTTGGACCAATTTCACAAGGCACAAAGTGCACTTATATCATCAAGTCAAACATTCCAATCTCAAGGTGTGGCTAAGATTCCTTTTCTTGTAAACTATGCATTGTGTAAGGACTAACAAAGTACCTCTCTGGGAAAAATAGTGCTGAGTTCAAATTTCACTCTCTCATCATCAACATCTCCAACACGCTTCCTCTGGTAGGTCATATATAAATCCCTGCACACAGAAAAGATGAAAAGCTTAGCTGAACTTTCCCAACCATAGTGAACTCAATTAATTAGTTTCGCTTTTTTTGGAAAAAAACAGTAAACCTGAGTTCAAGAATGAGAGACAACAGCCGAGTAGGGTCTTTGCAATTCCAATCAGACAAGCTGTTCTTTGGAGACTTCATATCTCCTTCTTCACCAGACACAGGAAATGGACGAAAGCTCTCATCTTCGGGTCCAAAGATGATGTCTGGAGCCGTTAATGGATAAAGTGCATTGTATATAACATCCCCTGCATTCAAATCCATCATAGGCCTTTTGTGAGTGACTTAGCAATAGATGAAGAGCCTCTCAAGTTTTAGATTAGAAATGAGGTGAGAAATACGGAGAAAGATAACTCTCATGTTTAAACAAATCTGTTTGTCACCAAAAATTGTGAGAAATCAAATTTGACCTGGATGTGGATTCTAACAAAGACCCCTCTTTCCCATCAACATACAAGTACAGAGTAAATAAGTATCACCCAGATCACTATCCTTCTTAACTCCTCCAAATGCCAACGAGGGATTTTATTTTCTTTTCCCACCTCAAGAGACACCATAACCGGTTACTTTCTTTCCTCCCCTACTACACCACACGAACTTTGAAATACTAAAAAAATATCTACAATTTTATTATGGAAAATGCTAATCAACGCCCACTAGGCAGTGGGTGGATAATGTGGAATTTTTTTTTATCAAAATCCAAGAAAAACACATGTATAACCGTGAATACTCTTGAGATGCCTATTGAAAACCTAACTTATTTAGAATGATGTGTATATTATTCACTGCCTAGTGAGCTAAATGTATTGAATTAGTAAGTTACTCCCAAAATGTTAGTCCTCTATTCCATTTTGGGATGTAACAAATTTTAGTCCTTTCTGAAAAGCCAACAAAAAAAGTTAAAACAAGTTTAATGGAGGGATTCAATGGGTAATAGTGGAAATGAAAGGTCATTTTCAACGGGACATGCGTTTAAATGTTTGTTCCCTTAAAAGGTTGGAATCCTCAAAATGGACCAACATTGTAGGACGGAGGGAGTATTTGGTATTACGTGTCTATTATCCACACCCACTAGGTGCTGTTTAGCAACACACTTTTATTACTGCGTACATAAATGCAGATGCAGGAGAACAAACAAACTGACATTTGATGTAGTCGAGGCAGAAGGGAATGAGTAGGGTGAACCGATCAAGCAAGCTGTGGTTCTTAGATCCAGACCACATCTGTTCAACCTGATTACATCAAACGCAAACCAATCGAATTCCGTGACCTATTTTTTTTCAAAACGTAATCATGCGTTTGTAAAAGAAAAACGAAACCCTAAATCGAGGATTGTACGATTTGCTTACCTTGATGGGGAGAGGAGAGTGAGTGAGAAGGTAATTGAGCTGCGCGTATATCAGCGGAGGGACCGTATCGATGGCCATGGTTGAGTTCCAGTCGTTGACAGTGAGGAAAACGAAGGTCGGGTTTTACAGTGAAAGATCCGAGTCACGGGCACTAGAGTTAATCTGGTGAACAATTCAAGAACACGGACACAGATACAAACACAGACACGAACTTAATAGGTCATCCACCATTTGTCATCTGAAAAATTCTTAAATGATTGATTGGATTCATATTTATTTTCTATCCTTTTCTCACCAAATCACTCCAGAGAAGGGTGGGAAATTGTAAGAATTGAGATAGAGCATCTCTAACCCAATCCTTTATTTTGGAAATTCAAAATATTTTTTATAGTTATCTAAAAGGTAGTTATGGAAGTTTTTACTATTCAAAAGAAATGATTTTAGCACTCTACTTGTTACAAGTGTACTTCAAATTTTGTCTTTCAATGATCTTGTTGGGTAAAATTAGAAGCTCTAAAAGACAACTTTTGAAGTGAATTTATAAAATTGTTGAGGAGTATTGCTATAGGTACATATTCATTGTATATATCATGTACATATGGATTTTGTAGAGCCCACCTCAGGTCCTACAAAAATGATCTGAACCGTCTATTATTTTTAAAATATTTTTTTATGGAGCCATATAAAAATCAGCTCAACTCAATATCAGTAAGAATTTTTCCGGAGTGCGTAGGGACAAAACTAAACAGTTAATTTCGCTCCTATAAATTCAAAAAAAATTCTTACCGATATCGGATTGAGCTGATTTTTTACGGAACTCCATAAAAAATGTTTTAAAAATAATGGACGGTTCGAATTATTTTGTGAAACCCGAGGTGGGCTCCACAAAACTCATATGTACATGGTATACACATTTTCATATGTACCCATAGCTTTTATTGAATTGTTAAGTGCAAAAATCACCCTTCGTTTTAACTCTAATAATAAAAATATCTACTATTTGTGTCTTTATCTTACTCGATTTGTTTTCGAGTCCAATCTCTTTAACATCTTTTTCCTTTGATGTTTAACTTATTATGCTTCAAACATTAATTATTTAGGCCTGGTCTCATTTCAAAGATGTTATGAAATATTGACATGGTGCATAGTTTTCAAAATAAAATTCGTGTACTAACTAAAATTTGGTTCCAATTTTGAACCACGTTTAATTGTTTTTTAGATAGTTTATTTACAAAGCATTTGAATGAGCGAAGATTCGCATAAAAAACTTAATATAAAATTAATTTTAAACTAATTTCATTAAAATCATCAAAAGTCAACCAAAAAATTAAATCCCACCAATAGTCACTACTCCTAATCAAATACTCCTATGTGTTTATTCTACGGGATAAAAGTATCTCATTATTTGAGTCAATTATGATCTAGTGTTTTCAAAAAAAAAAAAAAAGTGAAGTATCATTAAACGTAATATATAAAATTAAAGTTTCGATCGATTTTTCGAACCAAAACTGTGAGCATAAATTCGCAAAGCAAACCATTTGATTTGGTTTTTTTCATCAATTGGGACCAAACCATACTGCTAAAAAACCAAACCAAATCGGTCGCTTTGGATTGGATTCGCGGGTCGACAATTATTTTGCAAACCCCTATAAAAATGCAGAGTGCAAAAATCGATTTTCATTAATTTTTATTGAAATTACCGTACCCGACTATCTGATATGGGACCCACATTAGATCGCGGTACAAGGTGCTTGGACATTCAGAACACCTAACGCCAATCCGGGGTTGACTGTTGCAATTAAAAAGTATAGGGTCAAAAATATAATTTTGATTGAAATATAGGGTTGAAAGCATAATTAACCGGCCTTCTATAATGGGTAAATTCGTCCATAAAACCTCACAGAAACCCTAATCAGAGAACCGTCCTCCCCTTTAAATTGCGGTCGCGTCGTTGGCCATGTCCATTCTTCAAGAGAGCATATCTCAGTCGTAGAAATTGATTCGGCTCTTGAAATTTCCTCTCAAAATTGCTCTAATTTGTTTCCTTTCACGCATGTTTTCTAGTTTGATTTCTTTTCTTTTTTTTTTTTTATTGGAATACGAACGGCGAAGCCAGATGACGATTTTGGATAAAATTCTCACGACGGTCGTCTGAGACACCTTCAAAAGTGTCTTCTTTGATGTACTGTTCCAATATTTCTGATGGTTTCGACTTGCGATTTCCTACGGTTTTTACCTACTTTCTCTTTGTTTTGCAATGCTGATTTCCTTTACGATGGAGCGTGTGTGCGCGTGTGTAAAATAGTTCGATTTTGAAGTAGCTTTTGATCCCAAAAATCAAGATTTTGATGGAGTTTGTGTTTATACTCGTATATGTCGAAGATTTGAGGGAGCATAATGATGATGAATCTGAAATATTCCGATTATTTCATGAAAGGATAAAATCCTCCTACTCATTCTGAATGCTCTCTCTCTCTCTCTCTCTCTCTCTCTCTCTCCAATTTTGATTTCAGTTGGTTGTCTTCTTGAAATCCTTACTCTATTTTTGGTTTTTGTATTTGAAGAATGCGTTTGAAATTATGGTTGGCGACGATAGTGATGAGATGTGGGAACAGGCACGATGAGGATTAACATTGGATGAGGTTCAAATACCTATGAATTGTTCTCAAAACTTTTTCAATTAGTCCTTTTCATTCTGAGTGCTCCATCATCTGTATCTTTCTAGATTTTCCCTTATAGTGATTTGGTAAGGTTTTGTTTTTTTAGCAGAATTATACTTGGGATTTGTATTTGTATGCTTCTATGACTGGGAATGATACGTATTTCCGATTTGACTGGGGAAAAAATATAAATCAGTGCAAAATCATTTTCCAGGACTCAATCGTATGGATATGTATATGGAGAAAAGAGGAAACTCAATTTAAATTTAGGAAACCGAATTTCATACTTGATCTAATAATTATGTGGAAAGGCATATTCGATGGAAGTGTCATTCGCGAGTGTGAAATTGGAGGATAATCCTTTTTCATTGTTGAATTTTCAGAGTAGATAGGAAACAAGTGGAGGAGGGCTGGGTGAAATCGAAGTTTTCAATCTTGACTCATACTATCCAGTAATCGGGGTACTCTTGACGAATGTGGTTTGGATTTCTAATGCTCGTCTTTGAGATAAACATGAAAGTTTATATTCAGTCTTGTAGGTATGGATAATTTGTTAGCATGTTGCGTTGCAGCGTTGGTAACTCTTTTGGGCATATCCCGGTCTAATATTGCAAGAGAGGCAGCATTGGTAACTCTTTTGGGCATATTCCGGTCTAATATTGCAAGAGAGGCAAGAAGGAGATGGGAGATAGCCCAAATATGCAGATTTGAGAAGGAATGTGATCCTCTCTAATCTCTATTTACTGTTCCGGACAGTGTTTTTTTCTTGCACTATAATATATTCTTACCTGCAAGAATATGGTTGTGGGGTCTACATTTGTGAGACAATTCAGCAACTATCTCAAATAGACATTGGAAAGGAACCGGATCCATATGAGAAAAATAGATGCGCACCTGATATTGTTAAATGATGGTGTGGGTTTCGACAGTTTAGATTTTCAATGAAAACAGGGAAAGAGGACCTTTTATTCTCTACACTGATGAAAGAAAAGGATGACTTTTACAATATGGTTTTTTAAATTTAACCTAAAAGATTTGAAGGACAGCTAATAAAAGGATTCATTAATGGTTTGCTCTTTATTTAGAACGCATATTGGAGGAATTTGTACACCAATTGGTTATGAAATTGATAGAACCATTCCTAGTGAAGTTCACCGATACCCTTTAGCTTTCCTTTAGTTGCTACTTTTTCCCGGTCCGCACCCAATCAGTGTAGTGAGTTTGTTTGTTCTGTCCTTTGACGAAATGGATGCTTTAGGCGAGGTTAGGAAGAAGACACTTCGCTAAAGATGGTATGTCTGCGCGAGAAAGGTCTTAGACTTTTCTCCTTCCATTGCTTGGCTAGGTTTGCTATGAAAGGAAAGGAAGGCATTCGTGCAGGTAGTAGAAGGCTGAGGTCTGGCACAAGGAGGTAACGTATAGCAAGTTTCTTAGGTGATAGCGATAAACCTGAAATAGTACGACATTGACAACTTTAGGTGAAATATGTAGTGTTGAAGACAATCACGATTGAATCTAATGTTCATGTCATATGCACACCATCGATGCTGTAAACATAGTAGCAATCAATTCATTCCAATGAGACTTGTAAAAATGAGATCGGAGGGGGTATTAAAGAGATGAGGGATGGAGAGGACTCCCAAAAATAAAATCACAAACTGATAGAGTTAGACTCAAAAGTTATCAAAATTTCATTAACACTCAAAACTGTGAACTAGACTTGGAAAACTCACATTGAAAGTCAGTTTTACCCAAACGAACAAATCACTGATAATAACACTTGACAAAATTTTGACTATTTGAATGAATAAAGCAACTCAGTTTTTACCCCAAGCAAATGCATGGTACATATACAAAGAATAATCCATTTGGTTATGATCGCGGTCCCCAAGTATAGAACCAATACCGCAAACAAAATTAGCAGTAGCTTTTTTGAACCATGGCCAGATCACTAAATTGCAGAACCATACCAAATGCACATCGCCTTACCGATTTTTTAAAAAAAATTTAGCACCCATAGTTTGCGTCACATATCTCAATCCAGTTCCCATGCCTGCAACCAACCAAGAAAAGTATCTTAGTATTGGATGGCGAGAGTTCAGTCAATTCACTGAATCAGCTCTCATTTTCCTCGAGCAAAATTTGCTCCTTTTTTTTTTTTTTTCATTTTTTGTATTATGAGAAAATCTTGTAAGTCATTTACTGCACACGACCCTAATAATGCCTTTTCACACAATTTTTGGAAAGAATCGAGATTGTGCACAATTTTTCTTTAGTAAATTTTCTGGTTAAGAATAAGGAATATTTGTAATGGGAAGCCTCAATAAAAGAGTGGATGAATTCTTCCTTTAGAAACATTAGCTATATAAATAAATCTTAAATTCCGATCACTTAAGTATATCTAAACAATTCGAACATAGAAAATTTTCAATTGTTGCCAACTCGCCCCTCCCCAAAAATAAAATAAAACAGTAATAAAAAATAAAAAATGCACTAAGGGATAGAGATCTCCAATGCTCTAAAATGGGGTGAAACTTTTTAGTCTTCCAAGAACACGGTCACATAGTGTGCCCCACCAATAATGAGTAGTCACCCACCTTGTCCTGTTTTCTCCTCATAAGATAAATACATGATTGACCTGTACTGGTAAGGCACAAAAGATGGGTACATTCTTCTACAATAACATTACTCCTAGCTACTAGAGTACCCTGTCAGTCTTATACAGGTATAAGATATTCATAATAAGAATTGGTGGTGGTGACAGGGTAGAAGCCACAAGCTACTTGATGTTTTTGTTTACACCGTTTACTCTTTAATTTCAAACATAAAATGGACTTGTGAATTAGAATCGAAACTTTCGTATTAAACACATGAAACCGCTATCATATTCCTACTAGCATATTGTTAAGTATGGCAAGTGTTCTAACCTGGATTTTGCCCTCAGAGGAGCCAGCAAAAAGCATCTCTCCATTTGAATCTGATGCCAATGATGTAATTCTGGCATTTCCTCCACCGGGCATTTTGATGTATGCAAATCTTGTGACTCTCTCCTTTAACCATACTTCAATGAACCCCCATTTCGAGGCTGTAAAAATGAAGTCATTGTTCACTGCCATGCAGTGAATGTCTAGTGCCGTAGAGAATGACCCTATTGTTGCCTTTGTGGACAGAGAGAAGACCTTCCAAAAGAAACAAACGTCAGCCATCTATGCAAATTCTTGGTATATTGGGCATCAGTGTCATTCATTCCTCAATTTGGTCCTTTGTCGATTTAGTTCCCAAACAAATGAGTTTCTCCAACTCTGTCCAATACTAACTCCTGGCATGTGTCTTGGTTGGCTTGATGCCACAACTTGAAATTTAAATCAAGAACCAATTTGTCATTGTGAAAAAATGACCGTGTGAATTGAGCAAATTATTTCAGTTAAAGTGCAGTGCGAATTGGGAGGACAGGCCTAAAAGATTGTATGACTACATGGCACTTCACACTAGCTAACTGATTCGCATTGGTCCTTGGACTGTATCGGGAAAATTGAATAACCAAGAACCAAAGCTGAAGTTACCCATACTTTAGGGTGCAAATTGTAGTCCACTGTCTTTAACGGTGAATGGCCACGAAGAGTTGAAGATAAGTCCATACCTTCCCTGCTATGCCATCAACAGAAGATCCACCAGCAAATAGAAGACCATTATGGATACGTAGAGAACGTATATTTTGTTTCCCTAGCAATTTTTTTGCACCAGCATAGAACACAGTGGATGTGTATGTGCTTAGATCCACCTCCTGTGATTTCTCCGAAATTTCAGGACTAATGAAAATATGTGTGCCTTATTGGTACACTATTATAGTAGTGTAACTTAGCAGAATAAGCTCATGGAAGAGATTGGTTACCTGGATACTGTAACCAGTGCATCCACAGTATAGTTTAGCGTCGGTCATGGCAAGGCTTTTAACATTTCTGTTGAAGTTGATATGCTTTGGAACCCCGGACCAATTGTATATCTGTGCTAAAAAAAGTGTTCAACAAATCATTTCGTTAACGAGTCATATGTTAATTTCCTGGACTGTTGAAATAAGTTACCTTAACTCCAGTTCCTTGGGTGGAAAAGCATGCAATGTTGGAATTTGCCGTTAACTCCAGGACTGCATCTTTCATGTCGTGAATCTGAAAGCAGTGAATGGCTTCCTGTTTGATTGCCCATACCTGTAGATTGCAAAATTAAAGACCATAGCCAATTTGTGTGAAATAGGAAAACAAGCAAATGAGCTTTCAATGTTTATCAAATAAATAACACCCCATGATGTGCTTATCCATGAGATATAAGCAACGTAAACCAAGCAGACCCTGCCTTTCAAAAAAAAACACCCGGACCCTATGTGAGAACATCAAACAGATGCAAATTAGACTTCTCCATTATTTTTTTAGATTACTTTTCTTTTCCCCCCTTCTACCAAAAAGAAAACAAAAAATTGGAATTGCAAAATATAAAAGAAAAAAAGAGATGGTTTTACCCGAATCGTTTTGTCCATGGAGCCACTGTACAGTTTATCGCCTGACGACGAAACATAGAGGCATGTGACAGCTTTTATGTGTTCACGCACTTCCTGAAGCAGTTGTGGAACCCTCGTACCAGCATCCCACACCTAAAATGCACGATGAAAATCACTTTCCCGTCATCAACTGATCAACATATTAGCATTTAGCAACTTCAACCTCTCACACTGAAGGAAGTACAAAGAAATGAGCAAACGCCTAACACCAAGTCAAGTATAAACGCTGCAGCAGGTTTCTGTTGCTATATGCGTGTTTGAGTGAGATAGAAAGAGATCAACTAGATGCACACCTTTATAGTCCCGTCAGAATGACTGCTTATTATACGGCCTTTTACATGTAGCAGACACAAGACCTCACCATTTGCACAAGAATCTAACTCAGCCGCTTCAGCACAACCCCACAGCCCTGACTGAATATAGACCAATAAGAGTACAAAATAAGGCTTCTACTTTCATTGTCAAGAAGAGAAAATGGTAAGAAAGGTTATCGACTGACTGCGTCAACGGATGGCAAGTTCATCAATGTTTTCAGTATGTCATTGACCATTGTGGAATTCCTCTTTAGCTTTCTCAACGTTTTGTACATGCACTTGGCATACACCCCTAGTTCATTTAGTGCACCTGAAAAGAACAGACTCTGGGTTAGGCAAAGTTTAAGGTCCTTACCTATTGATTTGCTCTCCAAGAGTAATAGTCCGTCTTTTTGGCAGAAGATATTTTCCAGACAACTTTACCTGGATCAGCAATGAAGTTTTTCAAAGCTAGTGTTGCCAAGATCTTCTCCTCAATGTTTTTTGACGATTGCAGCACATTTATGAACTGGTCAAGCAAAGCCTTTCGGGCAACGTCTCTTATACCAGTATCAGGAAGACAATAGAGCATGTCTATGAGCCAAGTGGCAATGACAAGGCATGATTTTGCCATGGCTATGGAGTTATTCTCAAGACACACTTCAAGTGCTCTAAAAATGGCTCCTTTTTCATGGTTGCAAAGTACAAAAGCTACCCTTTTCTCCCAAGAACTTGTAGCTTTCTCCTCATCTTCCTGTACACAGAGTACATGAGAGGATTCGTGCAGAACAAATCATAAAGAGCAATTGAAGAAATGCTACAACTATGTGGAACTACATAAATCCGTACCATTGTCCCTGTCAATGCAATTTCATGTGTTTTTGTCCTTTCTGCTCGCATCAAAGCATAGTACGGTTGATCAAATCCGGCAATTTTGAGTAACCAGGCTTCAATGTAAGGCTTCCCTGAGGGAGTCAGACGCCCAGAAAGAGATAATAGGGCATCAAGTGCTGTGATTTGAGAATTAGGGAAGTGTTTCTTGCAAAGTGCTTCAATTAATGCCTCTATAGCTTCTTCCCTGTAAATGCTCATCTTTCGGGGTTCAGCCTGGAAACCAAAAATCATGAACTTACAATGGATGCATTCCGTGGCTTGTGCCAAATAAGGTTTATCTTATTACGAGTTATTATGGTTGTGTAAGAATTGATAGGGCAAACCAGGAGATCAAGCTGAAGAAGAAGAGTAGCAACAACAGGTTGCTGTTCCATTGGAGCCATTTGTAGATAGACAAGAAAGCTGTGCATAGAACTAAATGCGCCTTCATCCTTGATCATCTGTAGCACCTGATTGCAGAATGTTCTCCTGAACATCATAAAGTCGAACTTAGTCTTTTTGTTAAGATTGGTAGTAAGCAGAGAATAGAACTTATTGGATCAGAAGTATTATCATGTCAATACAGAATACGTAATGAATATGGAAATCTACTTGAGAGAGATAGAGTAGCCTCTATTGGATCCATATCAATTGAAGTCAAAGCAAATGGTGTATATAGTCAGAAACATGATTTTGTATCAATCCTTTGTATGCACCTAATCAAATAGTTCAAATAATTAAGATGGGGAGAGCTTTGAAGTTCCCCTCTGTATGACCTGAAACTTTAAAAAAAAAGAAAACTCATACCTGCTCAGTTGAACTAATTCGGATAGAAAATCTATACATATGCCCCTCGCGCTATCATTTCCAGCATGAAACAATTCCAGAACATGAGAAAACTCAATTCTGCTTGCTATCAAGTTCCTGCAGCCCTTATCTGCGTGAATACAGCACAACAGTATGGTTACAATGACCTCTCTTCCTTCCACCCTATCCAAGCGCTCAATTAAGGCTGGAATTGCATTTGCAGATATGACAGCCATAGCATTAACAGACCTGCTGTTCTCGTCTCCTCCCAACAATATCTGCTCAAGTATTGCTAATGCAGCATCTTCTGGATCCATTACTAATTTATTTTCATCTAGGTCTTCGTTTCTTGTTAGAATAAGTTGGACAAGGGAGGGTATAAGGTCATGAGACGAAAGTTGAGAGAATGTTGGCCTCAATTGGTATATAAGAACAGAAGCCTCAGTTAGACCATTTTTTAGCAGAGAAGCCAAGCAATCAAAATCACGATCTACATGTGTAAGAGACTCAGCAACCCTATCGTCTGCAGATATTAATTCAGAGAGGATGCAAACCGATGTTCTGAGAACTTCTGTCTCCATAGAAGCTGACAGAATTTCCACAAATCCAGTTATTACCATTGAGTTTGAAAAATATGAATGAAGCCCTGCATCGGATTTTGAGTCCTTCCATATCCTGCCAATTGTCAACACAGCTGCTTCACACTCTTTTAAGTCCTCCGAAGTACATAGACATGTGATGTACGGTTTTAAGCCATTGATCATTGTTTCAAGAGCAGCTTGAGATATCACACTAGTCGGAGATGTCACCACAGGGGGGCGAGGTAATCTTCTGGTGTTATTGTTATTAGATTCATCCCTGGTCCTAAGATTGTATGTACTGAAGGTTCTAGAAGGAGAGGACCCTGAGAGATTTCCTTTTGAAGTGGAAGAGCCAAAGGAACTTCTTGGTGTTTCGGAGTTTGAAAACTCCTGAGCAAGGTCAGGGTGTTGCTCTTTCCAAGATGTGATTAACCTTTTCAAAACGTAGTTTGTTTTCGGCATGGAAGTCGCAGATATAGGCTGCCGGGTAATGGGACACGTTGTGTTTCCTCTTTTCAACCATTCCTGAATTGCTTTTCTTTCGTATGTCTGACCTGTTTCAAGTGTAACCGGGTCACCAAAAATCTGGCCGGTGATGGGACAGACAAAGTCTTTTGGTAGTTTTGAATGAGGAGTCGGCTTCTCAGACAGCGGGAGAGAAACATAACTCGGGCTTCCTTCATCACTTTCATCCAGATAACTACAATGTTGAAGAAGCTTTCGAATTAATAAATGGTGCCCTGGTGAGGATAGACCCGTTTGGATTGGAGAATTGGAGAGAAAAAACATGAAATGAGATTCTCCTTGCCCTCACCACTTTTTTGGTTAGTCAAGGAGGAGAGAAAAGGAGGGAAATGGAGAGATTTTATTTTCCCCCAAATTCCCACTTCTCAAGTCAGTCTATTTTCTCTCCTGCTCATACGAATAATAGAGAGTACACAACCTTCTCTTTTCTCCCCTGGCTTGATTAGAGAAAACACAATCATTTCTTATCCTTTCTCTCCCATAAATTGCCAAATGGACCGTTTTGTTTACAAGGCTAAAGAAGAGAGTGAAAATATGGTGAAGTCGAACAAAGCAGTGGCTTCTTGTAGAGAGTACAAGTACAGTAAAATCAAACAAAGACAAGATTACCTGTTTTCAATCATTTGGCTAGTCCCATTTCCATAACTCATGGTGCGTCTGCCGTTTTTCCTGCTGCTTTTCTGTTGATCCTGAAAATATAAGCTACGTTGAGTACAATCCCAAGTCTAAAGTTTATACAAATTTCCAAATAAACAATTCAAATGAGGTTAACCACTTGGTGTTTGAAATTCATACCATCGTTTCACCATCTGTGTCTCCAGGGCTAACGCTGGAATCATTATGGAATTGAGGAGACACAGGCAAGGAGGACAAAATTGGGGCAGCCCTCATACGAAAAGACAAAAGGCGTGACATAGAAGGAGCTTCTTTTTTAGAAGGCGGGTCTGGTTTGGGAGAAGAAGACTTTACTGATCCACTTTCGGTAGAATAGTTAGGAGAGAAGATTGTAGGAGAATACATTCGACTATTCACTTTATTTGGCTGTAGGTTTGGGCTAGTTTCCCCTTCCTTCTTCGTTACAAAGCTGTTAAGAGATACTCGTTTACCAGAGAGAGTGTCAGAATGTTCATAAAGATCACTCTCCTCGTCAGAATCTTCTTCATTTTCCTCAGGAATGCCTTCCTAACGATAGAATAATGATGGAAGTTTAATCAACAGAAATAAAGAGCATAGCACATAAAACACATGCACCATAAACTGTGATGAAAGCAATGAATGTGCACTGTTTTAGGACTAATTCTTACTTGTGGAACCCACATAGCAGTCTCCTCCAGGTTCTCTGAGAAGGTGGAAGTTACACTTGATCTGCTTGTAGCCAAAAGTTTGAAAGGATACTAATATTTCAGAGCCTTCGATTAAAGATGTCGATACTATACATACAAAAAAGAAAGAAAGAGGGACAAAAAAAAAAGAGAGCAGAAGATCCTAGACAAAAACTACTGCGACTGAGGTGGTGTTTGTCAAAACTTAGATTCGGGTAAATGCTGATTCTTCAAAGTAGAATTTGAAAGCACCAAAATCGCAGCTTCTCAGAATGTTTTAAGTTGTTTTAGGAGTAGAAGCAGAAATAACCAACACACTGGTATACATTCCCATACAGAAAATTGCAAAAGCTGCCCCCAAAAGCTTTGACAGACACCTCCTAAGTGCAATAACAAGAGTTAAAGCTTCAAAGCAATTAAGAGATGAGGCAGACCTGGAAGCTTCTCTTGCGTTCTCTCTATATTTGAGAACTGGGGAAAACCCAGCACTCTTAGGCAAGATGGGACCGAATTTAACATAATCTGGGATTGACCGGCTCACTTCGTGCAAAGGAGTCATAGGCGGCTCAACAATTGGCATCATTGGAATGGCCTTCCTGCTAGTGCTAGAATCAAAGGTCATGCAGTCTTTATAGTATTTTGCATAAAGCCTTGTATTTTCATCCAAGGACTGCCCATAAACCTGCTCAAGCTTCTGCATTTTCTCTGTTTGATCCGGCCTTATTGATAACATCAAGGATTCACTGAAAAATTGATCAAAATCCATCGTAAAGGACAAATCAGTGGAATCAGGGATAACATCCATCACGAGTCTGTGTCTCTCCTCCGAATACCACCCAACAATTGAGCTCATGTGTGGAAGAAATAGAGTTGTCCACAGTTCAGGAGCAAAATCAATCCGGGAAAAGAAAGGGTCAACTGTAAACATCTCAAGGACATGAAAAATTGCATTGTGGACATTGTCTCGCAATATCCACATATAAGAAAGGTTGAGGTGAGCCCAAGCAGAAAGATAGAAATTAGGTACCCCAGCGGTTTTATGGCTAGAATTCAACATAGCACACACTTGTAACATCTTCTCCGCGTAATCCAATCGTGCGAGCTTAGCTTCCATATTGGATGTGTTAATTGCTTCTTCAAGAGCATCAATGCCCCAATCCAAATTGGCTAATACCGCTTGATCAGAGTACCGGATTTCCTTGTCTTTATCCGAGGTTCCATCTTCAGCTGCTAATCTTTCTGCACATTGTTCCTTGTGTTGGGTTCTCTGTTCTTTGTCAACCAACCGATCCTGAATGAAACTGCCCACTGTGGAAGTCAGAAATCGAACGATATCCATGTCGTCCATTGCATACCTATAGCTTCCACTTTCAGCCATGTTTTTTCATAGCTCAGCTTTGAAATGGTAATCTAACTCAACTCAGTTCTCGGGTGTTCATTCGCTTCTCCTTTTAGCTTCCTGGTATCAGTTACGAAAACCCTTTCAGCTTTGAGATGTTGCATTGAACATTAACTTTCAACTTTGGATTTTCGTGATAAATTCACACACTACCCTTTTAAAATATCTATTCTGCACATTATCGTTCAAACACATTCACAGTTTTTTATTACCGCCCAAAAATGTATAATCTACAATCAAGACTTCAGAATCCAAAAAATATTTGTCTTACGAAAACCCCCAAGACAAAAACCAGACTAGGAGGACAGAACAGAATCAACTGGTTTTATCAGCTGTGGTCAAACAAACCAACAGCTGAAGCTCGTTGAGTGAATATATCAAACAGATAGCGGGGAACAGAACAAGAAAATAGGCAACAAATTCCTAAAAGCCGAAGTTCATTTACCACCAACTCTTCGATTCAAGAAAACACTAACCAGTCGAAATTTAAAACCCCGAGTGGCTATAACTCTACACAGATATAGTCAAACAGGGAAAAGTTGAACAAGAAAATCAATAACAAATTTGAAACTTTGATGATTCTTTTCCTACTCATATTGAATAACAAAAAAAAATCATCACTAATAATCGAAAAATTCAAACACGTATCTGTTGAGCAATCAGTCAAAACACGACAAACACAACGTACAAAAAAAAAAACAATCAATAAAAGAACGCAAACAGAAAAAAACTAGTAAAAGATTATCGCTGTTCTCTAGTTGTGTAATTGAATACTTACACCAGCTTCCGGTATGTATTGAATTAAAAGAGAGTACAATTACATTTGATGCTTACAAAACATGTGTTTATATCACCAATCATGCTTCGCAAATCCAACAATAATGTATACATGTGCACATACAGAGGGAGAGAGAGGGAGAACAGTGCTTACAGTGCCGACTGGAAAAACAGATTGAAGAAAGACTGCTGACAGTTTCAGACAATCCTTCTGGAACTAGTCTTGAACGATACATTCATGGTTACTCCGTATTTGAGAATATCGCATGACAAAAGGTACGACCAATGAAAAACTCTTCTTCTTTGTCAAAAACTAATGTTGGCTGGACACACATATTGAAGAAAGACTGTTTGACTATTTCAAACATCTTCTTCGTTATCGAGTCGACATCAGTGCAGCTTTGCTACCCAATATTCTAGAAATGACAGAAAACTCGAGAGAGAGAGAGAGAGAGAGAGAGAGAGAGAGAGAGATGCCGGCCTGGTTATTATTATTATATACGTTACGGAGTATAAATGTTAATCATTGGAAGGAATGTTTCTCTATTGTGAGAGAAAGCGCCCTTTTTTTCTGTTTGGTTGGCGGGAACGGCCGGGTTGTGCCCGGCCCAACTTTGAAAGACTTGTTGGGTCGTTGATTGGAGCTTTGTTATTGGACCTTTAACTAGGGCTAAGCCCATAACCACGACGATTTAGGCTATGTTTGGAAGTTTATTTTTTTATAACTCAGGTGTCCAGAGCAGATTATGCACAACTCGAGACTAATTTATCAGGACTAATCTCACCGGCCATTTGTGGGGAGCCCAATTAAATTCGAAACAAATTTCAGTAGGGTCTGGTCCCAAATGAGCTAATAGCACCTGAGAGATTTCTAATATGAGACCTTGTGAGCTAAGTCACATAAACGCAAGTGTGTGCGGGAGGGCGGCCGTGAAAATGTCTCTCAAAAAACCTCCAAAACAACAAAATTAGTGAGTGTGAGGCACGAGCGTGGGCCAAAAACTGAAAATGATTTTCAAAAAATAAACGACCGTTTGCAAAATAAAGACGTGAATTTGGGTCGCCAAATTTGGAGACCCATGGGACATTGGGTCAGTCTCCATTTGAGGATCTTGTTGCTATTCGGAGTTTCAATTCTCCGAAATGGACTGAAATTCCTACTTTTGATTTTAAATTTCAATGCTACCATGTCCTTTGTTCATTTTCTTCATAGAAAAAGGATTTATCTTTTATGAATAAAATCGAATCGTCATCAAAATTTAAACCATTGATAACATCTTTGTAAAGATCTTTCAACTTGACCATGTTTAGACTTAAAAACGTTAATTTCGCAAAACTGTAAGAAAATGAAAAAACTGTGCCCCGCCTAATTCAAATTATGAGTCTTTGATAGGGAACTCATTGGACCTTTTACTGGAAATTGAGTGCTACATCAGGCTGAGTTAACTAGGGCCAAGCTCATAACCTAAAGGCCTTTGTTTGCTTATTTGTCTCCTTAACGGTGCTATCAATTGAGTTTCGTGTGATTGTAGACCTATGTTCAGTTTGACATAATTCAGATGTTTGTATTCTTATACTGTCTGTAGTCAAAAACTAAACAAAAAAACGAAACAATAGATGTGAACCAAAAGTGTGTACCGCAGTTCGTAATTTGAGGTTCATGTCAAAATTATAAACCCGTTTAATCAGAAAATGCTAAACTGCGAGTTCCTATCCACCTAAAGAACGTCCTATAAAACAAATACTCCTAGAATTGAAAAATAAATAAAAAATGACTGACTCTATACCTAGATGAGCAAGTATATAATTTGAAGGGAGTTGGGGAGGGGGACTATGCCGAAATTGCTCTTCCACATCTAATGACATTTTCGGGAATAGGAAATTCATCCCTTGGAGATATGGTTGAAGGGTCATTTTCGCCAACACCCTTGACTCTAAAGTAGAGCTCTTGCCCAAGGTATCTACTCTCTGCATTCTGTGATCTCAAATTCCACATTCCTTGATTGTCCAAGTTTATCAGTATTGCAGTCCATGACAACGGATACACCTGATCAAGAAACCACAACCCAAATATGTGAACATTTGCCTATCATTTGCTATGCAATAGTTTTTTCTATTGAAACTTGAGAAAGTCTAAAAGTTATGCAAAAATGAATGCAGAATAATGTGACAAATGATATTTTTAAACGAGACGTTCCCATAAACGTATAGCTTGTAACAGGGCATGTGGTGATCAAAGTTTGGATTTTTTCAATCGGACTTATGTAAGCAAATTAGGATTCACCTAGTGGGATCAGATTAGATCGATTTATGACGAGCCTATTCACAAATCATCACATTATTTTGCACAAAAACGTGCAATAACATTTGATTTGCATGAAATTAACCGTGCTCACCTGGACCGTGGAGCGAGAAATGGCATCGACCATGTTATACGTTGCCATCTTGCTCTCATCCCACATCCCAAGTCCCATTCTGGAATTTGGTTTGAGCCATTTTCTCCGTTAGAAGCCGTAACAAAAGAAAAAAGCTCAAGAGCGAAATAACATGAATAAAACACTTACCCAACAACGAAGAAATTGTACCCATCAGCATGCCACGTTTGGATGAATCTCATATTGTTCTGAAAAATCACTTCGACATACTCACGCCGTACCACATCAATTACCGAAATGCCCAATTCGGGGCGGCGATAATCCGGTGTGTTTGGAAAGAATTCAGGCTTAAATACATTACTAAGTTGGAAATAATCTGCTAACTTCAAAGGCGTATCGGGGTACGAAAATGAGATTTGATTGACCGTAAACCGAATTGTATTGTTAATTAACCCCACACCATTGCTAAGAATCAGTGTACGATTGATGGGAATGTTGCCGTAATGGAAGGAACCCTGTGGATTTGGCCTAGCTGCTCCAACTTCTAAATCCCACCTGAAAAAACACGTATTTATAAAATTTTCTAATTGTTTGAATAGTTTTGGGGGAAAAAAGTGAACTTGACCTTTTTGTTTGTCTTTATTCAAATTTTTTTAGCATTTATTTATTTTGCGTCAAACTTTTGTGTATTATGTTCGTCTCGACAACAACAATCGAAAAAGTAAAAAAAAGAAATGAGCGAAACTTATTATTTTTTAATAAAGACTAAAATAAGTCAATAAACTGCCTTTTTACTTATTTTTGTCTTTATTAAAACTTTTGGGTTTCGAGAAAAACTTTTTTACTTTTTTTATTGCTCTCATCGAAACGAACCAATGTGTAAGTTTAACGTAAAACTAACATATGCAAAAAAAATTTGAATAAAGACAAACAAAAAAGTCAACTTTACTTTTTTGGCCAAAACTTGGTCTTATTCTTGAGCCAAAACTTGGTCTTATTGTTAAATAAAAATTCAGACTAATTTTCAAGGGTTAAAACAGCGCGGCTCCAGAAAATTTCGCTAGTAAAAATTAAATAATCAGATACAATAGTTTAGTCGTCCAAGGCTCGAGATTGGCTGTCTCACAGGGCTTACAAATTTCTTTCACATATGTTAAAAAAAAAAAAATTAATTACAAATTTCTTACAGCTTAAACGTTATGTCGGTGCAATATATTTGCACCTACTTTTGCTTCTATTTTTAAACTAAGAAGGTGGTTAGTGGCTCATTCTGAAAAGCATATCTATTTATTTTGTTGAAATATGTTCATAACTTTTGTACAATTTAAAGTTACAAAATGATGTACCTTATGGACTTAGCTTGCTCGACAGAGTACATGTAATCGTATGACATGGGCCCCGTAGGAATTGGGCCGAGGGGCACCCCTCGAAACCCGGAGTATCGAATGATACCGACACCGAAAAGTTCCACCGGAATGAAACGAGCAGAGGCGACCATGTAGTAGGAGGTGCCGTCGGAGGACTGGTTCTTACGTGCAGTGACTAAGACCGAATATGATTGGCCCACGTGGATATCCAGATTGTCGTGGTATCTCTTGGCAGTGTAAGATCCTTCGGTCTCCACCAGCTGCATTTGGTGGCCCTGAATTCTGAAGTTTAATGTGGTTTTAAGTCCTACGTTTGAAATTCTTAGCCTGTACGTTGCCCCTGTGAAAGAAATAACAGTAAATTATAAATTGAAAACAAAGCACAACCTAAGTTTTGTTCCCATTGATGTTAAAAAAGCGACCTGGATTCTGGAATGATAGGTCTTGGATTAAGGAAAGATCATGGGATGATCCCGACACTATCATGTATACACATTCATATATGGTTCACGATTGAGCGTATAGACTCTATATAGTGGGGGTCCATAATTAAGTGCGTGAAGTTTACGTTGAATGATGTTAAGGCACCACGTTAGCAATACCCGAAGACAAATAATTACTCCAGTTTAAGACATGTGCCAAGGACCATGATTAGGAACAAAAACAATAAACGAATTAGACTCAGGGTTATTATTCGTACAAACAGGTCATTATGATAGGTCATTTGATTTCAATTTTTTATTTTTTTTATAACTCAAAAGATATATGGGGCCAGCTAACGCACACCTCGATTAAATTTTAAAAGACCAATTTAAATCCACTAATTAGGTAATTTACCTGGCTCGAAGTCAAAAGTTGTCTGGTTGGGTCCGAGCCCATTGATAAGAATTCCATCTGGCAAATACAACAAATCCCCACTGTCCAGTTTAGCCCTCATATCCTGTATCAAATCTTCCATTCATCAATCAATTCCAAATTAACACAATATTTCATACATAGTAATCCCGCTTGACACTAACCAAACCATCTTGTCATCGTGAGCGTATCGGTTATCCAAACCGAACTATAAAATTATTATAGGAAGGTATTATCCGAAAAAGAAAAAGATTCGGTGTGATTGGACATTCTTAACCTCACGTTTGAATCACTTTTCTTACTATAATAGACAACATGTACACATTAACGAATAGACTGTCAATTTGCTTAGCAAAAACAAAAAGTGACTAGAGACGTACGGCTAACCGTAAATGGCAATAAGCTAGAAACAAACACAGTGCTTACTTGATGGTCTGCATTGTACCAATCCCCAATAAGAACGTCAAATTCGGCACGCGGCTGAGGAAATGGAACAGCAATTATCTCCCGGTTGTTCACCCGAATAGGACCATAACCACCCGCCGCATTTTGAAGGAGAAGGGACGGGAAGTAAAAGAAGCTACCAATTTGATCCTTCACCTGAAAGCTATAGGTCCAGTTTTGCCCCGGCAAAATTGGACAGTTGGTCCCCTGCACTCCGTCTTGCCATGAGTTTCTCCTCATCTGTACTCCATTCCTGAATTCACATAGGGAGAGAGAGAGAGAGAGAGAGAGAGAGAGAGAGAGAGAGAGAGAGAGAGAGAGAGAGAATCCAAAGTTCCAGTGAAAAAGTTTAAGTACTAATGAATATATGGAAAATATGTCCTCCGAAAATATAAGCCAGCACTAGAAACTTGGAATCTACAGCCCTAATAGAATAGCAGCAACCCCGTCATGAGGATTTTTATTTTGACTTTCAAAAGCTCACAACAAAATTATAAATAATATGAGGAAACAAAACAAAACCAAAAAAAAACTCAAGTCATCGTCTATGTTCCTGTCCACTATACAAAATGTATTTTGGTACAAGTGATCTGGTGCCTACTATTTTATAGGGTCTTTTATGCATATACCATCTTTTTATTTTCACGGGAGATATACCATGTGATTAGAAAGGGTTCAGTCAAATTGTTCCGAACATTAACATTCACAACTTCGTTCGTCGTCGTGTTCAACAGCGGCCCAGGGAACTGATCATTGATCACAATCACCTGACATCATAACACCACCTAAAGTGAGCATAATCACACAAAACATATCAAGCTACAACGACTATGAAATCGAACTTTCTATTTCCAAAAGGAGAATTAATAAGGACCTGTTTGGGAATCCCAAGAGGAGCGCGTGGTGAAAATGAAACAGTCCAGTCTAAGAGTTGGGGCGGGGACTCAGCATTAACCAAAACTGCTGATAGAATAATTGAGATCAAATAAAGAACAATGTTTTCCATCATCGGCTTCATCTTTAGTACTTTTTGGGCTCTGAATAAAACAGAGACCCTGATTAACTTGGACTAGTCAAGTCTACCTCCTTTTATGGGGGGGGAGAGAGATATACAGAGAGAAGGTGTCTTCCTGAGTTGAAGTTCTACTTCTACTGAAATAGGGTAACACAAAAAACAAAGAATTTAGTTTACATTACCATCCCTTCGCAGTAGATAAGTTTTGTCCACTCTTAACTTACCTTTATCAATTGTCTATCAACAAAAAAAAAAGAGAGCTTACCGTGTCAAATGACAATGTGTTCTTTTTTTTAAGGATAAGTATATGGTACAACACACACGAAAAAAAATTGTTTCTTCTTTTTTTTTTTTGGTACGAAAATAACTAAATTTCTTAATTAGGATTGTACGAATCATAGAATTAATGCGACTTGTTTCTCTCTCTTTTTTTGGTACGAAAATAACTACACATGAAATCAGAAATCCTATTGGTACCGACGGGTACCATAGGGAAAATGTACCGACGGCCGCCGGACGGCCGATCCGAGCCGTCCAAAAATTTTAAAAAATAAAATCGAGTGGGCTTACGCGAGAATCAATGGCATCCGAGGTGTGTAGGGTACTTGATCCGAGCACCCATTTTTCGTGTATATTTGTATATACGTGTATATACACGAAAAAGGGGTGCTCGGATCAAGTACTCTACACACCTCGGATGCCATTGATTCCCGCGTAGGCCCACTCGGTTTTATTTTTTAAAATTTTTGGACGGCTCGGATCGGCCGTCCGGTGGCCGGAGACGGCCGTCCGGTGGCCGTCGGTACATTTTCCCTATGGTACCGTCGGTACCAATAGCACTACTCGAAATCCACATGAAATTGCGTCAAGAGCATAATCAACCCTTGCATTTACAAATACAAATTTTTTGCCTAGTCATCAAAATCGAAGTCAACCTTGGGCCAACTTATTGCTGCTAGTATTTTTTTCAGCCATTGGAGATTGTTCCCAAAGCCAAAAACCAGTTTCGGCATAAAAACAGAGCATCACATGCCCTCGAAGTTGACGGGTTTGTGGCTGATTATTGAAAAAGAAATAGTTTGTGGGTTTGTATCTAATGCTTTTGTTGTTCTTTTGAGAAATTAACTACTTCAGAATTTTAAGTTGGTAAGTTTCAAAATTTTAAAACCACATGGAGTTTGCTTTTTTATTTGACAATTTGAAAGAAAAAAAATCAATTATTGTACAAATTAGAACCGGAATTATTTTTTACCAAAAAGATATCCACGACGCTGGTTATTCAGATATTCAATCACTGGGATACAAGTATATATATCTCATAAACTGGTTATTCGGATATTCAATCACTGGGATCCAAGTATATCTATCTCATAAAATGATGTATATTAGTATAGTTATCTACAAAACATCCTTATCCGTCTAAGAAAATATAACTATCAGTCTTGCAATGCGGATTTTTTTTTTTTAAAGTTAGTAAAACATCGTAAGTCTTTGTATGTGTATAGCTGATGAACAATTTTCAAAGCACTTAGCAAGGGAAATATGTTTGGATAAAACTGTTTTATATTGAACATTAGGATATGCATGTCAAATTATTTCCTTTTACATTTGCTGAACATCGAATGCATGACATGTAGTAAATAAAAAATACTGTGAAGGTTAAGAAGCGTCTTGTCCACTAGACCAACCAGCGAGTCCAAAATAAGCTTCAAAAACTTCAAATAACGTTGTGAAGTAAACTAGTGATTGTTGGCCCTGGGCCGTGAAGTGTGCCCGTTGCTCGAGCAATTGCTTATTTTATTTTAAAGGCCCATGGCCTTCCTCAACATGGCCCAGACTCTAGTGGGTTTGCTGCTTACGAAGTGCATTTGCCCTTTTTGCAAAGCGAACCCACATATTTCGAAACCCAAGTAGTATATATGATGGTCAAGGGCTCGTTAGCCTATTGTATCCAGAACATTTCTCCAGCTTGTCTGTTCTGCAACTGTCACGCTGAAAGTATCGCAAGCTACTTTTACCGTATTTTCGTTACTCGCAAAGTCTGGACTGATAGTGGATTCTCTTTACGTAACTATTTCCGACTCTAAATTTAAAGATTGGCTCATGGATTGGATCAATAATGATTTGAAGCACAATTATGTTTGGAAGGACTGATTGTACGTATTCTTTCCCACACTGTGAGCCATATGGAAAAACCATAAACCAAATTAAAAGCCTTCTCCGATGAAACTTTCATGTGACAGTCCCGGCCATCCTCGATCGCAATAAGACACGGCTTAAGATGATCATTCTATGCCAAGTACTTAATTAAAAATTAAAAGAAGTTTCTATTTTATCAGACGTAAACAGTGGCGGATTCAGAAATTTCACAGAGAGGGATCACTTTTCAAGTATAACTTTGGGAAAAAAAATTCACGGTCCAATATAATAAGAAGATAAAATGTGTAAACATTCTTCATTAAGGAAAAAAAGTACAAATTTAAAACATTATGAAATTTGAAGCATAACTTTCAATTTTTCAAGAAAAGTTAAATAATTGTGTGCCCGGTAATGATATCCTCGTGATCTGAATCGTAGATATTCTACAGTTTATCGAGAAGAGTATTCATACAATGAAATACCTAGCAATTAAATTAAGAATCAAAGTTTTAAACCTCACAAAAAAAAAAAATAATGCAATCGATATACTTTGATGAAATAGAGCACTGGACAAAGAGATATTTTTTATTGAGGAAGTCAAACACATTGATTAAGGGGGTTTTTTTTTTTTCGATCTTGAGACTTAAAAGGTGACAGATTTGATATCTATCAATCAATCTATCTATCTATCTATCAATATACTATGGGGGAATTGAAGGACAGTGAGGGTTGGGGCAATTTATTCTCAACCCGTGGACTACTTTTTATGGAATTCATCTAAATATGAAATGAAAGAAAATAATTTCTCATACACGAAAAAGACAACTGAAAAGACAAATACACCCTCTCAAGTGAAACCCTAAATCCCCAACCCCAAATCACTTCCTCCTTATTGCCGCATCTCCAACCCCAAATCCGGTCAAGTGGACAAACCCAGGTACACAGTCACATCTCTCTCTCTCTCTCTCTCTCTCTCTCTCTCTCCACATTCTTTCTTCTTTCCTCCTCCCCCACTCTCCGTCCACTTCACACCCCTCCTCTCTGTACAGCGTAGTCGTCATAGGGGCGTGACGTGGCGTGGATTTCATCTCCGTTTGTGTAAAGGACTCCATTTTTCAGCTCTCTCTCTCTCTCTGCAAATCAGATCAAAGGCATGGTGGTGGTTGCTATGGAGATTGGGGGTGACGGTACCGGAGAAGTGGGTTTGTGCATCATGGCCAGGAAGAAATTTTGCAACTCAAGATAGAGTCGGAGAAGAAAATACAGAGATGTTTTTTTTTTTTTCCTTATACTTTTGCTCCTTGTATTAATATATGTTGCTCTTTTTTTAAAAATTTATTGCATCTTGTTGCTCCTTATTTTTTCAAAGTAGCATTTATCTAAGTTGCTCATTGTATCAATATATGTTGCTCTTTTAATTAAAATTTATTGCACATTGTCGCTCCTTATTTTTTTTGAAGTAACACTTATCTAAGTTGCTCATTGTATCAATATATGTTACTCTTTGTGTGATCTAAGTTGCTCCTTGTATCACCGTGTGTTGCTCCCTGTTTTAAAAATTAAAAGGGTATGTTAGTCTACCAAAAATAGGAATTCCATGACTTGGGAATTAATATTTTCCTTTCCATGACTTATTAATTCCAAAATAGTAGTCCATGAGTTGGGAATAAATTACCCCAACCCCCACTGTCCTGCAATTCCCCCATATACTATAGAAATGTGTCTGAGTCTCATAAGCCTTCAAACCCTCATTCTTAATTTTTTGGATTTTTCACTTTTTTTTGTTTATAAGAGAAAGAGAGAGGGAAAAAATTACTTTATGTCACTGGACACCGTCACGTGATACTCTAAATTTATTTTTCATCACACGTTTTTCAATGTATAGAATGAGATCAATACTAGCGTGCATCGAACACGAGACCGGATAAAAAATTAAACTATTTTGTTTTTTTAATAATCAACTAGCATTTTTACCCGTTCAATACACGGGACTAAAAATAAACCAATGAAATTTATTTTATCACGTGCATCGAACGGACACAAACGCTTATTCTGTAAATGTCAATGGGGGCACTGGTACAATATTTGAGGGGCTAAGTCAACTAAATATTAAATTAATAGAGATAAAATTGCAAGAGTAGAAAAGTTAGGGGGTCATGTGACCCTCGTAGACACAACGTAAATCCGACCCTGGACAAGGGTCACGTGGATCCGCCCTTGCACGTAAACCATCTCATCGCTATACTACTTCGCAAACACTTGCAACAAGTGACACAAATTGTTCAAGAGTTCCACAAATTTCAAATAGTAGTGAAAGGTGTACTTGTCCTACTTTACGTACAATCAAAAAGTGTTGCAAAACTAACACTATTAAGAACACCATGATCGTTTATACCTGCCCTCTCAACTTCAGGCTCTCCAACTCCCTTCCACGAGTGTGTTCGACGGGTTCGGCTTTGGCGTCATGGTTCCATGCGGCTCTTTCCTTTTTGTTTTTTGTTTTTTGTTGATTTTTCTTTTAATTTTGTTAGTTTTTTGTATTTTAGGACCGGTAGTGTCCTCTTCTTGTACAATATATTTTTTGGCTGGATTTGGCAATATTAATAGGATGATCTGGTTTGCTCGAAAAGAACACCTTGATCACCCACGTCAACCAAAAAATACGTCCGTTAAGATGTCTGTATGATACTCATAAAGTCCTTTGGAACTACTAAGTACTATTTTAGAATGCTTTGGTCAAATTAAATTGCGGGGTTTTCCTATGAAATCTTAAAATAATCCTCTTGACTTCAGGAGGAGGGAACACGTCCACCGTCCTGTCAGTGGCAAACACGACACGTGTCCGGCGCCTAGTTGTCTATTTTTCATGTTATGTGGGCCCACAAGCCACATGAAATCCAACCCCCCTTATCCAGTTTTCAAGTAAAGTTCTTCACCATATAGTTTCCCGTACACACGGTATGCTAAAAGTCGGCATCAATTCAAGCCCAGATCCAAAATGGAAATGAATGCCAGCTAACCACACCAGTGATTTTGCTCACTGCTTGGAGCACCGCCGCGTTCCGCATAAATTTCTTTTCTTTTCTACAGTATGACATATTGATATGACCTCCAACATACATGGATGACTGAAATCGTGGCTTTCGACTCGCTTTAGTATTTTGATACGGGCATGCTAAGATGTCATGATCGATCCAAATAATGTTTGATCATGAATGACTGAAATCTAAATTGTCTCGTTTTAGTTCAAAATATGGATTGAAAATACCAAAAATAGGAACTAGGGACCGTTCAAATTTATTCTTTTTTGCCCTTTTGAATACAAATATACAAGATGCTGAAGTGATTTTTCAGTGCTCCTGTAACACCACCCTACTATAAAAAAGAACTTGAGATGCCTGCTTTCCCTACAAGAAATTTTTCGGTGTCGAGTGGATATATCCCACGTGGTACCCGTTCAGCACATCCAGGCCTTTCAATAAACTTTTAGACGGCTCGAATTGAAACTCTCTCTTTTCTCTCACCCCAACACTTTCTCTCTTCTTTTTCTCTCTTTTATCCATTGCATTTTTGGACTGCTCGAATGCGCCGAGCGGTGCACCACATGGTACCCACCTAGCACTGAAATTTTTTCACTTAGGAAACAACGTGCTTGTTGGGCCAATCTAGACCATCTATATTTAACAATGGACGACTCAAATTTTATTTTTAACAAAACAATTCTCAATTGTCCATTTCTGTTCGGCTGAGATAGCTTTAGATTCTTTCTCCCCCTCAAATATTTTTCTTTCTTAACACAACATGCTGACTCAGCACAAGGCCAGATCCAAGTTGGCAATGGATAAGGCTAAAATGTTACCATACCACTCAACCATGGTTAAACTAACCTCAACTTTGTCCTCAATCTCTCCCTATATATAGCGGCCCACTCACAACGCACCTCTCACCTTATCCTCAACCTCAAAAACAACATCCTTAACCATACAAAAAATCCGATCATGATTTCCGCATCCGTTACCCTCTTAACTCCTTTCCTCTCCGCCAAATCCCCCCTCAATGCCACGCCGCCGACATCCGTCTCTTTCCGCCAGCCGCTCCGCGTCTCCGCCGCTTACGCCGCCACTGCCGAGCGAACACCCCGCATCGCCGCAGCCACATCGCTCTACGACGTCCTGGGGATCCACACTGGCGCCACGTGTCACGAGATCAAGACGGCCTACCGCAGATTGGCCAGGACTTCTCATCCGGACGCCAAATCCAACGGCGGAAAGGACTCGTCGGCGGATGAGTTCATACGCATCCACGCGGCCTACTCCACGTTGTCCGATCCCCAAAAACGCGCGGACTACGACCGGAATCTGTTAGGGCGGCCATCGTACGCAATGTCGCCGGGATTCTCCGGCCGCACGCGTCGCACGTGGGAGACTGATCAGTGTTGGTAGTGCTGTACTGAACTCTAATTGCACTGAAGTTCATGTAGTAGAGAGATGTACGTACAGGATGATGGGATTGTATAGAATTGCATATCAGCTACGGTTCGAATTCGAACCCTTCTGAGTATGTAATCAGACGCTTTTTTGAAGTCTGAAGTAATCACCGTTTTATGGAAAAAAAAATTTGCATTTTTAGATTATTTTGCGAGACTCTGTTTTATGAATTTTTAGGCTCTGTTTGTTTCAAACTAGCATCAACAAAACGGGACTCTTACTTCGCCGCCGTAGCTGTAATAGCAGAATTTACTTCTTAGCGATTGAAGAACAGATAGAGCTCAGGTCCAATTTCAATCCGACCCGGTTCGATCCATTTCGGGTTATCGTGGGCCCATTCGAAATCCATAGCAAGGATTTGATATTGGGGAAATTGCAGGAGAGTGGGGGTTGGGGTAATTTATTCCCAACCCATGGACTATTTTTTTGGAATTAATAAGTCATGGAAAGGAAAATATGAATTCCTAAGTCATGGAATTCTTATTTTTGGTAGACTAATATACCCTTTTAATTTTTTAAATAGAGAACAACACGCGGTGATACAAGGAACAACTTCGATCACACAAAGAGTAACATATATTGATACAATGAGCAACTTAGATAAGTGTTACTTCAAAAAAAAAAAAGGAGGGACAAGGTGCAATAAATTTTAATAAAAAGAGCAACATATATTGATACAATGAGCAACTTAGATAAATGCTACTTCGAAAAAATAAGGAGCAACATATATTGATACAAGAAGCAAAACTATAAGAAAAAAAAAAACATCTCCTTTGTATTCTCTTCTCCGACTCCATCTTGAGTTGCAGAATTTCTTCCTGGCCATGATGCACAAACCCACTTATCTGGTACCGTTACCGTCACCCCCAATCTCCATAGCAACCACCACCATGCCTTTGATTTAATTTGGAGAGAGAGAATTTAATTTGGAGAGAGAGAGAGAGCTAAAAAATGGAGTCCTTTACACGAACAGAATGAAATCCACGCCATGTCGCGCCCCTTTTACGATGACGACGAGGACTACGCCGTACAGAGAGGAGGGGGTGGGAAGTGGACGGAGAGTGGGGGAGGAGGAAAGAAGAAAGAATGTGGAGAGAGAGAGATGTGGCTGTGTACCTGGGTTTGTCCACTTGGCCAGATTTGGGGTTGGAGATGCGGCAATGAGGAGAAAGTGATTTGGAGTTGGGGATTTAGGGTCCACTTGGCCAGATTTGGGGTTGGAGATGCGGCAACGAGGAGAAAGTGATTTGGAGTTGGGGATTTAGGGTTTCACTTGAGGAGGTGTATTTGTCGTTTTAGTAGTCTTTTCCATGTATGAGAAATTATTTTCTGCCATTTCATATTCAAATGAATTCCATAAAAAGTAGCCTATGGGTTGGGAATAAATTGCCCCAACCCTCCACTGTCCTTCAATTCCCCCTTTGATATTTGATATTGATGAGATTAGTAGGACATCGATGGCTCTGTAAATTACACACAGTTGTCTATCAAAGAAAAGGTCCTTAGGCCCCATTCCAGAATTTAAAAAAGTTTTTTATTTTTAAAAAGGTAATTTTAAATTCAAAAATTATGAATTTATTGAAATCTAAAATATGTAATATGGATCTTGTTTGAAAGATCTCAATGAAATCTTTTATACGATACAAAAAAAAAATTAAAATTTTTTTTATTTACATTATTTTTGAATTTAAAAATATAAAATAAACTGTTTATTTTTTAAAAAAATTTCTAAAACGAGGCCTTAATATTTCCGCAGAGCATTTTTTGTTTCACCAATTGTGATTTCTGGGGCGGATTCAGGCAGAGGGTCACGTGACCCCCCCTGAAGTTGTCAGAAATTTTTGGGGTGAATCGAAACAGGTAGTACAACATAAATAGTATCATCTTTCTGTGGGCGTATCATCTTCCTCAAAGGAAATATCTCAAATTATCAGTCGAGATCACGGACCACAGAAAGAACTGGAGTGGGTGTAGCAATAAAGGCCAACACATGATGGATGTACGGAAAACTTATCTCCTGGACTATGTTGTGTTGAATCAAATAGAATGGAATAGCGTGTCTAAAGTTAGGTATAGCTTATGAATTTTTTCATTCGTTCGACTAATTTTTGCTTTTAACGGCTTTCCTAAATAATCAGGTGTTTAGGTCAGTTTGCGTGTACCTTAGTTAATGATTTTGAGTATGGACTATCATGACAAATGCGGTTTCAAAGTTTGTTTTTATCAACTTGATTTTTCCTAATAGTATGCTTCTTCTTTTTTTATTCGAAACAAATTTCATTAAAAGCCAAAAATGACTAATTACAACGAATTCATCCGAAGATTGAGAAAGGGCAAACGTACAACAAGTGTCGGCCCAATCCCAAGAGGCCTCGGTCTTGGGCATCCCAAATATCCTAAATTTTAGGAGCTCTTCAATATTTTTACTACTTGGGTTTGAGTATGACTCTTTCTAAGCCCAATAGAATAAAAAAAATGCCCAATTGGAGGTAATAAAATAGCCCAACTCATCATTCTATAAGCCTAAGTGCCCAACCCACCATCCCATAACCCAACCCACTAAATTCCCTAAATTATTTCTCTCAAACCACGTAATAACACCTCCCTAAGTTGACTATACCGGTTAGTGTTGCCATGGGAGAAAGAAAATTTTCAAAATTGATATTGATCAAAAATTATCTTAGATTAACCATGTCACAAGAAAGACTAAATGAGTTATCCATATTATCAATTGAAAATGACTTGGTGAAAGAGGTGGATTATACAAATTAAAGGTCGGGGCACACGCGATGCGTGTGCAAGTTGGATTTTCACAATATTTTTGTAAAAATCTTCTCACTTATTGTTTGATCAAAATTTCATAAATATTATGAAAATTTAATTTACACACGTATCGCATGTACCCGACCTCTGACGAATGAAAAACAAAAGGCAATCCACAATTTCTCTGTACCACAATGGGAGGGGAAAAAAGAAGCATGCATACAGAGGCACAACACTTTATAGGAAAATAATTTATAGCATAAAAAGTACTCCTAAGAAGTAGAAAGGAAAAGTAAGAACTAGAAAAAATAAGTGGCAGGTGTGCCATTGCCTCTAGTACAGGGTAATTACGGAAAGTAAAGAAAAGTGGAAAAGGAAAGATCAAGTACCTGAGAATAGGGCTGCAAAGGCACGAGCGGCTCGCAGCTCGGCTCGTTAGTGACTTGTTTAAATTCGGCTCGAAAGTCAAACGAACAAGTTAGAGTCGATTTTTTCAGCTCGTTTTGTAAATGAGCCGAGCTCGAACTAAGATAAACTCGGCTCGAGTCGACTTGCTAGTCGGGTATATATACTTAAGTTTATGATTTTTATTATTAGTATTTCATAATTAGATCTTTTTCGTTTTCACTTTCCAGTCAACCAAGGGAAACGAGAGCACAATCACACCAGTATACCCTCGCTTCATAGGAAAATGAAAGACATAAACCTTCACAATCAAAATATTTTTGGTTGTATTAAGCCTATGTGAGGATATATATATATACACACACACAGTTCGTCTCCCGTGAGGACCACCTCATTTTAATGAAATGCGGACCTCCCTTTCCCGATTGAATTTTGATGATCCGAGCCGCTCAATATGTTCAGAACGTGATTTTAAGGGTACTCGGGAGAAATTAGCAAAAAAAATGATCGGGAAGGGCTTCATCCAAGCAGTTTTTGTTTGTTTTTTATCGAACGGTTCAAACAAAAACTGCTCGGATGAAGCCCTTCTTGGTCATTTTTTTTGCCGATTTCTCGCGGGTACCCTTAAAATCACGTTTTGAACACATTGAGCGGCTCAGATCATCGAAATTCGATCAAAAAATGGGAGTAAATGAGGAGGTCCGCATTTTAACTAAAATAAGGACTCCCTCATTTGAGATATATATATATATATTTCATTGGTCCGTTAAAACTCATGAACAAGCTTGAGCTCGAGTCAAGTCAGGGCCCGCTCAGCTCTAGCTCTAGCTCGACTCGTTAAGTTTTCACTGAGCTCGAACTCGAGCTCGAGCTCGGGTTCGTTAAAAACTTAATAAATAAGTTTGAACACTGTAAAATTCGGCTCGTTTGCAGCCCTACCTGAGAAAGAATGAAGAGAAGTTGCAGGTACGGAAGGAAATGAGGTAAAAGGAAAACTTCGGGTAGCAATTGGGGAGAAGAACTGAGAAAGTTGTGCACGAAGTGGGATATAACTGTTTTTAGGTGGTTTTTTTTGTCCTCACAATTAACTGTTTTGTTTTGTGTGTATTTTCTCTTAAGAGGGTATTTATGGGTACGAAAAATACATGACAGGGGAGACACTAAAGTGGTGCTCCCCGTTTATAGATTAGAATAGATTTAATTGATACTTTTGCTTCTAGAAATGTAATACAAGTAATATTTAAGGGATACTCATGCGTTCTTGAGATAATATGTATTTGCTTATTTGAAAACTTTGAATTTTTTTGTTCGTATATAATGATTAGTAGAATTTTATATTGGTTTGACTTTTTCTCGTATTGTGATTATTGCTGTAAAAATTGTTAATTATTAACTCTTTAAAATTGTTAATTCTTAACTCTTTAAAGGCACTCTTTAAAAATCCTTAAACTAGCCCTGCGTACAACAATCCATCACAGAAGAAAAAAACTACGAAAAACAGGTGACAAAAGGGGCACCGACAAAATCAGCTTAAACTGGAGAATAGACCTTAGCACGTCTCACCGCCTCAAAGGGTCGGGTCACGAGGAGCCCTCAATCTATCCCCTAGCCGCCCCGGCTTGAGGTACGAACCCAATCATAGACAAACTAAACCGAACCGATGGAAATAGGAATAATCTACAAATAAGGAAAAAAACACAGCCACTATGGAAAAGCTACCACTAATGCACGTTAGCTAAGCCTCGACCGAGGAAGGACAACCCGTTGCCGAAGATGGAGGCACCGACCGGATCCCGAATCGGAGCTGTAGAGAGACCTCTCCGACAAGCCCCCATTGATACAAGCAGGCTCCGAGCACGAAAGAACGAAGAAGAAATCTGCTCCTGGGCTAGCAACTTTGATCGAACTTGCCCACGGCGCCGATGGCAGTGAATCTACCTTGCTCAGATACTCCCCAAAGCTGAGAATGGAACCCAAGCTCCAGGGCCAAGCCCCGACCCTTATAAGGCAGATTTGGACTACACCACACCTTATTCGCCCACCTACCACACCTACCGGGTCTGGGGGAGACCCAGATTGGTAACACATCAGATATAGGGGAGACCTAAACCAGAGGAAAAACCCACTAGAAAACCAGACGAAGAAAAAACGAAATAAAAATAACCCCTCGAACACCACGCCCCACCATTATTGACTACCATTGTTGTTGTCGTCACCACCCCAATCCCAAACTGCCGCGACACTAGGACCTAGCCACCACCTCCACAAACCTACAGATCTGGATGGCCCGGAGTGAACCGCGAATGAGAGAGGTCGAAAGGCCACCGGCCGTGGCCACCTCGCCGGCCACACATCACAAGAACCTCCAACTGAGGGGCGAAGGAAAAGGAAAGCTGGAACAGCAGATAGAGTGCCAGAAAGGATGCATGAGGGAGAGAGGAATGTGGAGGGTGGGGGAGAGAGGGAGAGAGCCTCCCCCCATCCAAAACCTAGCCGCAGGAGTCTGTTGTAAAGAGAGAAAGAAGAGAAAAAGAGAGAGGAACTCAACCTTCCTAATAGTATGTTTGACGAGCCATATTTGGAGCACATTATCGGAGTTGAGGTGTCTAAGGACACAATAGGCATAACTCCAACGGGTTGGCCTAGTGGTTAATTTTTGAGATTTAAAAGTTTGCTCCCTCCTAAGGTTTTATTATTCGAAACTTCTTAGATGCTATCAATTTTTTTGAAACCAGTCCATGCTTCAAGTGGGATCCTCGCTAGCGAACGACGTGTTTATGATGTCCCAATGTTAGTCAAAGTTCACGTAAACTGGCCCCAGACACCTAATTATCTAAAAAAAGGAGAGGCACAATTGGCATAGTACTTTTGTTAAAAATAAAATAAAATTGGCATAGTAGATGGCCTAATTGCAGAAGAAACACCATAATCTATAAAAAAGGGGCGTTTCCATCAACTAATAAGTTGTAAATTACAACTTTTTGTTTATGTCCTTATTCAAAAAAAAAATTTCGCGTTTTTTAGTTTTGCGCCCTACTTTTATGTATTATTGGGCAGCTTTTGGGTTTTTTCTCAAATTTCTTGGGCCTACAATTGAGTTTGGGCCATACAGCCTTGGACTAGAAAGGCCTTCCAGGATGTGGACTTGCATAGCCTTGCCTTCCACAGCTAGTGGTAAGCAGAGAGAAGATCAGAAGAGCAAGACGGTGCAGATAGAGAAGTGAACAGTCAGTTTCCAACTTCGAATGGCTCACGTAATTCGGCCTCTGATGCACGGCCCGCGATGGCACCGCCACTCCTGCTCTCTCTCTACTCTCCACGATCTCCTCCGCTCGAACTCACTCCTCGCCGCCGCCGATATTGCCACCCGGCGCCTCTCGTCCTCCGCCGTCCCGTCCTCCCGCCGGTACCTCCATTTCCTTTCGCCAGCTCTCAAGCGACCAAACGCCGCCGTACCGTCCGATTTGCGCGAGAGAAGTAGGGAAGAATCGGATTCCGACGCGAAGAAGAGCCGGAATGAGAAGAAGCGCGAGGCTCAGCGCGCCGTCCGTTGGGGAATGGACCTCGCTTCCTTCTCCACTCCTCAAATCAAACGCATTCTCAGGTACTTAAACTGAATTCCCTTTTCGCTTGTAGATATCCGGTTAGAAAAGTATGGAATCATAAGGGATGGAGAAGAAGAAGAGAGGTGAAGTGTAGAACAAATGGAAATTGGGATGAATACGGTTTATCATTGAACAAATGATTACATTAATACATACCAGATTATTAGGAGTTCACCTGTCTATCTGAATCTGAAAGCGTTGCTTCTATCTAACTGTTGTTTCTAGCTCTTCGACTAATCCTAAATACCAGCTAACTAACAGAGATAAACACAGCTGGTCCTTCCATTTTGAAACCAAGCCCAAGGTGAATACAAGTGAAAAGGGGAACATGCCAGATGACAAACTACAGCAACTTACTTGGCCAAACAATGAACTAGAGGTCCTTGCATGCTCTGGCCTCTAGCTCACACTTCCTTGCGTGCTCTAGCCTCTAGCTCATTGTTTGGCCAAGTAAGTTGCATAGTTTGTCATCTGGCATGTTTTTCCTGTTTCAATACAGAATATTGAAACAATCGCTTAAAGATCAATCTTTTTGCATTTTTAGTGACAAAAGTACTACTTATGCTTGTATAAGTAATTTGTTCTTATGTGATGGGCTCTGTTGGAATGAATTTAAGGTTATAGACCTATATTCAATGAATAATACATAAGTTTTGGGGGCCCAAGGCGAAAGCCTGCATGAACACAACCATAACTAAATGCTTATAACAGAATCTCAGCTGGACCTTGAGCTAATTGCTTCTCCTTTACATAATCTCCATGGTCTTTGTTTGTTGCAGAGTGGCATCGCTTGAGCCAGAGGTGTTCGAAGCAATCATGCTAGTAAAGGTGATACTTCTATACAATGTTGTTGTTGGATGTGTTTTTTAAAGATGTTTGTTTGAGGTTTTGTGTTGTCTTCGTTTGTGTGGTATGCGAATTGAAGTTGTTTGTTTTTTGCTGAAGAAATTAGGTCGTGATGTCCGGGAAGGAAAGCGAAGGCAGTTCAATTTAATAGGTATGCCAATTGAGATCACGAGAACCACATTTGCTTAGTAATAACATGCCTCTTCTACTTGTGGAGGTTTGTGCAGATTACTTCTTAGCCACAGTGACTTGTGTTTACAAATAAATTCCCTAATACAATCAGTTGGTCGGGATAATTTGTTTAGTACAGTGAAAGGCGAGTCAATTGTGGTGTGGTTTTCACTTTATTTCTCGATTTCATTGGCTAGGGTCTGTGCTATGCACCCGTTATGGGGTCCACCCGAAGTTTGGTTATTGTTCGTCTCTTCGAGTTGTTAGTACACGTAACAACTCATGATGATCGTACATCGATACATATGTTTTTGAATGCATTTTTCTTGACAAAAGAACAGTTATAGAAGGGTTTTTTTTTTTTTTTAAGTGTAAGGTAATTGTAAGGTAAATGATCCCTGATCAAATAGTTCAGCAAACACTGAAACAAAGGCAATCTTGATGTTGTTTGGCTTATCTTGTTTATTGTTTTTTTGGCTTGTAACCTTTATGTTTAAACTTCGTGGTACCTTTTTAATGATAGAATGGTGTTCTCTTTATTCCAAACAAAAAAGAAAAGAAAAGAAAAGAACATTCATTGGTGATCTGCAGAATTGATAGTAATTGGCTGTGATAGCATAACTTATTACATTATTCCTACTCCACGTCTAGATATAACTAGATAATTGTTCCTTTCGTGTCGATTTCCGGCCTATTAGAGCCTTCAGTCCTTTGGAAGACAATTACAACAGCTGCCTCCCCTTTGTTAGATTGAAATTGCCCCACTCATGGATGTTACTAATCTACTATAACTCGGTTTGGTTTGGTTTGGTTTATAGTGAGCCAATAGGCACCACTACATAGGCCCTGCCTTAAGAAGTGACAAGTGTCCTTGTCCCAAATCACATTCCATGCTGCCACACCATACAAGAGTTGTCCAAAAAGTGTCTTCCATGCCTTAAAGACCTGTTCGATGGAGCCTCCTGTGTAAACCACATTGTCCACAAAAAGTACAAGTTATGGTGCAAACATCCATTCCAGCTTTTGTAATTGCTCGAAAGATTTTGGTGTACTCTACCTTCCCACCCATAGTTGAAGTAGCCTGTGAACTCAGTCTGGTGATTATGTTTAATGTGAGTTGTAGGGCAGAGATCAAATCCTGCCCTTGGGCACTTGCGGAGGTATTTATGGTGGAGGTTATTTCTAGTGACCACTTCCCTAAGTTGGGACTAGAACACTCACGCACATTTCCCTACCTTTTCATCATGACAGGCGTAGAACTGGCGGCAATTGTATTCTCCCTTTATGGAGTTCTTTGCAATAAAGATACAGAACAGAATATGAGTTTAGAGTGATTCATGTTAGAAAACTACTCCCACTTAAAAAATTTACGATGAAAAGGATGATTTTCCATCATTGAATGGACGTGAATTACTGATATTCCAAGTGAATTCTTCCTAATGTTCTATTTCAATGAAATGGGCTCTTACCCAATGGCAATGAGCTTTTATGTACAAATCAAAGGATATCCATTAGGACGATTACCATTTTTCCGGTTTTATTTATTTGGTCAGTTTGTCTCCTAATTGCTCATGACACGAACCTCACTAGGGGTGAATATAGCCTATAGATGAGAAGCGTGAGGCACCTGATATTTAAAAGAGTTTGAGCTAAGAATTTGAATTCGACTTCTGAATATTCTATGTCCATATTGTTAAATCAATATATATTATGCCACACTGCGATCTCACCGTATGGAGGATCAAGTATGGGGTTCAATGAGTCATCAAACCAACCGCAACGCACCAATAGGAAAAACTATTTAGGTTGAGAAATATCATTAAACTTAGTAACTATTGTCCATCAATCGATGATTCGATATCTTTCACGGTTCTTACTTCTTATTCTTTATTTGTTGTATTTACGAGAACGTCGATGATGAGTTTCAATGTATAGTTTATATGATGTCCAACAATTCCACATGCTTTTGGAATTAAGGTAGCCCTTTGAATCTTGTTAGGTAGACTACTAAGGGAAGCAGAGCCTGAATTGATGGATGATCTGATTCAGGCTACAAAAGATGGTGACCAGCGTAAGTTTCAGGCTTTATCTGGCCCAGAAACATTGGTTGAAGAGGATGATGAAGTAATAGAAGAAACGGAAGATGAAGATGAAGATGAGGTATATTACTTGTTCATAGTTTGTGTTCAACTGGAGAAATTTGCGTCAGAGGGGTTGGGTGGGGACTACATAGCTAGTTCTTCTTAGTTCTTACTAGCATCACAACCTAAATATGTGACTTATGAGCTATATAATCATTATTCGTGGGGGAGGTCTTAAGACTCTTTAACAACCACACTTGAGATGTAAAACCTCGGGAAGCTTATGACAGGCTTCACTTCTTCGGAGTTATTTGCAGGGTGCTCATAGTTACGTTGACAGAGCAAACAGATGGTTTGATGGCCTGATAAATAAGGATGTTGACATTACAAAGGAAATCTATTCGGTTCAAGATGTTGATTTCGACCGTCAGGTGAATTGAGATACTGCAATATCTATTTCTTAAATTAAAATCTGCAAATGCAGGAACAGTCATGTGAGATGAATCTGTGGATACAAAATGGCTTTTACTTTTATATTTAGTTTTCAAGTGCTGCTTGTTGTAATGAAATTTTTGTTGTGAATCACATCTCGAGTAAGGGTCCAAGTGCCCTCTGTCCATCTCTTATTACTGAAGTGAGCCTCAAACCGTAGTGACTTTGCGTTGGCAAATCTCTAGCCTCAAAAGCTAAAAATTCTGTAGCCTCAAAAGTCCAAACTTGGCACCATTCTTCCTCTATCTCTGTAACACAATTCAGTAACCAAAGGATTTGCTGATCGTCTACTATACCAAAGACGTCCTCAACTTCTCTTCTAGTGCTGAATGCTGATTGCTTCTATGGTTGCTACCCTAGGATGTTTTCTCCTTTCTGACACTGAGAAGTCTTTCTTTCCTCATTATAACTTTGTCGCGTGTTGTCTTGAATCTATTTGTTACCTTATAAGTTATATCTTTCACCTCCCTTAGGCTCAAGGAAAAGGAGGGCTGGTTCTTCAACAACCTATGCCAACACCACAAATCTGTTGTATTAATGTAATCTCGATGCTAAGTCATTGGAAAACGCAGTCAGAGACTCAGAACTAGTCACAAAGTTTGGGCCATACTGGCTGTTGCAGGCTTAGATGTTATTTCATCAAATGATTATTTCTGTTGAACATGCAAAGGAAGTCCATCCAAGTCCAACAAACTGTTGCATTTGAGGCCATTATGCTAGACGTCCATAAACTAGTCACTGCCAGCGCAATGTAGTCAAGAATGTTTATTCCTTGCACAGAGTTAGTGTACATGCAAAGGAAGTCCATCCAAGTCCAACAAACTGTTGCATTTGAGGCCGTTATGCTAGAAGTCCATAAACTAGTCACTGCCAGCGCAATGTAGTCAAGAATGTTTATTCCTTGCACAGAGTTAGAAAGAGGGCTAGCATGGCCAGCTTGACTAAATTCTGGGCCTGCTGCCAATGTGGAGAAGGAAGACTCCTTTTTAGGATTTGTAGCTTAATGTGAGTAGACTAACGAAGATGTGAAGGCAATTATCAGGAAATTTGGTTTGACACAGGAAGAACTAAGAAGCCATTTTCGCCTTCAGGCTTTAAGCTTAACACTGTTTAGTATTTTTTGGCTTTAGAAGTTTCAAATCCTTTTTATGGTTACGTCTTTGAAGGCCTTGGCTGTGTGCTGTTCTGGGCCAATGGTCAACAGCTTTCTTGTTCATGTGCTTGGTTCTATATGTATAGCTCAAGTTATGGTCTGTGCCACATTCAATAAAATGCATGTTCACTTTTGACCTCAGTACTCTTTTCTATCCTATGCTGTATGTATGTCTGAACATATTTGTTGACGACTGTAGCATTGTTCCTTAGCATTCCATGTTTTCTTGTTCTTTTTAGGTCAAGTTGAAATTAGTTCAAGGGTACAAGTTACGTAGATGCTGGTTATGCACTCAAAAAAGTTCATCCTTTTTATACTTCTCTGTATGTTTGGAAAGAGGTGGTTTATTGATTTCCTCTGTTTATTATATCTTTTTTGGAATCAAGGGGATAGCAATGAAATTCTAAACATTAAAACTAAAACAAGGCAAAACATATAATCACCCATCCCTATCAGGAAAAGACAACAAAACAAGCCCATGCTTGAGCAAAGAAACTAAACAGCAGCATAGAAAAACTAATGCTGAAGCACATACAATGGGATACCCCAGTCTAGGCAAAGCCTCACATTTTCTGCGGATTGTGGCGAATTCCTCCACGACAACACACAAGCTTTGATATCTTCCATCACTCTACACACCAACATTGCAGAGTCTACACCAACTTGGTGAAAAATTCTACAATTTCGCTCCTTCCATATGTAATATGTAGTGGCAGTCAAAATTGGCTTGTAAACGGAATTCCTCACAGAGTGCCTTTGGCAATTACCAGATCCCCATATTAGCTCAGAAGTAGAGTCCAGCCCCTGGGAGTTACAACCACACATAAGTGTGATCTCATGTCATATAGCAGCTGCAAATGGACATTGGAAAAACAGATGGCCTTGCAATTCCATTCCCCTTGCAATTCCATTCCCCCAACACACAACACACAGTTACAATCATTTGTGATCCCCCAAGCATGTAATCTGCTTTAGTTGAAAGTCTACCAAGGATTGCCACCCACTGAATGAAAGTCCATCTAGGGACTTGTTTCTTGTGCCAAACCATGCCATACCAATCCACCACCGAGCTCTACTTCGAATTGCCATCCAAGCAGATTTAGAAGAGTATAACCCATTTGGATTTAGGGTCCAATTGACGCTATCTTCTCTATCCTCATGAGGTAACAGAACTGCAGCAGTACCATCAATTATCTCTCTGATGACAGCACTCCTACTCCTTGGCCATCTCAATTTCCATTGTCTATAATGAACAAACCTAGGCATTGAGAGATCTTGCTTGCCTTGTTTGATTGGTTTCTTTATAATTTCTCAGAAGGTTTAGTTTTCTCTACAAATTCTTCTTAATCTTGGCCTCTGGCAATTGATTCTTTCTAAAAGATTTTATTGAGGAGCAACTAAGTGATGGTTTCTTATTTGTGCACTTGTTCTTCAGAAAAACTCAACCTGTGTTTTGTTTGAAATAGCTGGAATGTCTATTGACTTCATTGCTGGTTATCATCACCATCTCGTCCGACCTATTAAAATTTTCTCCTGGCAAAACTAGATGATCGCTACCCCATTGTACAAGTAAATTGCATGCATGCCTGTCTTGTTTGTGACTTTTATTACCTTGAACAGGAACTGCGAAGACTTGTAAGGGAAGTGCATAACGTGCAAGAAAAACTAGTCTCGTCAGAGAAGAATGATGGAGGAGTAGATGCAGCCCTAATTGGTGCCAAAAAGTCTCTCACGGGTTTTCTTCGGACCCTTTCAAAGCAATTACCAAGTGAGTAGAGTATCTTTCTTTCGTCATTTGTTCTGTTTTATCCACCCATAAACCTGATTAGAAAAGGGTATGTTCGGTGGTTTGGGGGCGAATGCCTCATAAGTTTATTTGAAACCCAATGTCGTTGAAAAGAAAAGAACGGTCCTTAGAAATTGAGGAAACACACATAAGAAGGTTATCATGTTGTAAAATATTATGACCCTTGGTAAAGTTGTAGCAGTTTCTAGTCTATTACAGCAATCCCCTATAATAATGGTTAAACTTGTGAATTGGGCTCGCCGTTTGCATCAACTGATGTGATGAAAAATTGAGGCGTGCACAGCACTCTTTTTGTGGAATCCTTCTCAATTTTGCTGATAGGAAACCGAATATAACAAAAAACAGAGTGACCGTTACATTTGTTTCTGCGGGTTTTTTTTTTCTGCTGATGTTTACTGTTTTTAGACACCTCTTGGTAACTGACAAAAATTCCCATGTGATTGAAGGTTATTGAAATACCGTACGAATTGTGCTTTAGAACGCCAACTTGGGATTTTAACGTTTTCTACAGCTGCCATTGCTCCACTGTTTTCCTAGATTCTCATGTCACCTTCACGTATAGGAACAAAAACATAGCCCTCTTAATTACTGTCAAATTCAACTTGGGCACAACATCCAACTTGTGGCAGATTTTTAATCTGGTAATCAAAACACAAGTTGTGATACTGAAGATTCGTGGCTCTGATGCCTTTTCTGGCATAGGATTGTGTTCTGTTTTAGACTGGGTTTCCCCTATTGTTTAAACGGACTAAACGGGTTAAAGCTTACAAAAACCCGAATTTCAAGACAGACCATTCTCGTCAAATACATCAACTAAAAATTCATTTGGCGAAAACAACTTGTCTAAAATCCTTAAGTTATAGACAAACTTTTTAGGAGAAACCCACCTTAGGTTTTGCCCGCGTTTATAGCTATGTTTTTTCATATGAACATGTGCCCCAAAGGCGTGGATAGGCAGTTGAGACATTTCGAACTTGAGACCTTGGAATGGAGCAAACTCCTAAGTCGTAGGCTATGACCACTAGGCCAACCCCTTGAGATTCACAATTAAAGCTATTTAGAGCTGGATTAAATTTACGTTCGTTTAAACAGCCTTTAAAGAGCTTTAGATGGGTGCAAAATCTACATCGTTTGCCGTACTTCAATGCTGTAGTGCTCTATATATAGCATATCCCCGATCCCCAATCCATGGAATCTTTTATCCCAAATTGTGCAAAAAAAAAAATTGCATGGGATTCAATTTGAAAGTAGTAAAATATCATGGAGTATGCCCATATCTTTTGTTCTTGCTCGACAATGACACAGCATGAGAAGTGTTTCGTCTTATCTGCGGTCCCAATTTCTGTGATATTTTCCAAAGATTTTTTAAAACCTTTTGCAAAGACAAATCGTTTTTCCCAAGGTAGTGGGAATGTCTTTTTCTTGCTTACTAATTAGGACTCTACGGCTGTGTTTTTAGACCATTTCGCTTACTGTGATTAAAGGCGTGACGCTTTATGAGAAAAGAGTAGTATATATTATCCTCTGGTAGTGGAGACTCTCCATAGGAAAAACTCTCCGTTTCACTTTCTCAAATAAGTACTAAAAAAATAAACTTATTTTTAAAGTTTAAAAATAATAGACTTATGAAAATAATTTTTAATTTTAATTTTTTTTGCAGTGTTTGATAGAAACAAGATTCATATTGCATATTTTTTTTTATTTCAGAAAGCCTATTATTTTTAAGTTTGAAAATGGAAAATAAGTACTTATTGGGGTTAACCGGAACGACATGCACCCGGCATACATTATTAGAGTTGGATTAATGGGTCAAATGAGGCATACTATGTTGCACGAAACATCATTTGAAAATGATAGTACTAAGTTGACAGAGTAAATACAAAGAAACTATAAATAATTCTACGTTTGAGAAATTAAGCAAATTGGCAAATATACCAATTTGTGGGCTAACCTACTAACTTCCCACTAACTTTCGCTGATAACAAAAAAAAAAAATCTGTCTTGCCGTTTGGAACTAAATAATTGTCTTTTTGCTCTTTCTGTCCCTTAGTTTTGGCTATTTTTTTGTCAAACGATATTTATCGGTGGGTTAGTATTGTTAGATACTTAGAGATGGAGAAGGGGGGAAGGCTCGAACCCAGCCCAGATGCGTGGAACTACAAAGGAGGTACCAACTGCACTCCACTCACAATTGCAATTATCTTTTGAGTTTGAAAATTGAATTAAGATGCATGGTAGTTTGGCTATTTACCATGTACGAGGATGAAGAAAGGGGACAAAGAAAATCACTTCCAGTATACAAATCCCATTCCATTGACAGTTTCGTCCAAAATCGACGGATCCAGGTTTTACACGCGAGAGGAGCCGAACTGACACTAGGAAATTTTTATCAAACACCATTGCATCCTCATCATTATTTTTTTGCAAAATTAAGAGAATAATTTCAAGGAACAGAGTAAAATCACTCATTTAATAAGACAAAACTTGACTTTATTTACAATTTCAAAGACCAAATTTGTACGTATGCCCTACCTAAAATGGGCAAACTCAGTGTACCAGGCTCCCGCCAGGACGGGTTTTGGGGAAAAATTAATGTACGCAGCCTTATCCCAACAAGCAGAGCAGTTACCGCGCCTCGAATCCATGACCTCTAAGTTACAATAGAGCAACCTTACTATTGCGCTAGGCCCACCCTTCACTTATATTTTCCCATACCTCGTTTTCCACCCTGATGGTGAGTATTTTTTGGGTAAATTCCAGATATGCCCCCTGTACTTTGGTCGTTTTTAACTACACCCCATCTACTTCATTTTTAATCACTCGCACCCCTTGTATTTAAGACTAGTTTGGAATTGTTAGTATTTCCGTCTAAAGTAACAAAAAGACTGAAAAAATACTTTGTTCATTTAAGAAATAAAAACAATACTTTGTTCATTTACTAAAATCTGTCACCCTTTCTTTGAAAAATCATAACTTATTCATATAAGGTCCAAAAATACTCAAACCAGTGCCCAAACTTGCGTAACATCCATGTGTATCTACTGTAAAAATTGAAAGATTAGTTATCAACCGAATATTCTCCAAATTTCAAAAGAACAAGCTGTTCTACAGAAAAACAGAGCAGCCAAACATGTCTTTGTAAAAAATTCATAACTAATTCATTTCAACTCCAAAAATATTGAAACCAACTCTCAAAGTTTTTTAACGTGAAGTATTATTTCAGTAAAAATATCAGATTCATAACTTAATAGAATAGTTTCCAGAAATAAAAAGAAGATGGCTCTGCTCAGATTTTGAAACATGTGTATCAATTCATATTCCGAAAATCATAACTAATTCTGTGTTGATTGGTTTTCTATGTTCTTGGTATCAAAATCTTCGTCTTTAAACGTACTTTAAAAGTTATGAAGACTTCAAAAATTGAATCATAGCAGAAGGTTTTTCAAAATACGAATTTGTGATGGTCCAGAAAGCTGTCAAGAAAGTTTAAGAAGTTACCGGCAAGAAAATAAGTTTTCCGACGAGAGAATGGTGACGGGAGGTGGTGGCTCATGGTGGAACTGAGGGGGGTTTGTGGAAGAACACCATCCTCCTCCTCTTTCTTCAAATTTTGTGGAAGAACACCATCCTCCTCCTCTTTCTTCAAATTTCGTAGCTTCCTCCCTCAAAAATTAAAATACATGTTTGACTAGTTTTTACCAAGATGGTAAAAAAAAAAATGTTATAACCAAATATATTTACACATGCATGAGTGTAATTCTAGGTGTCAAATTGGCCATGCCATGTGTCTATAAGCGTGACATGTGTCCTTGCATGCGCAAGTGGTCTCAGACGCCCGAGCGCACACGTAGCCGAGAAGCTGTCTGGGTTTCGGTCTCTAAAAAATATGAAATTCGCACAATATCCTAAATAAATTATTCTAAGAACCACCCCCCCCCCCCCCCCCCCCCCCCCCCCCCCCCATTCTCGGAATTTCAAAGAAAAATCCAGAACACAGAAATGGGTTCTGAGGGCTCTCACAGTATATATAGGATGCAAATGGGTTTTGAGGGCAATTTGGTCTTAGAAAAGATGTTTTAGAAGGGAAAATTCCCGCCAACAAGCCATTACCCGCTTTTTCGTTATTTTGGACGAAAATACTAACAGTTCCAAACCAGTCTTAAGTACAAGGGGTGCGAGTGATTAAAAATGAGGTAGAGGGTGTGTAGTTGAAAAAAGACCAAAGTACAGGGGGTGTATCTGGAATTTATCCTATTTTTTCCCAGATTGGTATGATTATGTTGACCATTGCCTAACTCTGTGAAAAATACTCCTATCAACCCCTATGCAAAAAGTCCTAGTGGGGAACAGGATAAGATAAAGCCCCACCAAAACCTCACCAGACGCATTGAATGGTGCTAATAAGATGGCTTATTTTAGGGCAAAAATCAACTACGGAGTAGGATTTTCCCACCATCATCCAATTGTCAATTTGATCCAAGGAAGTTTTGTCATTTTAACAAGTAGAAAATTGGGAGCGGAAAGAGCCAATTTGAAGCCATCAACTTGGTCTAATCGAAATTCTCTACTTTATCTTGATACACAGGAAATAGAAAAAAGAGAAAAGGGTTAAATAGTAATATTAAATACGAACCCTTTATCGAATTTAAGTTGCATCCATTTATCCCAATCAAATGATGCTTTCATACCCTAATTGCAACTAAATATAAAAGTGTGAAAAATATACTACTGTAATTTGCATGCTTCCTATGATGATGTTCTAATAAAAACTAAAATAACTATTAAAAATTTTATAGAGTAGACATATGAGTGGATGATAACGAGCTAGCCATGTCTTCTATGATTTCAGGAAATGATTTTCATAAATACGCTTTTTACTTTGCTTTTAAAATCGCGATGTCTGTAATTTTAACACTAAACAAAAAATCTTGGATTGCATTTGTGGAAAAAAAAGGAGTGGACTATTCATTTACCTTCGGGTGCAGGTAGGGTGAGACGCATTCTTACCTAAATATGAACCCGATGGGGTGCGGTGCGGTGCCGGTAGGGTACCGCGTGTGAGACTCTGTCGACGATTCGGACAGTTCAAAGGTGTTTTGGACAGTCCAGATTTTAGAGAGAGAAAAAGAGGGGGAAGAGAGGAGGAATAAATTTGAGCTGTCCAAAACATGTTTGGACGCTCTGGATTGACGACGGGTACCGCCACGTGGTACCCGCTCGACACCCAAAAACTACCGGTTGCGTCATTGAAACTCCTCGAAGCGAGTCAAAGGCACAACAATTATTTTATTACTGAAATTTATCATGAAAGCTTCGACTCCTCGAAGTGAGATGAAATCTTAAATAGATGGCCTCGTTCCAGAAACCTTTTTAAAAAATAAGCAGCTTATTTTACATTTTCAAACTCAAAAATAATGTAAATGAAAAATAATTTTTCAAATTTTTTTTTGCATCGTATAAAAGATTTCATTGAGATCTTTCAAACAAGATCAATATTGCATATTTTTATATTTCAATTAGCCCATAATTTTTGAGCTTGAAATTATCTTAAAAAATACGGAGTAATGACTTTTTTTGGTTTATGGAATAGGTCATGTTTTGCTATGGGGTCCGGATCTTCTCTGGTCCAATGGTTTGGACTAGATTGGACTTCACTGGACGAGACAGTCTAGATTGGGATCGTTCATTGATATAAGTTCGGATTTATTCAAACACTCTTTCATGATTCACTCTTTCATGGAATTTTTTTTCAACAAATCTCAATCATTTATTGCAAAATTGACGGTTCATACATACATGGACTGTGTTATCCAGTCCAATAACCATTGGACCGAAGAGTATCCATTCACTTTCCGATGTTCCTTTCTTGTAGGACACAATGGTCAAAGGAAGAACAAATTTAACCTGATCACGAAATTGACCCTAAGACCAGAATTCAATTTTTATTTACCGAGAGAAAGGAAACGTGGCCAATTGATTTGTCAAACCTAAAATGTTTGCCAAGAATGACTCCTTCAATCTGCCTATACATGGAAGCCGCCGGCGGCTCTCTACTTCAGCCGCCAGCCGCCTGTGGACTATACCCAATTTGCACCCAAAAACTTCTACTTCAGCCCCCTTCTGGCAAATTCTTTATATGACTTTTTTCTCGTGGTATTTTTTTTTATTGCTTTCGCATAAATTTATAAGATCTTGATATAATTCTTACATCATATTGTTCGGTTCGTCGAGAAGAATCACAAATGTGTAATTGTTTATATGAACAAAGATTAAAGTTGAAAAAAGTCCATATAATACAAAAAAAAAAACCTACAAAGACTATATCTGTTTTTGTGGGTTTTTTCGTCGTCTTTAGTAATCTTTTTCCATTTTTAGACTTTATATTTAAACTTTTTTTCCGATTCCTCTTTTCGAGCTGAATGATGTGAAGTATGAATCATATACAAATCCTATTAAAATTAAGAGCAAATAATTAAAAAGAACGTGAAAAAAAGTCACAAAAAAAGTTTATCCAAAAGGAGCCTAAGCACAGTAGTGTTTTCTTGGATTAGGGATGTTGTGCTGTAGGGATGCACTAAAAACATGTAACTTTATCCTTATTGGAGTAACACTGTTTAGTCTAAAACAAGTACATTTGTTTAGGCAGTTAAAATTGAACCGAAATTTAGGCTCCGTTTGTTTGGGCGTAAAATATTTTCCGGTAAAATGTTTTACCTATTTTCCGATGTTTGGTTGTGTAAAAAATTAGGAAAATATTTTACATGTAAAACATTTTCCATCAATTGGATGAAAATGACTTACCCTTAAATCTTCCGTAAGTTATTTTCCGAAATGAACCCATTGCCTTTTACTGCTCAATTTATTCGTTCGTTAGTCCTGACCCACGTTCAATTTCAATATTCTTATATCTCTCCACCGTTTAAGCCCCTCATCTCTCTACACTATTTTGTTGATTTCTAAAAATATTTTTAAGTGCCAACCAAACACAGGAAAATAAAAGTTTGAAGTTTATTTTCTGAAAAAATATTTTACGTGGAGAACATTTTACATTGTAAAACATTTTACATCGAAACAAACGGAGCCTAAGTTCAAAACAATTTTTTAAATTAGAGACTAAATTGAGTCGTTTTGCAGTGCCCTACAACATCTCCTATCTGTGCCTTTGCACTCTGTTTGTACCAAAGAATAGACAAAGTGACCCTTTGTTTTTGCATGCATTTCTAAAACCCAAACAAATGCACAAACACTGACATAGGTGTGTCGCCCCACACCCGTTAATAGACAAAAAAACTGAAACAGAAGTAAAAAAAAAAAAAAAAAAAAAAAAAAAAAAAGGAAAAAAAGAAATTAAACAGAGAACGAAAAACAAAGAAATAAATATGAAAGGATTCCTCATTCATAGAATAGGGGTTGCATTTGATCTGAAATTGATGCTCATTCATTGAATCAAAGGGAGACACTTAAAATTAAAAATGGCATGTGGTGTGGGGAAGAAACCTAGGGTTTGGCCTTTGCTTAACTGACACATGCTTGAGGTAGGAAATCTTACAAATTGGGAGAGCAAGTGGCAATTGAATAGTTTGCCCTGCTCTGCTCCTGAAGAACTGATACAAGGGTGATGGATCCCTAAAGAATGCTGCTCCCTTGAACCAAATGGGTTTTGCCAACTTATGCCAACAAAGAGAGAGTAGAACACTTCAAGATATATCCTAATCGCCACAATGAACCGAATGATCTTAATGTGAGCTACAGGCCCCACATCGTCTCCACCGAATCTGTTCCCGGGAGTCTTCCTAGTCACAGGCGAGGGAAAAAGAGGTCGAGCTGGAGGGAGCCTTCTTCCTATGTGGGATTGATTTACGCTTTCCCCTCGACTTTGGACCTATCCGTTGTCCCTTCCCACGTGTCAAGTTTCACAAATGAATGCAGCCTCAACCAGAGAGATTAACCCGTGCCATTGATTTTAGGCTGCCGCCGGCGCAGAACGAACCAATCCGCGATCAACAAGTTTTCCGAAATGTAACTTACGTAAGTGTATCTTCAATATGGAAATGGAGATGCGGGAAGTTGGGAACACAATCCATTCTTCCTTTCTTTTCTGCTGGGCGTGACACTCTGAAATTTCGAAAAGAATCGAAATACAAATTAGGTAGCGACTCCTGAGTTGAGAGTCTAGAGGCCCGAGGGACAAACTCATGAAACATTGTGAATATAACAACCGCGTTTGGCGCAATGGTGTTTTTGCCAGACATACCAGCAGTACTTTTACTATACAAGCATTGAACGCTAAGACAATAAACATGCGTTTTTTTGACTCCAATGTGGAGGTTTCTGTTCAGTCATACTCCGTTAGACATGGCTGATTCAGCTAGATATTCTCTATCTCATGGATTTCTTTCTGGTCCTTGAGACGTGCACGATTCTTTAGATGTTCCTAACAGCTATAAGCCTATAGCCTTGATGCACTGTTGTTGCAACCGGATGTTTGGGTAGCTTGAGCGTGCTCACCTCGACGAATTTTGGGTTCGGAAATTAATAACCGAGAAAACCCTCCAATGGTCCTAAGATTTGGATTGTTTGGTCTCCGTGAATTCGAACGTGCGACTCACGGAGGCAACACTACTCAAACCCCTTGGTTAATTACTCTTTAGAGCTATTGAAATTTGTGTACATTTTACAAAAAATTGGTACTACAAGTTTTAACTACGGCTGAACCTCTCATTGTGGAGCCCCATACATATACCATTTCTTTTGGTGTTTCAGAAAACGTGAGAAAGAGTAACATTGCATAATACTAGAAGGAAAAGTACCATTATTAATATAGGATGAAGCTGAAGCCCAAACTGAAGAAATAAACTTTCTTTAGGGTGTTCCAATGAATCACCATATGAGAAGAAAATACGGCCCGAAAGGCGATTATTGGTACTCCTGGAGTAGCATGTGGCATTGCCATGTGACACTCTCAAATAAAAGATTGCCATGACGCAATGTATGTCACAGTTGTCACTCCTTATTTCTCAATCATCCTATAAAAGTGAATAATAATGTCTCTACTGGTTAATTTGTCACTGCGTGAATGGTTGAGAGTACCACGTAGGCAACGCCACATGGTACTCTCGGGATGATTCTGCATATCCTAACAGTAACAGCCATTGAAGTGAACTTATTTAACTACCCATTTTAGCTTAAAGGGAAAGTTTTTTTTTTTAAAATCAAACCACAAACATAACATAGCTTATAGTGAAAGTTGAAGGATGAGGTAATTAGACTAGGACAATTATAGTTCAGCTGTCATGTAGCTAACAGCACTTTCTAGTCTAAAATCATTATTGATAAGAGCTACGAGTAATATTTTGCTTAGAAGAGAAGAGAAGGCTGCCCATGAGACAGAAGAGAAGAGAAGAGAAACATCACTTATTACAAACATCACTTATTACATTACCCCCACATTCCAAATTTACAGAGACAGAAGAGAAGGCTGCCCATGAGTTTCATGCAGAAAATTTACAATTCAGGCATGTATTAGTAGATGATTCCGAACGCATCTGTATCCGAATCCGTTCATTTCGATGTGTCCTTTTTAGTTAGTGCTACCTCTGTCTAAAAATGTTTTTCTGATGATTAGATTGCCAAACCAGTTTGCGCGCACCTCGACTACTTCCGGAGCCCTGAAATCATCGTCCCGACAAACCCTCAAATGGCCCCAAGGTTAGGATTGTTTTGGCTTCCGTGAAATTCAAACACGTGACCTTATGGAGGACATGCTCTTATTTTCTTTCTCATCTCGACTCGGCCAAATCTCTTGGGATTCCTGTCTCATTATATTTGTCCAATCCACGAAGAAAGTACATAAAAATAATGGTTTTTTTTCAACAAAAAATTCAAACTTTTTTTAAAAAATTAGAAGATCCCGTAGACATGCAGTAAATTTTTTTTTTGAAATTTTCTATAAAAACTTGTACTATATTATTTTAAAGTTTCATTTTACGAACCGTACAAAGGATAAGGGATGCTGTAAAGCATGGCCAAGTGGCCGATCCGGCGGTTTATCTCGGCAATCGACGGCTCGAATCTTAACTGAGTAATGGACGATTCAGATTTATACGCTCGAGTTCAATCTAAGCCGTACGTGCCGAAATGAATGGCCGAATTAATCGCTCGACATCGCTTTGCATTCCCTGTTTTTGGATGGAGGAAGTTTTTGTTTTATGAAGAAATAAAAGTCCTTTCATGCTTTTGCCTTGGCTCAAACAAAAAGAATTGGTCCCACTATACAATTCCAGCTTAAACTTTACACTTCCCCATTCCCACGGGTATAATCCTCCTCCCACCTCCACTGCTCTCATCTCTCTCTCCCTCTCTCTCTATATATACAATCACATTCCCATCTCTCACAAAAAATCTCAATATCCCCCCGGCTAGCAGGGGAGAGGAAGAATTAATCTGGGTGTGTTCCCTTTTAAAAAACAAAGCTGGGAGTTGCCCCACGCCATTCCTCCTCCTCCTCCTCCTCTATAACATCCATTACATACATTCACACATATATCTATCAGTCTCTCTACCTATCTATACACTCCAAAGTCCAAATGGCTCAATTTCGCTTACTATTCTCTCTCCTCTCCCTTACACTCCCTCCCCTCTTCATTTCAGGTACCACTCAAACAAACCCACAAACACTTTTTTTTTTGGTAATGCAGGGTGTCCTGAATCAGTTTGTGCACACCTCAAACTAAGCCCTGTAGTCTCTTCCATGGCTGTTTCACACGCTTACGCGAGTGAGATGGCCCCAAAGTTGTTGACAGTCCTAAATTAGTTTGCGCGCACCTCGAACTAAGCCCTGTAGCCTCTCCTATAACCGTTTCACACGCTTACGCGAGTGAAATGGCCCCAAAGTTGTTGACATGGAAAATTAAATCTGAAATGTTATGAAGAAACAAATCCTTAAGTCTCCGGCTAAGATGACCAACCTCTTGGGTTTACCCACAAACACATTGTCCTCAAATGTTTCCAATTCATTTTTCCAAATCTCATTTTTTCTGCTTGAAATGTCTTCGAACTTGCAGGAGTTTCATCAGGAACATTCACGCTACTAAACAACTGCGACCACCCTGTCTGGCCGGGCATTCTATCGAACGCCGGAATCTCGCAGCTCTCCACCACCGGTTTCGTCCTCCAAACAGGCCAGTCGAAGAGCTTAAACACCCCGTCCCACTGGGGCGGCCGTATGTGGGGCCGCACCCACTGCGCCCAAAACCAATCCACCGGTGAATTCTCCTGCGTCACCGGCGATTGCGGCACCGGAAAGATAGAATGCGCCGGGAACAACGCCCTGCCGCCCGCCACGCTGTTTGAGATCACCCTCGACGGCTACGGCGGGTTGGCCTTCTATGACGTCAGCTTGGTCGACGGGTACTGTCAAAACTACTTCCTCCTTAGAAACGATAGTCCACCACGAAAAAACGTACAATTACAATTTCCAAATAAAAAGTAAAAGTAACTCAATGCTTAATTTTTGCTAAATTTCTTTCTCTAACTTGTATATTTAATTGGGGATGTTGCTGTGCGGGCATTCGAGTTGTCTGTTTGGCAATCAAATAGTTCAAATTTCATATACATTATTCGAGCATTCAAACTGTTTATTGCCAAGATAAAATGTGACCTGCTAGATTGCCGAACGGACGGCCATATACAACACCGAACTCCCCCGGGTTTATTGATAATGAACTACTATTATTTAAAAACAATGAAAGTATGATTTTAAATTATGAATATTCCTCTATTTGTAAATGTTCAACCTGAGCGTACCGTTTGATTTTATAAAAGTCACACTAACATGGAGGTTTATATTATTAAAATGTTCCAACAGGTACAACCTCCCGATGCTGGTGGTGCCGCAGGGTGGAACGGGGGACAACTGCACAAGCACGGGATGCTCGGCGGACTTGAACGGCCTGTGTCCGTCGGAGCTGAGCGTGACGGATTCCGAAGGTGACGGCGTCGTGGCATGCAAGAGCGCGTGCGAGAAGTTTGGGAGCTCGGAGTATTGCTGCAGCGGCGCGTACGCCACCCCGAACACCTGCAAGCCGTCGTCGTATTCGGAGTTGTTTAAGAGGGCGTGCCCGCTCGCGTACAGCTACGCGTATGATGACAAGACGAGCACTTTCACGTGTGCCGGTGCCGCCGACTATCTCATTACCTTCTGCCCTTCACCAAGCACCAGGTAAATTTTATTCAAATGCCCCCCCTACATTTTTGTGGTTTTTTTTTTTAATTGGAGGTCAAGGGTAAGTGCATCTCCAACCCTTCACATCAAATCGGGGATGCCAATTTTTTTTTGAAGGCTGATGTGGCATTTTAGCATCTCTAATTTGACATCAAAATCTCATCTCCAACTCTTATGTCAAATTCTATTTATTTGACATCAAATTATCCATCTTCAACCCTTATGTCAAAATACAAATGGTCATTTTTTGAAATTTGACATGGAGGAAGGTGGCTGTCAAAGTTGGCATGGGCTTGCCTTCAAATTCACGTATATTTGGCATCAAAGAAGGCTGTTAAGTTGAATTAAATTTTGATGTCAATTTTTACTATTAAGATGTTCACGTAAGAATTAACATCTCTCATTGAAGATGTTCTAAAATCGTCCGTTTATTAAAACTGGAGAAAAAATCCTGTCAGTTGGGACGTTGTGGGTTGGCAAGATTTGCGTGCTTTTCTCGCATTCCCAAGTTGGTATGGGGAGAGGGGAGATTCTTGCTCCGATCAAGAAAAAGCTGCTACTGTCACGCTTATCGGCCATTTTTCGATCATTTCTCTCTTACATATGTAGGGGCTCATTTTACAATTAAATTTGTGAAGTCGACATACATGTGAGAGAAAAGTAATCGGGGATCGGTAAAAATGTGTGTAGTAACGTAAATTATAGATGGTTGAGGCCCTTTAGACTTACTCTACTCGTTTGCCGCAGTATCCTTTTTACATAAGTAAAGTAAAAAAGTAGTATCATAATGTTAAAGGAGTAGCAAGGATGTTTTATTTACCCAAAAAAAGAAAAGAGTAGCAAGGGAAAAAAAAACTGAAGTAAAAAAGTGAGATCAAAACTCTTTTGGGGAAATTTTGATGACGATGCTGATTTTGGCGCTTTATTTTTTTACGCGAATGATTCATTTTTAATGTAAAGTTATTAATAATTTCATGTACAAAATGGAATACCTGCCTACAAAATTTTGGAAAACGTGAAAATCAATTCTCTTTGGTGGGTCTGGGTTCCTTTTTTTTGAAAGAGAGATCTCAGCTAATTTTAATGCTCCACATGCAAATGGTCAGGAGGTAGTCCCAATAACCTATCATAATGGAGTGGCATTAAAAAAGATTTTTAGGAAGGTTCATAATTGCGTCACATAGGTGCTAATGTACAGCTCAATGGCCTACCCTTCTTGTTTTGATTTTTGTGTTAATTTTAATTTCTTATATCTTTTAATATAAATCTCAAAAAATATGCAATATGAATCTTGTTTGATAGTTCTCGATCAGTTTTATTATACAAAATTTTCAAACTCATGAAAAACATTATAGTTTAAAAGATATAAGCGATAAAAATGACACGAGTTTCAAAAATTGTCATCTTTTTTAGAACGAAAGGAGTATTAGGTTTCATATAAATGTGTGGTAGATGACGGTCCTCCAAGACCGCTAAATAATTTTCCGAATACGTGCGTTGGCGGTTCTTTGTAAAAAATTTAACCATTTTTAGGCCGGTTTTGGTACGGGGCGATGCCCCCCTCGTAATTTTTTTTATCGTAAAAAAACTCATCTCCTCGCAAAATGAGGTGGAAAGACTAAAATTTCATTCTTTAAAGACTACTTTACAACGAGTTTGTTTCGGATTCGTAAACTTTATTCTTTTGCCGACAAGTTTTTGGGTGCCGAGTGGTACTCGTCAGCGATTCCAGCCGTCCAAACGTGTGTTGGACAGTCTGGATTTTTGAGAGATAAAAAGAGAAAAGAGAGTGGTGAGGCGAGGGGGGAGAGAGGGAATAAATATGAGTCTTCTAAAACAAGTTTGGATGGTCCAATGGTCGGGATCGCTGACGAATACCGTCACGGAAATTTCTCTTATTCTTCTACGGGTGCCAGTATCTATTTTAAGCAAAACGTTACACAACTCACCTTAAAATGAGTGCATTTTACAGTCAAGTAGTCAAAAGACTCAAAACTATGACTTCAGCTTCTTTGAGATATCTGGTCCTGGTCCTGTGGTTCACTGGGGTCCGTTGAAAATCTGTATTTTTTGTCTTTATTTAATTTTTTTTTATTTGTTAATTTTTTTAAGGATTATTATTTTGTCATGAAGAAATAAATCTAAAAAGTAAAAAATTACGATCAAAAGATAATTTTTTAAAATAAAGACGAAAATAAGTCAATAAGTCAATTTTTTCGTCTTTATTAAAAAAAAATTGAATTTCGATCGTAATTTTTTACTTTTTAGATTTCTCTTGTCTTGACATAACAATAATTCTCAAAAAATTGGCGAAAGATTAACAAATGTGAAAAAAAATTGAATAAGAAAAAAAGAAAGAAAAGCCGAATGACTTTATTTAGCCGGTGGTCAGGATTTGCGAGGGCAATACAGTCATTTGGTACTGTCAACGATAGATACTGTGTATTCTTTTCTGGGTTTCCCCATGACGATGCACGTCTTTTCTTTTTAGTAGCAGAAATTGCTGAAAGCATCCCAAGTCCCGACACTAGCCTTGGAATGGGGGTTTTGGCTTTTTCGTTTTCTTTAACGGTCACTCAATTACCAGGCCTATGGACGCAATTATCCGGTGCTCCCTATGGCACTTCTGAGTTTTCCAAAAAATAAGCCCTAGGTTTTTCTTTTCGTTTTGTGCTGGTCCAAATGCATTTGTCAGTTGTGTCCAAATTTTGTAGATAGTAGATTTGTCTCGATGAGTGCAATTTTTTTTTTTTTGAAAATAACCAGTTTTTATCATTTTTAGCCAAAAAAGCAGAGCTAAAAGCGTTAAAACTTTGATATTTCCAAAAATAATTTGTGTAAAAAATCATAAGTTCTTTACTTATTTGATTCCTCTTATCGAGAAGAACCGTTAATTCACAAAAAAAATTAGCGCAAAACTAACCAATGAAAATTTTTCTAAAAATAAGGATGTATATATAAAAAACAAGAAGAAGAAGCCTCAAGGCTTGTCTTGGGAAACCTAGGCCTCGTCGTCGCCGCTGAGGTTTAGTCTTTAACAACTGATATCCCTTTTAGGGTACGGGAAATGACGGTAAACGCTATGTGATTTCAATGATCATTTTACCGACAAACCAAGGATTTTAAGGCTTTTCGAGTTTCGTTCTTATTGTTAAAAAATTTCACATTTTTTAATTTTGCGTTAAATTTTTGTACATTATCGATGTGATCTTTAAAACGCATTGGAAAATAATTTGATGTGATTTTTATCGATGCCACAGAGGAAGTTTTATTTGTATACATACATATATTGCATTATCTATTGTCGGTTTTGATCACTATGTTACGAAAATGTCTAAGTTTAAAATTCCACTTTGATTCCGCAGCAAGAAGTCATCGTCGGGAAGTCAAACTCCGGTGACGCCCGACTCGCCGGCCACCGCGACGCCCAACTCGCCGTCGTCCATCGACAGCACCATGGTGTACGAAGGCGCACTGGATTCCAGCAGCGCGTCATCGCTATCATCCTCGCCGTCCACGTTGTTCCTCCACGTGTTTCGATCTCACCCCGTCGGCGGTGCCGTCGCCATCGTCTCAGCTCTCTGGCGGTTGATGATGATGACTCACCACTTCTAAACTCCTTCTATTCTAAACCACAAAAAAAAAAAAAAACTAACCTTTTTCTATTGATTAATCCGTTACCTTCCAAACACGGCCTTACCCCATCTGCCTTTGTCGGAATCTGGGTGTTATGTCACGTGTGGACCAGTAACTCGATCTGTGGCCCTTTCCTTTTGTATGGGCCTCCTGCCTCGGCCTGGGCCCATCGATTCTGGCCCATGTGACGAGGAACCGAGTCACCTTTGAAAAGATCACGAGTCACTCTCAGGTTATCTTCTCTCATTTTTTCTTTATTTAAATAGTGTAGTTTGGGGTTGGGAATTAATTGGGAGTAATGTTTTTTTTTTCTATATATATATATATATATAATATATTTAGAATTAGAGAGGGGAGGATATTCATTTATTGGTTGGGGGAAATTTTTATATGTAAAACCAATTCATTTTGGTGCCAATAATATGAAGTCTGAATTTCATTTTACTACCATTTTAATTTGTCTTGTTCTCTGTTGTACTGTACTATTTTATAGAGCAACTTGTTCGGTTATAATCTAAAAATATCGAACCACTTATTGCTTCAGATAATATAAACAAGTGATTTTAATTTGCAATAATGGCGCGGATGGTGACGCAGATGTTTGTAAATCCCTGATGGGGATATACACTATAGTTTTGTAATCTCAGTAAGTGCAAGTAGCAATATAGCCAATTTGTTGGATCGAAATCGGTTCGCGGTCAGAAACATGACGCGGCGTTGAAAACTATGATCTAGTTGATTGATGTACATATGCATCAAGTTTGATAATTTACCCGTCGTCGGCCGTTGTCATTGCTGACTACTGTCACCTCTGCTAATGCTGCAAAATAGAAGAAGCTGTGGACGATAAATCTTACTACTGCAATTAAATTGTCACTTTCTTCATTTCAGCTAGTCCCTATACAACAAATTAAAGTCCAAACCATTACCAAACAATGTTGAAAATGAGGGAGATCACTCCCTGGATCTGTGTAGGGCACATAAGGATAAGACTAGATGTTTGCAATATGAATGCATTTTTAACATTTTTTTTTTTTGGAGGATGTCATGGTCCATGCTTGTCACACCAAATTATTAATAATTAATATCCCTTTTTAGTACTGATGTTACCTATGAACAAATAAAGTGTACCAAAAACCTATAAACAAATTATGGTTGTGACTTTAGATCAGGAAATTAAGACCTTAGTGGTGTTGTTGCAATTGCCTGCCTTGTACTATTTTTGCTTATCCATTAGGTGGTAGTACCATTGGTTTTTCCTTTCTTTTTTGGTTAAACACTGTGGAAAATTAACTTTGGAGAAAGTAATTCCCACAAAATTACTCCATCGGGCCTTGTTTGGTTTGGATTTTGAGAGATGTTATTTGAAAGTAATGAATTGAAAGAAATAGATACAAAAATTTTTATCAAAAATCGTGTCTAGAAATTTTGAGACCTTAAAACGAATAAGACTGCCAGACTGCGCAGTTTTGTTTGAAAAGAAAAGCCATCAGAATTTGACTTTACTGACCGACATGCATGCATGCTCTCAAATTCAATCATTGACAATGATAATTAAAATGCTTCAATTAGAATTAAAGGCATCGGAAAAAAAAATCTTCATCAAGTGATATTTTGGGCGATTGTGAACAAATTCATTAGATCCCAAATCACATGGTTTGTGTGAGAGTGGATGTGCGGAGCACAAGCATGAGTGCTTACAAACACATTCCAAACTACTACAATTCGCAAGAGCGAAGATTGATAGGGCGAGCGTAATACGAGGATTGAGAACGAGAGCGCATGACATTTTGAAAATTATATATATGCTGAAGGTTAGGATTGATGCTGCAAATGTAAATGTTGAAAGATTTAAAAGCTTTTCGAGATTTCAGGTTGTTTTCTAGATTTCAATATTATATTTTCCGTTTGTGCTAGGTTAATATCTATGTTTTCTTGTTATGCGTACTTTCTTTATTGATTTAGGTTTCTTGATTACAAAGTTTTGGAGCCTATATAAAGGCATACTAGCGGTACAATATAATGAATATCAATTGAAAAAAAATCTCGTCAATTATCTTTTCGTACCTATACATGCATTCAGGCTGCATGGCTCCAACATAATTTCCAAATACCAAATTATTCCTACAAATTTTTTTTTTGGTCGCAAATTAGTTATAGGTCACCGTAATACTTTACAGGACAACAATTTTGTGTACAGAAATGAATACTAATTACAGAGTATTTCTTCCCTATTTTTGAAAAGTAAATTTATTCATCCATTTGCTTCTTCTCTGGAATAAATGTGTCGTTGCAAAAGGACTTAGAGCAATGCCTCCAAAGTCCAAACCACTAAAGAATAGTATTACTTATAAATGATAACACAATTCAAATATATATGTCAAGATGTCCCGGGATAAGGGGATGAGAATTGATAAATCTGTTTGCCCTGTTCTTTCATACGAGCTTAAATTGTATCGAGCTACAGACCCTATACTTATATAAGCTACGGGCCGTAAATCCTAAGCTAGCTTAAAAGTTTTTTCCAAACCAAAAAATAAAAATACCTTTTACTTGCAAGTTGCAATACGAAAGATATTTACTGTTATAATTGTATTCCCAAATATGTATTTTGTGTAGGTATATCCACCAAGAAAACATTTGAAATGTGAACAGGAAATTTCCTTTTTTTGATTTAAGTATATATTTTTAATTTTTTGATGGAAGCATTGGACGCTTCCGTGGCGTGCACGTTTTTTATGCTTTATTCAAAGTCACTTGCTAGGCATGATACATGATGTAGTAGTAATTGGTGGAGTACTATTGAATTCAAAAAAGTTAGCATTCTATTCAAATTGCGGCAGTGTCCCCTTTTGTATTTCGTTTTTTTTTTCCTCTGTAATTTTGGACCAATAATGTTTGCGGCAGTGCATGTTTTTAAAGAGGGCAGTGCCAAAGGCAGTTTAGAACTTGGGACAAGGAGTGGCAAAAAATGAAAAAAAAGAGAGGACAAATTACCAAAACCACCCCAATGTTTCTGAAATTTACAAATGCCCCCTCACCTTTGGAAAATTACAAAATGCCCCCTATGTTATTACAATGGACCAAATTATCTTTTTGTAGCCAGTGAAACGCTATTTCCACACCTCTGCAGCCTTTCACAAGCTACAAAAGGACACTGCGGTCCATTAATTGTAATTAAGATTTGATGATGTTAGATAGATTTTGTTGAATTTTCCAGCAGCCACGTCACAATAAGGGTGTAATTTGTTAGTATGTGATAAAGGGTATTTTATAATTTCCCAAAGGAGTGTGGGACAATATGTAATTTGAAAAACCACAGGGGTGGTTTTGGTAATTTATCCATGAAATCATGAAAAAATAAAAAAAAAATTATCCAAATCCGGTGTCCATAAAACAATAGAAAATTCTAAAATCAGCCTAATGGGCTGACAACAATAAGTGTGTGAATGTGTATCAAATGGTGCAAAAAGTACACAGAAAGACATATTTTCTCTGTCTTCTAGTGTACTTATCATCAATCCAGTGGGTTGACAATAGCAAGGCCGTAAAACAATACTCCGTAATGCCTTCTCATGCGTATCTGGTTTTTTTCTTTAAGCCAATTTGATTCCTTGAAACAAGAAGGAAAAAACAAAGAAAGCCCATGGGCTCAGACTTACCGGGTAAAACACCTCTTAAAGAAGAAGGGTCATTAGATCAAGCCCAAGAAAACATAAAGGTCCATATGCCAATCTTTCCTACGGAGTATAATATACCTTCAGTATAAACTTTTTATTTTTTATTTTTTTTGGCCATTCATTAAACATAATCTACTCTATCTTAGGAGATTTGGAAAATGAGATGGGTGCTTACAAGAATCAAACCATGCATGGGAGTATAAGAGAGGTACCAACTGCACTCGACTCCACTTGCCAATGTTAACTTACTCTCTCTTCTTCTCTAACGAAACCCAATTTGTTAGAATAGTTAGATTAGCTGTACAACTTGAAAGAGAAGTTGAACTCATCACCTCCTTTCTCGACACCTAAAGTGCACCCGTAATGACATTGAGCCAAAGGCTCCTTTGCAGCGCAAACTTACTTAAAATAAGGCAATAATTAATGGTTGTGGCAGGACTCCACAGAAACTAAACCTAAATCACATTAAATTAAGCTAAGTCGTTGTTGATTTAATAATAATAAAAAAACCTAAGTCTTCTATCCTAATTAATTGAGGTTGGCTAGCTAGCTATCTGAATCATATTAGGGGTGGATAGTGGATGGCTGGTTGGTTTCTACGGTAAGCGCACAACAGATTCAAGTCTGGAAGCTGAAATTTGGGGCATTTATAGGACTAACAATTATCCTGGAAAATGGCATGATGAATGTCAAAAGGTAGACCTTTTATTGATAACACTATATATATATCTATATTATAAAATAGAGCGGTTTTTGTCTATACATATAAATCCAGCACCCTCTACAACCGTCCGATCAATATTTCATGTTAGTTGTAGCCGTCTGATCGAGAGGATACTTCCTAATCTAAACTCCCCTAACCTTATGACCGGTAAACCTTTCAATTGATTGATTTTACGTTGTTTCCTTAACAAGATTTTCCTATTTAAATTTCCTACATCCAACTCAATAATTTCCTTTTAGGTTGATTTTTCTACATTCAAAAAGGAAACAAACATTTTTTGGTTCATACACTAAAAGGAAACATTCTTTGTTTTTTAAAGTTGATAATTGTTGTTTCTTTAAAACGGGGTAGCATTCACATACGTTTTCCTTCAACAATGAATCTACGTTTTCCTTAATAATCTAATTCATAAGCTTCTCCAAGAAGAGAAGAAATCAACTTTGATTGGAGAAAGAGAGAGAGTCATTACCTTTGCTTTGTCAGAACAAAAGGTAATCAAATCTTCTTATTTTTTTCGTTATTCTAATGTTTGTACATGTTCTCTCCCTCTCTCTAGGTTAGATGTTTTGAGGCAATTTGGAGTCATGTTATCTGGAGTAGTACACTGTTTCTCTCCATGGATAATTTTTTTAAAGTTGTAATAAAAAATGTTGTGTCGCGCCTTTTTTTTTTAATCGGCGTATTGTATCATGCCTTTAGTCATGGGCTATCACGAAATCCATGATACTATTTTTGGAGCTTTTCTATGGTCATGACAGTATTACTATTAATTGAATTAGTGGTTTGGTTTGTGATGATATTGATTTTTATATTCATAAATGTGTATGGCTTGGTGTATGACTTGCGTAATTGTACATGGCTTCCAGTTCTTTGTTAATACAAATCTTGCTTATCCACAATGAAGGCTTTACTACTTATTATGAGTTAATTGTGGGATTAGGAATTTATGAGACCGGTTGTCGGTCAGATTTTGATTCGCTAAATTATGATTAATATTGTAACGACCCGAATTGGGACGTTACAAATATAGTTGGGGTTCTGATTATAATTCTGACCCATTGTCGGTTTCGGTCAATCAAGGGCAAGGACTTGAAGTTTTTTTTGTAGTCCAAGATGTTATTTGTTAATGGGAGTAAAAAAAAGAACATTTTTATTTTCCTTTCATGTGCTTCCTTTTTGATAACTCAGATGTCCATGCCAATTTTCGAGCACCTCAACTAATCCTGAGAGCTCCACTGCCCATTTGCAGGGAGTTGCAGAGAGTACTCAATACTGATAATGTCTCGAAGAGATATGAATATGTTACCCCCAACAATTTGATGACATGAATATGTTACTTTATTGATGATTGCCGGGAAGTTGTAGTTGATATAGCTGCTATGGGTTAATTGACTCTCCTCTCTACCAAGGTAATTTGGGGCTTTTGGCATCTTTGTTTGTGTTGTGCCTAGCTATAAAACGTGCAGGGGCGCGCATGTGGTCTTATTGCACGTGTTGGAGTTAATAAATTGTTACTTTGAGCTTGATTTTTCTTAGACTTCGATTGTGCTCTAACGTAAACGGGCTCACTTGAAATTTAACAAAATGGGATACCTATTGTCATCTATTACTTCTCTAATTCTATTCAATTTTGGGTTAAGAATACGTTGCGCCGTGCCTTCAGGCACGGGCATCCGCTAGTTGATTTACAAGCTACAGCAAATATATATACAAGACCAAATCAAAAACGTATTTACAATTTAGGAAAACAAAGGAAATCAAGGTCTGATAGGAGGAGTAAATTTAGGGTCACATGGGTCAACTTGGTCTCCTCAAATCATGGGATTGATTGGCTTGATGATGATCTTCAACACTCCCCCTCAAGTTGTGGTGTATGTTCATAACACCCAACTTGCCCAGTAGAAAATGGAACTGATTTGAGCCTAGAGGTTTAGTGAAAAGATCAGTCGGTTGCTGAGTTGTAGACACATGAGCTGTTTGGATGATACCTGCTCGGATTCTGTCACGAACTACATGACAATCGATTTCAATGTGTTTCGTGCGTTCATGAAAAACTGGATTCGAAGCAATGTGGAGGGCTGCCTTGTTGTCACAATATAACCTGACTGGCTGTGAGTGATTTATCTTTAGGTCTTCCAATACTTGCTTTAACCAAGTAACCTCACAACAAGTTGCAGCCATTGATCTATATTCTGCTCCAGCTGAAGAGCGCGACACAGTTGTTTGCTTCTTTGTTTTCCAAGAAATAAGTGATTGGCCAAGTAAAATGCAATATCCAGCTACCTGCCATGTGTCTCTACAACGGGCCCAATCTGCATCACAAAAAGCCTCTAACTGAACCGGACTAGCGGCGGATAACAAAATACCTTGGTCCGGTGCTTGCTTAATATACCTTAATAGGCGGTGTGCTGCATCCAAGTGAGGAATACGTGGCTTGTCCATGAATTGACTCAACACGTGCACTGCATACACCAAATCTGGCCTTGTAATGGTCAAATAAATTAGCCGTCCAACAAGTCTACGATATGTAGAAGGATTTTCCAAAAGTTTTCCATCAAGCTCATTAAGCTTTAGGTTTTGTTCCACTGGAAACTCTACTGGTCTTGCTCCTAGGAATCCAGTGTCTTCAAAAATTTCAAGTGCATACTTTCTTTGCAACAAGTAAATTCCTTTTGTTGAATGGGCAACCTCTATGCCTAAGAAGTATTTGAGATTCCCAAGGTCTTTTAGCTTCAAACGATCATTCAAAAATCTCTTGATTTCTTGAATTTGTTCCATGTCATTTCCTGTCAAGATCACATCATCCACATAAACAAGGACAGCAGTAAAACGACTATTTTCAGATCGGACAAATAGTGAATAGTCTGCCCTAGATTGCTTATAACCAGCATCAATAAGTGCCGAGGATAACTTTGAAAACCATTTCCTTGATGCTTGCATGTTTGAGACCATAGAGGGATTTGTTAAGCTTGCATACACTTGTCTCCCCCTTTCGTCCGAAACCAGGAGGAAGAGCCATGTAAACATCTTTTTCGAGGTCACCTTGCAAGAAGGCATAATTCACATCAAGTTGATGGAGATGCCAGCCCTGAGTTGCTGCAACAGCGAGTAAGACTCGCACGGTTACTAACTTGGCAACAGGAGCAAATGTCTCACTATAATCCAAACCCTCTATTTGGTTGTAACCTTTTGCAATCAATCGAGCTTTATATCTCTCCACAGAGCCATTAGGATTGTATTTGATTTTGTAGACCCATTTGCAGCCAGTAGCTTTCTTCCCAGGTGGAAGGGAAGTTAAAGTCCAAGTTTGATTGGCTTCTAGAGCATCGATTTCAAGACGCATAGCATGTCTCCATTTTCGATCTTGCATGGCCTGCAAAAAATTCTGAGGTTCTATTTCAAGGGAAATAGAAGTTGTGAAAGCATGGTGGGAAGGAGATAAATTTTCATAAGAAAGAAAATTACACAAGGGATGAGAGGTACCGCTGGAAGTAACCATAGCCGAGTCCAATGATCGAGATGGGAGACTATGCCCAAGATGGAAATCACGCAAGTAACCAGGGGGCTTAGTGGGCAGAGTCGATTGGCGGGTAATTTGAGGTGGGTCACTTGATGGAATTGGTTCAAGGCAATATGAGCTAGAGGTGTGCTGGGACACGCTAGATGGGGTTGGTAATGGAATATCACCTGGAGGAATGGACACTTCTGAGCTAGAAGGTCTAACATTATGACGTGGAAATGGAGATGTTGATGGTATTTGTAAAATATTCTCATCAATTTCATCAATAGGAAGAGGCAATATAGGATGATTGGGTTCCTCAATAATGCTAGAGAAAGGGAAATTTATTTTCATAAAAGGTGACGTCACGCAAAACAAAAACCTGGTGACTATCAATATCAAATACTCTATATCCCTTTTGCCCATAAGGGTAACCAATAAAAACACACCGTGTGGAGCGAGCATCAAATTTAGATGGTTTATGTGCATGTGTGGAAGCAAAACACAAGCACCCAAAAACTCTCAAATGACTATAAGAAGGTTTCCGTTTGAACATCTCGTATGGGGACTTGTCGGACAAAATGGGCATCGGGGTTTTATTGATCAAGTATGTGGCAGTAAGGGTAGCATCACGCCAAAAATATTTTGGTATATTGGCTTGAAAAAGCAAGGCGCGTGCCACATTAAAAAGGTGACCATGTTTTCTTTCCGCGACTCCATTTTGTTGTGAGGTAGATACACAACTTGACTGATGAATAATCCCTTTTTCTAAAAAATAATTTGCCATGTTAAATTCTTGCCCATTATCAGTCCTAATGATCTTAACCTTTGAAGAAAATTGGGTAGCAACAAGTTGTACAAAGGATTTCAAAAGGCCTTGTGTTTCTGATTTGTAACGCATCAAATAGACCCATTTACAATGAGTGTAGTCATCTACAATGGTTAAGAAATACCGAGCCCCACACAAAGAAGGAGTTCGATAACCATCCCAAATGTCCATGTGCAATAACATAAAAGGTGAGACGGATGAACTTGTACTGGAAGAAAATGGGAGTCTTTTTTGTTTTGCTAAAGGACAGACTAAGCACTCATCAAAATCAGAGGAATCAATATCTGAGGTGTTCTTAGAAAGAAGTTCTAAACGGCTTTTGGATAGATGCCCGAGTCGGCGATGCCACAATTGAAAAGAGGATAGTTCGACTACCTGACAACTAGCTCCCCTTGAGGTTGAAAAATAGTAAAGGCCATCCCACATAGTCCCTGTCCCAATCATCTTTCCCTAGCATTGGTCCTGAATGACACAAGAATTCGATGAAAAATTAATCACACAGTGTGAAATCTGGGAAAGCTTACTCACAGAGATCAAATTGAAGTGGAAAGAAGGAACACATATGACATTTGTTAAAATTAAGTGAGGAGAAAATTCAATGGACCCAATATGTGTGACAGGTGCTGCGGTTCCATTCGGCAATGTGACTGTTCGTCCCTTCACAGGTAGCAACGAGGTCAAATGAGTTGGGGAGCAAACCATATGATCAGTAGCTCCACTGTCAAGGATCCACAGAGTGTGATCAAGAGAGGACGAAAGGCACAGTGCTTCACTCGATAGAGTAGGTGTGTAACCAGCATGAATAAAAGTCCTTTTTGAGTTTGCCATAATCTGATGCTATAAGACAAGGATTGTGAAGTAAAGATCCATGCAAGTAAGAAGGAAATAGAATAAAAAAAAAAGAACCCAGCAGAATAATTTGGCAGCCACAAAGATCAAAATCTGGATGGATTTTGGTTTTGAGAATATCACAATCCAGTATTTCCGTCTTCCCGGTGAGATGGCCGTGAGGTTTCTATGATGACTAGAGTCGATAAACCTCACGGAGGCAACGGTGCCGTTGAGGATGACTTGATAACGTGGTGTAGATTCTACCGGACTAGACAAGCAATTCCGGTCACCAAGATCGGTGCCGCTCTGATATGAGGAGTAAATTTAGGGTCACATAGGTCAACTTGGTCTCCTCAAATCATGGGATTGATTGGCTTGATGATGATCTTAAACAATGAATGTGCAGTTGGAATCAGACTCGTTAATTGATTGCGGTGAAGCTGATGAATGAGGGTGTGCCTGGGAAACATCCTCAAAGTAACATCATTAACGACGCCAAGATGAGACTCACTCGAACGGGAACAACCTTATCCCACATCTACCCGTGATGTCAATCAATGTGCCAACCACCTTGCCCATCTCGGGACGGAACAAGAGGAACCTCTAGTTGTTATGGCTGATGCCCTTTTCTCCATGAGGGAGTATTCTATTAGGGACTGCCTAGACATTAAGGCAGATTCTAGACTAGGTTTTGTTTGATCTGTGTTATGTTTTATCATTCAGACTCGCACTTCTTATGCGGTTTATCTCTCTGTTTTAGTTTGAATGAAATTCCGAAGTAGCAAAAAAAAAAAAAAAAAAATGATCAGATCAACAAGTATAATATATATTCAATAATTTCATACTGTTTGTTACAACAACATCTTGTGTCAATTTTGGTCGTTCTCTTCCCATGGTTATTTCCATGAATTCATCTTGTGTCAATTTTGGTCTTTAAAAGATTAGTAAAAAAAAAAAAAAAAACTTATCATTCATATTTCTTTTTTTTCACGGAACTTAATTATCATTCATCTTTCTAACTACATAACATGAGCTGATTTCTGGCAGTTTTGGATTGGAGAGTCCAGCTGATCAGATATTTACTGGATGCACCGTTTCTTTTACTATCTCACATTTGTGTATATTCATTGTTTCATTTCCATAGTTCATTTCGCATAGATTTATAAATTATCTTCAAACCCTTTATATGTTCATGTGATTGCACCAGGGCTTCTAGAGTATATATTACAGCACGTGCAAAAGATTGCACGTTCAGAAGTTTTCCCGTCGCTATAGTCTTGCCTAATAAGTAATTAGAGCAATGCTATGGACAAATCAAAGTTTACATCCGTTTTTACATCTCTTAATCAAGGGCGGACGCAAGTAATGACAAGTGGAGTCTGGTGACCCCACTGAGTTGGAAATTACCCCAAGAAAGCTGCACAGTTTTGGGCTATATTGGTAAATTTGCTCCAAGAGATGTTATACTTTGCCCAAGTATCTCAACAATATTACAATTCTTGCCCTCAAAAAATCCTTACATCTGAGTCATCTGACCCTCCCTCTCTCTCTCTCCCCCTCTCTCTCAAAACTTTGGCAAAACTGACGTAAAAGTAGATTTTGTATCATAGATATGTTTTTCTCCAAGTTTCACAATCTTTTCGAGAGCCCGGAGTGAATTTTTTTCGAATGACACCCTTGACAAAATTCACAATAAATAATTTAGAACGATAAAATAAACATAGAAATTACTCCAATTGCAAGTATTTTAAATTATAAGTACACGAAATTAATAGTCATGCCATTAGAGCTCATGAAACAAATTCATACATATAAGACCGAAATCTAAAGATACTGACAGTGCACAACGGCGTGTGGGTCCCACATAGATAATCCGAGCCGTTCAATAATTTCAAAAAAAAAAAATGGAGTGGGCCCTTGAAAAATCAACTTAGTTGAATATATGTAGGTGCTCAAAATCAATCATCTAATTCTTCATTCATATTCGGCTTGGATTATCCGTATGGAACCCGCAGTGAGAATTGTGTGTTAGTATGTTCATCGTTGGTGTCCATAGCAATTCTGATATAAGACTTGACCCCAATGGCATAAAGTTCTAGGTCCGCCCTTGCTCTCGATCATAAGTGATGGTAGGACTTACAAAACTAATTAGCCGTTGCTATTGCACCATGGCCACCTCTACTAATGTTGAAAATATAAGAAGCCATCAACGTAAATCTTTCGTATTGCAAAATCTTTCAATTCGTAACATTGCCGCCTCTAAAAATAGAAGAAACCATGAACATATATAAATCTTTGTATGAACGTAAATCTTTCGTATTACTACTACAAAATAAATTGTCACTTTCTTCTTCATTAATATTTACTGGACCACGAGACCGAGCTTAGCTAGTCCAATACAACAAAGTCCAAACCATACCAAACAGTGTTGAAAAAGAGGGAGACCATTAATGCCCTGGATCTGTGTAGGGCACATTAAGGATTTTTTTTTTTGACGGCGAAAAAGGATATTATATTAATAAAGAGATGAAGCACCAAGAATTGACAAAAGATCAATCCGTACAACGCCCAAAATTAAGGATTAGACTAGATGTTTCCAATATGCATTTTAAGTATTTATTTTTTGAGGACGTCATGTTCCATGCTTGTCACACCAATTAATAGTATTCCTTTTTATTGATGGTTGTGACTTTAGATCAAGAAATTACAAACATGCTAGGAACACAATAATTCTAATACAACACTAAATCTCTCACACGTACGCATGAAAGTCAAGAAATTACAAAAATGCCAGGAACATAATAATCCAAATACAGTCTCTCACATATATGTGAGGCCTACACACTTGTGCGTGTGAACCCTAAATGTATGTGAAAGATTGTGTTTGATATTGTGCGTGTGTGTTGTTATGTATGTAGGAGCTGATCCTGGATTGGAGTCCTGATAGAGGGAATATTTGCACCTCTGCCTCACTAATAACTAGCTATTGCTCTCTCTATCCCTATTTAATAGTTTCTCGTTCAATTATACCAAATAAAAAATTAGTCATATTTTTAAATTGATAATAAATTTTATATTCAATATAAATCTTATTTGATAAATTTCAATTAATTTTACAAGACAATATTTATAAATTTATATAAAATATTATAAATTATAAAATATAATTAATTAAAAAATTGCATAAACTCGCAAGATGAACTATTAAATAGGATGGAGGGATTAATATATTTATAAAAGGGCAAAGTACAACTTTGTTGACTTATTTGACAGGCGAGAAGTCTTTATTCTACACTGGATAAATACAATACTCCAATATACAGTACTTTTGAAGAAATTAAGACCATCGTGCTGTTGCAAATAAAAAATGTTAGGTGTTGCACATCCCTTGGGTAGAACTGTTAGGTTGCACATGCCTCTTTCTTGCTTTTGGTAAATTAACTTTGGAGAAATACTCCCCGAGAAAATCTTGTTTAAAGAACAGCTATAAATAAGTGTTTACGGAATTCAATCTCGATCATTTAAAAATATTTTGGACGGTCTGAATTTTAAAAAAATTATTCGCGTGAATAGTTAAACTATTCTAGCAAATAAATTTTTCAAAATTCGGACCATTAATTATCGAAACGGACTGCTGAAATCACTCAAGTCCATAAAAAACTGCTGTAGGCTCCATAAATAAGTTTCTCTCCCCTCGTAAAATTACTTCATGGAGAACAACTGGAGTTTAGATTGGAAAAAGAAGAAGAAGCAGAATATGACTTTAGTGGCCGACATGCGCTTTACTTTCCTAACTTTGATGCCCGGTCTACCCTGAAACTCTTGGTTGACGCGGTTCTCTATCATTATTTTCAGAAATGTTAGGGACAAAGAAAATTTATCTTGAAAATATTCCGAAAACAGCAATTAATAGTTGAGGTTTACTTTGATATGTGTGATCCAATCATCAAAGTGATTCTCAACCATCGATTACTATTTTCGGGATACTTTCGGAGTAAATTTTCTTTGTACTTAGCATTTCCCCTTTATCTTTGGTCAAGTCTTTGATGGTCGAGTCAAGCTGATCGAGGAACCCTTCCCGAATGGGGTACAGTCGAGATCTTAAGAGGCATCGAGCTTCGAGATTAATCTTTAAAGTCATGTGTATGGTTTAAGAATTAACAGGTCAGCTGATACAGGTCGTATGAGAATTAAGTTATCAGGAAAAAAAATCTCCACCAAGTTGGATATGTTGGGAGATTATGGACAAATCCATTAGAACCTAAATCACATAATTCACGTGTAAGTACATGTGTGTGCACAAATTCGAGCCCGAAATCGTCTTAAAAACAATTCCGAACTACCATTCGTCTTCCTGGTAGTTGCCCCACACCATTCCTCTTCCTCCTCCTTAGAAATTACAGTAACATGCACATTCCAAAGCTGGGAGTTGCCCCACACCATTCCTCTTTCTCTCTCTCCTCTCTAAAATAAATATCTTTTACTTACATATATCTTTCTATCTATCTGTACAATCCAAAGTCCAAATGGCTCAATTTCGCTTACTAATCTCTCTCTTCTCCCTCACACTCCCTCCCGTCTTCATTTCAGGTACCACTCAAACGAACACACAAATACATATATGTCAATAATTAAATCTCGGATCAAGACCACTTATCAACCTCTTGGGTTACTCGGCCACAAACACATTTTACTCAAATGTTTCCAGTTCTTTTTCCAAATCTCATTTTTTGTGCTTCAAATGTCTTTGAATTTGCAGGAGTATTTTCATCAAGAACATTCACCCTACAAAACAACTGCGACCACCCCGTATGGCCAGTCATTTTCGATACCGGAATCTCACAGCTCTCCACCACCGGTTTCGTCCTCCAAACAGGCCAGTCAAAGATCATAAACGCCCCGTCCCAATGGAACGGCCGTTTCTGGGGCCGCACCGGCTGCGCCCAAAACCAATCCACCGGTGAATTCTCCTGCGTCACCGGCGATTGTGGCACCGGAAAGCTAGAATGCTCCGGGAACAGCGGCCAGCCGCCCGCCACGCTGGTTGAGTTCAGCATCAACGTCTCCAGCGGGTTGGACTTCTACGATGTCAGCTTAGTCGACGGGTATTGTTAATAGTTATACTACTTCCTCCATAGCAACGATAGTACACCAAGAAAACACTGTGCAATTTTCAGATAAAAAGTAAAAGAACTCAATGCAAGATTTTGCTTTCTCCAAGTTGTATATTTTATGAGATTTTCGTGATCAGCTTATTCGTGGAAAACACGCGACCTTAGCTGTTTGTTTCAGCAATCAACGGCATACATGTGTTTAATTTTTGACCGATAAAAAATATTTTTTACTGTTAATAGTTTGTGTTCAATCTTAATTGTCCAAAACACTTTTGAAAGGCCAAGATTAATCTCCGTAAACTTCATTTGCAGAACCTCCGTAAATAAAGATTTTTCCATATTTTATTGGTAATGAACTAATACTCCGGATTTGTCGGATCCAATTTGGGAATGATGAATTGGTATACAAGGACCGTGAGCAACTACTGTATAACTTGAGGTTAACCTTTTGAGTCACGTAATTTTAAGCTAAGAGTTAAGCAAGCCAGTTGGCGCGGGTGGTTATAGGATTACTTTATCTGTCCCAAATTGTTGGTACTCTATGAAAAGACGTATAATTTTGATACCAAAAAATAAAATATTTTCGCGCATAATTTTCAAATTTTCCTTATACCATATTAAAGATCTCATGAAGTACTTTAATTTGGTGTAAAGAAACTTAAAAAAATGATGCTTCGAAGTATTTTATTTTTCAATCCAAAAAGTACATGACTTTTCGTAAGGAACTAGCAATTTGGGACGGAGGGAATATTTAGGAAAAAAAAATGTATGATTTTAATTTATTAATATTCCTCTACTTGTTGTAAATGTTCAACCTGAGTGTACGGTATGATTTTTTTTATCAGCAAAAGAGATTTTATTAATCAGAGAACTGAAGTTACAAAGATTAACTAGGAACAGAAAAAATGGCATCACAATTTACAACCTATATTCCAATTATGTTGGCACCTAGATCGAAGGCAATCATATGCCACCCTCTACCAAAAGAAAAAAAGGAAGTTGGCAAGAAACCGATCAAAACCAGCAATTCTAACAAAACGATCCAAGGCCACAAAAAGACCCCAAAAACAAAACAGGATAACATAAGTACATAACTGAAAACGAAACTGTAGCACTGCTGGAAACTGATGAAACTGGAAGAAAGCCGCACCAACTAGATCTCAGCTTCAGTCAGGTGTGAAAGAGCATTGTATACAATAGTCACACTAACATGGAGGTTATTACGTTGTTAGGGGTTTGTTGGTCACGGGTAGCTTTGGAGAAAGTAATTTTAATTTTGATTTGTCATTGTCCTTTTACTCTTTGTATTCTTGTGGCGGTAAATAAATTATTTTTTTTGCTGATAAAAAAAACATGGAGGTTATTATTTAAAATGTTCCAACAGGTACAACCTCCCGATTCTGGTGGTGCCACAGGGTGGAACAGGGGATGACTGTAAAACCACGGGATGCATGGTAGACTTGAACGGGCTGTGTCCCTGGGATCTGAGCGTGACGGAGTCCGAAGGGAACGGCATTGTGGCATGTCAAAGCCCATGCGTGAGGTTTAACAAACCGGAGTATTGTTGTACCGGCGAGTATGCTACCCCGAACACCTGCAAGCCAACATTGTATTCGGAGTCGTTGAAGAGGGCGTGCCCGCTCGCATACAGCTACCCGTATGATGACGAGACGAGCACGTTCACGTGTGCCAGTGGTGCCGACTATCTCATTACCTTCTGCCCTTCACCAAGCACCAGGTAAATTTTGTTTATCGAAACTGGGAAAAGCTTGTCAATTTCGATAGCATGATCATATTCGCTTTGGGATTTTGGTTTTGGGTTGGCAAAATTTGCGTGCTTTGCTCTCATTTCCAAGTTGAAATGGGGAGGGGTAGATTCTCGCCAAAAGTGATTCAAATAAATAAGCAGTTTTGATCGTCAAAATGAGCGTATGGTAAGCTCACTGAGATCGTACTAAATATAATTTGGAGAGTTCACAATAGGCTGTTGTGAGGGTCATTTTAGGGCAGTGGGAGAGCCAAAATTTTGACCCCGGGGAGCCAACTTAATAGACTTATCTTTTTTTATTGGAATGTATACTTATTATATTATAAATTTTTTTGTTTTTCAATTCATTACATTTGAACATTGAAATAATTCTTTAAGCTACAATAAAAAATAAAAAAAACTTGTCACATGCTTATTTTTTATTAAAAAATAAGAATGTAAAATAATCGGATTTTTTATCAAATCAAATCAAAATTATTAAGATTATAAGTAGCTATACATAAATAATTATCAATAATATTCAAAATCAAATATATACAAAATTAAATTTTTACAACTCGAATGCTCGAAAAGCTGGAACCGGGATGGACCGGAAGGCCTTGGCCCCCGGGTCCAACATAGCTCCGCTCCTGTTTTAGGGCCCTTCCTAGAATAGGGTGAACGAAACCTTCTCTCCTATTAGCTAAGAAGAGAGAGAAGGACCAGTCTTAACCCAACTCAACTCCAACAACCCAAGTTACTTTCTATGCTTAATTTCAAAAAAAAAAAAAAAAAAAAATCCGAACAAGTTAAGGGAACTTAAATAGGGGTCCTTTCCCATATAAATACTTAAGTCCCCATCCTAGTGGTTTTAAAAACTTATCTTTTCATCCTCAAATTCAAATAAATCCTAAACTACCATTTTTCTCTCCTAATCTTTATAATATTTTACTCTCCTTTATCTTTCCTAATTTATCTCAATCTCTCTCCTATCTCTTTCTCTTCTAATCTTTTCTCTCGAATTTTCTCACACCTAAAATCTAAAAACAACATTTAAAAATAAAACTATCATCTACCAAACTTGAAAATGAATATTCATAATAAAATAGTCCCTACAAAACTACATTAAACTAAAATCATGACAAAATTTGAAAAAATCAAAACACACATACTGAAATGATGACAAAATTTATGAAATCACCATGAAAAAAAATATTTTGAATACGTATCGTAAAATATTGCCGACATACACTACACTAAATCGAAATAATGACAAAATTTGAAGAAATCAAAACACACCTACCAAAATCATGACAAAAATTGTGAAATCACCATAAAACATAAACATAAATTTTCATGAGAATTGATGATCAACTACGACAATCATTTTATGACAAAATTCTGCAATTTCACCACGTTTTATCACGACCCATTTCGCCACAAAATGATCAGTCAAACCATGCATTCAAATCAAATCGACCATACTTCTCACAAATAATTTCTACAAAATTACCAAGAAATTTGTAGCACAACACCGGTTCATGATTATTTTCTCCAAACCAATCATGTTTTATCATAAATTATTTCGACAAAAATCAGACAAAAAATTACACAATTTTGCTCCTCTGACTAACCAGAAACACATCAGGGAGTATTGCCTTTGGTCAAATCCAATTTTGATAGTCAAATGTTTCAATCAATGATTCAACAGGAGGGCTATAAGATGGATGAGAAAATACCCATGTGCCTCATCAAATCCCATCTTCAACTGTTCGAAAAAAATATCCAAAACCAATTAGGGATGTTTTAAATTTACAACAATAGAAACCAACCTTGGTGATACTCTTCCAAAAACATCATTGGCGGTATCTATGGTAGAAGAAAACCCATTTACAAATGTATACATCACGAAAAGATAGGGAACCCAACAAATCTAAGATAATGTTAGATATATCTCTGAGCACTAGAGTAGGGCTTTGAGCGCGACGACATGGGCGACGGCGTTCATGGTCAGATCTGTAGGAATGAGGGACGACGTTTGTGGCGGTGGGGTGTAGATTGTCAACGATGACAACGGCGACATTCATGGAGGTGGTCGCCGCTGCTCCTTTCTTTCCTTCTTTTTTTTTTTTTGCTGAAAACAGGGGGCCAAGAGAGGGGGAAAAGGAGGGAAGAGAGCGCGCGCAAGAGAGAGAACTCACCGGACATGGGACTCTCCGGAAGTGGATCGCCAAAGAAGAAATGGAGCAGGGGGAGGGATTTCGGTAGAGAGAGAGAGGTTGAAAGAATTTAGGGTTAGGAATTGTTTAGATAGGGAGAGAATTAATTATGGCAGATGGGGAAAATATATTAGTAATATATCAAAATATTAATTAGGTAGACAATATGTATATATATTATTATGTATAGGGGTATGATGGGGCAACTATTCATTTTGAGGATGAGGACATAAATATTCAAAACCACTTGGATGTGCACCTAAATAAGTCCTCCAACTAGAATGGCTATTTAATTTCTTCTATTTAACAAGTTGGAGTAGTTGTTATGCTCTCTCTCTTCCTGAACATTGTTTTATTTTTCTCTCTCCTAAACAACACTCTATATTACTGTGTATAGGAACAGACAAAACCGTAATTCGTAATTTTTTATTTTTTGCAATACCATCATTCATTATTTTTTATGAAAAAGTATTTGAACAAATTACTATCAATACCTTCGTTCATAGTTACGAAAAAGGATAAAAAAAAAAAAAAAGCAAGATCACAAAATTAGCAAATTCTTCATGAAGCACTCTGATCTCCATTCCAAAAACTGAGATATGTCCATTTCCATAAAAAGCTATATATGATATACTTCCATTTCTCATGACTTTTATAAGTTTCAAAACTTCAAAAGACAAAATGTCCAAAAGACAAATATCAAGAGCTGAACTTCAAGTTTCAAAACATTACTTGCAATGCAACATTTATGTGAGACATGTTAAGTTTCAAAACATTACAATTCAAGTGTGCATCTAAACTAGCTTTATAACCACCATCCCCTATGCTTTCATACCGTCATGCCACATTAGCTGTCACTGGGATGGCAACCTCGGCGCCATATTTGGTTGCTCCCCGGCCATGTGGGCCTTGGGTTGAAGTAGTATCATGTGTGTTAAAATGTTTAAATAATAAAGTTGACACACTCTTTAATAGCTTAAGCTTTTAGATGAGTTGATAATTAACAATCTAATATGGTATTATAGCAGGCAATAGATCATGTGTTTAAATCTCACCGCATACCTAATATTAAAATATTTACACATGTTAAGCCCACTTATGAAGAAGAGCCTAGCTACACGTGAGGAAGCGTGTTAAAGGTATAAATAATAAAGTTGCCCATCTCTCTCTAATAGCTTAAGCTTTTAGATAAGTTGGTAGTTAACAATCTAATAATGTGCATTTTCATCTTCTTCGACCTCCTTTAATGGTTTAGATGTTCTAGTCATTGCTTTCGTTGTGGAGTCCTCCCCTTTGCTACCTGAAAAGTTAAAAAATAATCTTCAATAAAGGCAAATAAAAAGAAATACTATTATACTCCCTCCGTTACTTTTTAAATGTCCATACGGTTTTGTATGTTATTTTCAATTGTTTATATTTCTTAATATATATTGCTAAAAATATGCAATATGAATCTTGTTTGATAGATCTCAATTATTTTTATAAGACACTGATTTTAAATATATGAAACATAATATACATCGAGATATATAAGCCATTAAAAATGACACGCAAAACCGTAATGGACACTTAAAAGGGGCAGAGAGAGTATATACTTGTGAGGTTGCAATTATATACATATATTCATAAAACAAATCATGTCAAGTTTTATGATAATATATTTGGATTAAGCACTTTTCGGTCATAGTTTGAGCTGATTTTATTGCAAATACCCTAAAAAAACATGTTTTAAACAAGTTGAACGGTTTTGATCATCAAAATATAACCCAAAAATGAGAGGTCCTCGCCGTAAGAAAAATAAGGGATCTCTCATAGGAAGGTCACTGTATACTTATCCTTTCTTTTATAAGAAAATCTTGTTTCCGGCTCTGCTGTGAAGAAACAATTTGCAGCCAACCACTAAACATTTGACACATCAGGCTAATTGTTCCTAGACAAGTGAGACAAAAAAAGCAGTGAACAGCACCGAATCAAACCCCTTCCATTTTAACCATGGTCAACCATATTGTTGTCTAGCCTAAGAAATTTAGGCTGAACTATTACAACTATTACAAGATGCCACAATTACATCTCTTGTACTCCATAGTAAATCTTTCTTCCTTTTGGTTTTCTTTTTCTGGAAGATTAAAATGGTCAATCCTAATTGTTCATTCAATGCTTAATTGTAAGAAATTAAAGGGTGGATTTGGCTTTAAAAGTCAAATAGTAACTTATTTTTTATTCAAACAAAAATTATGCATTTGTTAGTTTTGCGTCAAATTTTTGTGACTTATTGATTTGACTCGGCGAGAGGAATCGAAAAAATATAAATTGGGATCAAAACTCATAATTTTTCAAAAAAGACAAAAAAAAAATAGTTTTTTTGACTTATTTTTGTCTTTATTCAAAAAATTATGAGTTTAGATCATACTTTTTTACTTTTTCAATTCCTCTTAACGAGACGAATCAATAAGTCACAAAAATTTAACGCAAAACAAATAAATGCAAAAAAAATTTAAATAAAGACAAAAAAATAAGTCACCTTACTTTTTAATCTAAACCTACCCTAAGTTTTTAATTTTTTTCCTCTCTTCAACTTGATCAAGGAGAAGGAAGAGGACTAGATGAGGAGGATCCTAGTGCCTTAACAGACAACTTGATCATAATCAACGAAACACTTTAAGGAGAAGACGAACAGTGCTTCATCACTTTCTCGCTTCCCCTTCGCGCCTCTTTTCGTTTTGGGTTATTCGGCAATTGAAGGTTTTATCCGATAAAAGTAAAGAAAGGAACTTAACCATGGTTACAAGGGCAATTATTAACTGCAGTTAAAGCCAGGTGTTGAATGTTTAGTGGTTGGCTGCAAATTGCTTCTTTACAGTAGAACTGGAAACAAGTTTTTCTCTTCTTTCTTTTATATGGAGTCTTCTTCTTTTGCAGTTTGTCCTTTAATAAACCTCTCTTTCTTTTGTTATCTTGACTTGACGTGGTCTTTTTGTTGGATCTCGCAGCGGTGGCTCGTCATCCACATTTAAGGCTGAACTATTTTGTACGTTGGATGAAACGTTCTAATTCGCATGCACACCCAGAAGAAAGCACATCTGGAACTGTTACTTACAATTCCTTGTGAAATTTACGACAATCCACTACAATGAATTATGAGTGAAGGATCAGTGTCATTCAGAACTAAATCTCCATGAAGGTAAAAGACATCTTCATCTACAATTGTTCTAGCCCATCTCTTCAAATAATACCGAGACAAACTCTCATATTGTAAGTCATGAAATAACTCCAATGCATGTGAGCAAAGAATGCCATGGAATTCAAACTTTCGACAAGTGTATGATAACGAATGTTCCAAGCATTATATTTTTTAGTGTGCGAATTTTTTTTCCTACCATCCAACTCTTTAACAAAATGTATATGTACCAAATGTGCCATAATCGTTTTCCATTTCAAAGCAAATCCAAAGTTTGTTGGTATTTTCTTTGAAATAAGATGAACACCTTTGTCGTGTATTTTTCAGTTGCTTCACACTCAACAGACCAACGAGAAACTAAAATTGGCGACCTTTGCTGTGTCTTATTTACATAATTATTTTCAGATTCCCTTTCTTTTTCACGCCTACTAGCTCTGGCCTTAGCATATTGATTTTATCCTTTTCTTTTTTTGGGGAGTCTTTATTTTTTTTGTATGTCCCTTCACATGAACAAATAAGTACTTGTCACAAAATAGTATTTTGACGAATTTACTTTTGTTTGTCCTTTGCTTCCTAACACTAAAACTAGGTGTTCACGATAATGAATAACTTATGCAACACAACTCTTTGATTTTGTTCTTATTCAAATTTTTATCGTGTTTTACGCCAAACTTTTATATGATATTGGATCGCCTCGATAAGAGGAATCGGAAAAGTAAAAAAATTACGACTTTTACACAAGTATTTTGAAAAATATCCTTATATCCAACTAACTTTTTGAGTTTTTCTTTGGATATTTTCAAAATACTTGTTTGAAGTCATAATTTAGTTGGATATTTTTCAAAATACTTGTGTAAAAGTCGTAATTTTTTATGTTTCCGATTCCTCTCATCAAGACGAATCAATATCACATAAAAGTTAGCGTAAAACTAACAAACGCAAAAAAATTTGAATAATAACAAAATCAAAAAGTTGTGGTGCATAATTTTTCTTGCATATTCCACTATAAAAAGTGTAAGCCTCATCAATTGTATCAAAATCATTCCACTCTCAGGCTCAACAACCACAACCTTATCTTTTGTGTTTTCTAATTCACTTAACCCATTACTCCCTTCATCCATTTCATGAGCTTTCTTATCATGAACCAGATTCATGAAATCTTCCATCAGTTCTACACATCAAAAGGTATATTAATGACTATTATTCTACAACCCAAATTCGTAAATGTATATTTTATGGTTTAGCTTAAAACCTAGGACGAATACAAGCAGAGAAATAAGAAATTTATGTGAAGAGAATTTGAGGCAGACTTGGAAGATGAAGCCAGCCCTAATCAACGGGTTCAATTTCAACAGCGACAAATTTCTTTGATCTTCTTCTGTCATCGTCGTTCTTGTCTTCAAGAGAGAAGAAATTAGGGCTTCACCATCTGAAGCTTGAAGCGAGGTCTGTTTGACGGGGTTAATTTCATCTGCGACTCCAATTAACTTGCTGTAGACACCCCATTCTGGACTGTCCGGATAATGTCATTTGTCGATCTTTTATTTCCCCAATGATGATTCTAGTCGAAAACAGTCTAAGGACAAAGGTGTGGTTGAGCTTTGAGCGTCCCGAACCTCTCTCAAAACCCCTTTCAAAACCTTCAAACCAGAGCCAAACGGCCCCAGCAAAACCCATTTGGCACACGCCAGTGTCCTGAAAGCGTACGCCGGTCCTCTGCCACGTGTCAATCATCGACCAGTGGCCCATCTTTTACTGGCGCACGCCAGTTAAAAATGGCGCACGCCAGTCAAACCCAGTCAAATCAACTTTATTCAGCAACTTGGGCGGGACTTTTGTGCCACCCTGACGTCGGCTACAGCGTCCCTGATGATGACTCTCGGCAGAGACGCTCCCCCTCTCTCCTACACCCCCCATCAAGGCAAGTCCCATGCATTTAATGCATGGGAGGCTCCAACCTTGCCTTGACCAGCCAAACAAGGCCCTAGGCCAGACTGATCTCAGTCTCTCTCCCCTATAAATACCCCCCTTGCATTCATTTGCAAGGGGGTTGGCTTCATTAAGAAGAAGAATCTCTCTCCTTCCTCATTTCTTGCTCTCCATCTCTTTTTCTTCCATTGAAAGAGAAAGAGAAGAAGCATACTTCCATATACCCCCACTGATGTTCAGTCACCATACAACCTCCATCTTCAACCTCTAAAAGCTCAACACAACCTTCAAACCTCAATACCAAGAGGTATACCACCTTTACGTTCTTTTCTGTTTTTGGCCCCTGAGGGGAGCCAGTGAGGCCCAGGCCAGTAAGTAATACTGGTCCTGGCCTCAAACTGGCAAGATACGACAATCGTATCAGATGGAACATGGCGCACGCCAGTCACTCTATGCCGTACGCCAGTCATGGTAGTGCGAGCACAACTGGCGTGGGGATCATGGATCGTCGTTCCTTTTGTTCTATCTTTCTGTCAATCACCCTTGCATGCTAAATAACCAGTTTACAATTTTTTGTATGTTTATTACTGTTTAGCTGAAGGTTATTGCTTATTCTTTATCTGTTTGGAAGGCCTCTGGGATCCTTCTGGTCATGTTCCAGAGCCCAGATGATGTAAAAGCCAAGCACTGGATTAGGGCCAAACATGCGTACGGTAGTCTATGACTGGCGTACGGCGGTTAAGGCGACGATCCAGTGGCTGGCCTTTGCATCTTAGCTCAGTCTTGGCCTCTTTCCTGCCCCCGCTCTGTTTAGGGGTTTCTTGTCTTTGTTCATGGCTTCAAGCCATCCCAGCTATCTGTAAATATTTATACCCTGCTTATTAAACTGCGTGGTTTGCCCTGGGTGTGCGCTGGTCCCTTTCCAGAGCCCAGAGGGTTGCAAACAAAGATTGAGAGATCCAAAAAGTGGAGTACGCCAGTTAATATGTGGCGTGCGCAGGTGGTGTCGCCATGCAGTGGCTCGGCCAGTGCATGTTGGCAGAATCTGCTCACGTCACCTTGTGACAGCGTACTGCAGTTTGCTCGGGATACTTAGTGCTTGTTCTCAATCTATATTTAGCATTGCAATCGAACCATTCATATACATTTTGCTATAAATCACGACTTGTTACAGTATTTTAATCCCCATTAACTGTTCCCCCGCCCTAACTGGCTAAAAAATGATTAAATGAGAGAAAAATGCAAACGCTTTATAAAAATGCCTGAGTAGAGACCGATCTTCGGATTGGGCGAGAGGGGTGCCATAAAACCCTTCCCCTCTCGTAACATGGCTCCCGAACCTCAGATATCGAAGGTGATGACGGACCAGTCTACAAGCCTTTTCAAAATCAAACAAACGTGGCAAACGTTTTTCGAGTTCGGTTCCTTGGGTGCTCTCACCGCTAAAACCCGAGTGGCGACTCTGAATCGAGGCATTTCGCCGCGCTTTTCCAAACAAAAAAAGGGCCGCACCCGATTTTACAAATAAAATTTTCGGGGTCGCGTGCCCACAGTGGCGACTCTGCTGGGGACCATTGCGTTGGTTGATATTTGCCAATTAATACATAATAGAACAGTTCTCAAAAGCTTGTCAAAACAGTACGCTTCGCGCTGCTGAAGAACGGAATGGTAACGTAACAGGATCTCAGCATCCGACCAATCCGAACTGGGGCTTTCACTATTGTTCTCTTGTGTAGTTTTCTCCAAGTATCAACTAACAAAAGTGAGCCAAGCTTCAAAAGGCATCTGTTTTCAACAGCGTTGCATTTTCTCTCATTGAATCATTCTTCGGCATTCTCCGTTCGTATCGATGGTTGGTCAGCCCCGTTGAGGTGTTTTGGGTAACCGGCACAGTTTACTGGAGCCCGGGGTCCTCGAACGCCCAACAACCTTGGACGATGATGAGTCGTACTACCGTTCGACCATTGCTTTGCTCCACGCGTTGCAATGGGAGGTATATCGCGGCTCTAGTCAGAGGAACCCCTTTAAGCCAAAACCGGCCTCTACAACGTTTACAAAGCACTAGAACCTTTCAACCTAAGACAGGAACCCGCAGGGTAGGATTACTTGCCTCTAACCCCATATCTTGTCTACGTGTTACTGCTTTCCATATCGCATGCCTGTACATACATTCATGACCGTTTTTGCGTAGGAGCATGCTAGGGCGGCTTTTTAGGATGCCTTTCTTCGAGTCTGTCTTGCGCCCATTCGACGTTGCCTTGGACCGATGACGAGTCGTGCATCTCGATGTTGCACATTACCAAAAATTTTCAAGTCCTTAATCAATGAGACTTCGGGAAATCAACACTTTCTAAGTCTTTGTCCAATACCCCATCGAGGTTTCAAATCGAAAAACAAGGAACAACGGAGAGAATGACGTGATACTTACGCCACTCAGGTTAAGAGTGCCAATCACTTACACCGCTCAGGCTCCGGCACAGTGCTGCTTACGCCATTTCGGTTACAGTATCACGCCATCTACACCGAGTTGTTCCGAGCTCAAACTTTGAAACTTCGAGAAGGGAGAAAGCCAAAAGCTTAGGCTGTTTTGGCATCTCTTAGTAACATTCGATTCAATCAAGGATACACCGTCGAAAAGAAAATCCGAGGATTCTATGGCAACTGTCCGAGTATCGTAAGGCAGACTCTCTCTAGCTCTAGAGTCTAGGAGGACACCGACGACGATGACATGTGCATTGCATTCCTTCAAATTTTTTCAAAAGCTTGCTGCAGGAACGCCATTGAGTTCTCATTTACTTTACTGTCAAAAGCTCTAGGCCATTTCACTGAAGGAAAGAGCCAAACCTACTTGGGAGTGTCTGCCAGGGCTATTTCACCGTCACTTCCAAAACCATATTACCCTCCTCAATCATCAATCCAAAATGGCAGCACAAACAGAGCTGGCTGAGCTAAAGAGGGTTGTTCAAGAAATGAACCAAAAAATGGACAAACAAATAGCTATGGTCCAGAGTTTGGTTGACCTCTTTACCACCATAGCCCCGCAGCCAGATATGGGGCTGATTAAGGAATCCTCTCAAGCTTGCCACACTCCTGCAGTCGGAACCAAGCAGTGCTCGAAGGACATGTTCAAAGACTTGACTGAGTTTCATGAAGCCAGGACTCACCCGGAGGAGAATGTTGAATCCTTGTTCAAAGCCAACGCCAAAAGGGAGGATATGTGCGACAAAGAAATCAATCCCAAAGGCAAAAGAGTGCACCCTGTTGATGGTGCAATGTTGTGCAACTACAAAGCAAGCAAAGGCTCCACCTTGAACCCCCAATTCAATCGCCGGAACCCACCAAGGACCTTCTCCCGCTTCTCCACACCTTTGTCCTCGGTTTATGAGAAGCTCCTCGAAGCTGGCTTCCTCAAGCCACTCCTTCCAACTCCTTCGCCTCGAACATTCCCGGCATCCTACAACCCAAGTGCCTATTGTGCTTTCCATCAAATGCCCGGCCATCTCACCGATGCCTGCTTCCGCCTTCGACATGAAATTCAAAATCTCATTGACAATGGCACCATTCAAGCTCCACTCCCATCAAAGCCCAGCGTCATATCCAACTTCATGCTCCAACACGGTTCAAACCCATGTGTCAACCAGATATCCATCAACTCTACTCAAATCAACTCAAGCTCCACTCAAATCAAACCTAGCTCCACCATATTCAACCCAACCCTTTTCATTAGCCCAGAAAATCAAACCAAGCCAATTTTGTCTCTCCCATCCGAACCTGAGGTTAACCTGATGGCCATAGGTGCAATCGAGGTCCTTGCCGCCAATACCTGGGTTGACAGTAATGAGCAGTCTACAAAGGAGGAACTCAAGAGGAAGCTTAATCAATCAAAGGAGAAAACGGACTGGCTTGGATCTTTCAATCATGAGAATTTGGGGCTGTTGTTCAAGGAGTTCTCTCAAGTGGGTTTGGATGAAGAAGCTGAAGAGGCCGAAGTGCTGTTGCTTGAGCCTATTGTCCTTTAGCTCCCACCTCTCTGCGAGGAAGTCAAGGGTAACTATAAAAGTTGCATTTTCAAATCGCGTCTCTTTTGCATTGACACTTTCGAGTCTGAGTCTGACGCAGTGTCTGTCAAGTCGTCTAAGTCTAGCTCTGAGTCGGAGTTTGTGCCTCTTGGCCCTCCATGTCGTAGCTTTTATTCTCAATTTGAGTCTTTTTGCTGTACTTGGCAACCCCGAGGGTCCTTATGATATGCATTATCCTGCTTTTAAGTACTTTGCTGGCTTTGGAATAAACCGTGTCGACCCCGACGACGAAGGGATAGATTTCGATGGGATCATCCCCAAGGAAATGTGTTCCCTCGCCGAAAGGGAAGACGAAAGGCATGCTCAGCCTCTAAAAAGAAGAAGTAATTTCAAATAAACTTGAAAGATGGGGCAGACCCCCGGATGGTTCAAATTGGTTCAGCGTTGTCCCCATAGTAGTATTGCGCCCGTTGAGACTTGTTCAAAGAATTCAACAATATCTTGGCATGGTCTCACAAGGCCACGCTTGGCGTTGATCATGGGATAAAGAAGTATCAAGTCCCCTGCCGCCGGATGCCAAGCCAGAAAGGAGAAGCTCAGAAGGCTCCAGGCCTCGTACCATGCTCAAAACAATAACAACAGTGTTCCATCAAGCACACATTAAAGAGGTACAAAAGTGGCCTGGCGTGGGGCATTTCCAACAGTCAGAACCTTTCACTATCAAAGTCATTTCATCTGGGGCTGCAAAAAAAAAAAAAAAAATCACCGACCTCGGCGGCAACAAATTCAACACCTTGGTCAACCCGGATCAACTCAAACGTTATTATCCCTGAGAGATGCTCGTTGGATCGAAAACCACAAGGGTGGGCGATTCCAAGCAAAAGTTAGAGCAGCCTGCTAGACCGAAAACCTATGAAGGCGGTCTAGGCAAAAACGAATTGGCAAAAAGTCGAAAGCTCGCTAGACCGAAAACCTGAAAGGGCGGTACTAGGCAAAAGTTAGAGCATAAAAGGAGAGGTAGAATACACGAGTGAACCTTTGCCCGAACTACGTTTTGACCTGATTCCCAGAAAGGGATACGTAGGCAGTCTCTCTTCGAGGCTCGGTCATACTCTATCAATTGGATCCATGGTTGACGTTTTGGTGCACATCAAGGGTCAGGAAAGGTCGAGAGCAAGACAAGTCAAAGTGCTGACTGGTAGGCTGAAGTCCATTGATTCATTGGAGAATCAGAAGGGGGAAATCATTCATCTTTCAAGTTTAATGCAAACTGCTGTTTCAATTTTAAAGCTGAGCAAAAGCCTTAAAATATTTTGAAGCATCAAAAACAGAACGAAATGCTTATGAGGCCTAACGGCTCACGGTTTATTCTAAGTTCAGCAACGTCTATATTAAGCGGCTACAGTAGCTTTGCAATCTCGCGCGTTAGTTTGAGGCTCACAAGCACTCGTACAAAAGTGATGCGCGTTGGTCTCAAGCCTGCGCGCGCTTCTTCAATCCCTGCATCGGACAGCAGTAGGCAGCCACCACGCCTAACAGAGATTTTTAGACCCTCGGGAGTACATTTCAAATTCAAAGCACCTCGAATCTCGTTCAAGGGGCTTTTACCAAGTCTTGTCATGCTGTGCAAGTCATATGGTCTTAATGTGGTTGCACGGGGGTGTCGGTTTCAGTCCGGGCTTATATGAGTCATCATTTGCGTCTTTTGTCCATCTGTGCGACACTTTTCTAGTTTTTCAATCCATTGCCATGTCGGGATGCTTTTCCTAATTTTACCGATTTGTACAGGTCAATGTACGTTTATTGGACCTTATGCAAGTGTCAGTTTCACCTGTCTAAGGGATACTGTGAATTTTGGCACATTAATGCCCAAAATTTCATTGTTTTTCATATGTCTAGGAGTCCGTGATATATCCGGGGCTCTTCTTCCTTTCTCATTTGAGCTAGGCGAGTCTGTACATATATGTGTCTGTCTGTCAATTCAGTTTGCTTGTCAATGCAAATTAGATATTAGCGATTGGTTTATGCATTCTTTTAGACATTCTCAAAAGAGAGACAAATGAACTGAAAAATGCAATTTACATTGCTACCCTACTATCTGTAGTCTGCAAGCAGTGGAATCTTGTGAGCAATGAGGGCATGTCGGCTCAGGGCCAAGCAAAGCTTATCTATGGGGTTCATCCGCCCCAGCATCAAAGAAAAAGGGGTACATCGACCCAATACCACTCCTAAATGTCAACTGGGACAGGCCAGCCCACTCAATGTCTATCTATCTGGGAGTGCATCTAAGAAGCAAAGGACAGTGAAGTAAAGAGGCTCAATGGTAGTCCTCAGTGGTAGAGCTCGGCCTCGTTCTCGTCATTGTCGTCACTCTTGATCTCCTTGAAGTATCTGGGGCCCCTATCCCATCTGCCTCTTCTGAGGAGGCCTTCGCTGATGGACTCTTTCTCTCTCACTCTCACTTATTCTCTCAGACTACTCTCTCTCTGAACCTCTGAAAACTCTGTGGCGCGAGCCACCCTTTCTGTGGGCCTTTCTTTCAACTGTACACCTCCAGTCGCTAGTTATCTATTGCTTTCGTATCTCTGAGCTATGGCTAAGGGGACAGTATCGCTTTGTGAAACTCTTGTTTATGTGGTCATCCTAGGCCATTATCCTCTAGAAGCCGCCCTAGTCTGCCCTTGCATTTTCAATTTATGCATTCAATTCCGTACATATCATTGCATATTGTATATCAACTGTTGAAAACAGGAAAAGTCTATCCAGTGTCAAAGCATGCCTATCCAGTATCAAAAATGGCAAGTAGTTTGGATTTTGGGGGTTCATACCTGGGATCTAGTCACTACTGGAACTGGAGCCAGAGCCGCTGCTCTGGGAAAGTGCAATTGTAAGAGGGGTGTCGCATGCTGTTCTCCCCATCCATTCCTCCATGACAAATGTCAAGCACACAGCCTCACTGTCCCGCTCCACTAGCACCTGGAGCGCACTTTGGCAATCAGAATACAATTCAAAGCAACAATTGCTTGTGCTACCCGTTTCAATCCTTCAACGACGATCAGCCATATCGTCCTTCTCAAATCAAATCAACGACGACCAGTCAGGTCGTCCTTCTCAATCAAATCAACGACGATCAGCCATGCCGTCCTTCAAATCAATTCAATCAACAACGATCAGCCATGTCGTCCCTCTCAATCAAATCAACGACGATCAGCCATGTCATCCTTCTCAATCAAATCAACGACGATCAATCATGTCGTCCTTTTCAAATCAAATCAACGACGATCAGCCATGCCGTCCTTCAAATCAATTCAATCAACGACGATCAGTCATGTCGTCCTTCTCAATCAAATCAACGACGATCAGCCATGTCGTCCTTCTCAAATCAAATCAACGATGGTTCAACGAGTCGTCCTTCAGTGATGACCCACCGTCTCAAATCAACGATGGTTCAACGAGTCGTCCTTCAGTGATGACCCACCGTCTCAAATCAACGATGGTTCAACGAGTCGTCCTCAACGATGACCCACCGTCTCAAATCAAAGATGGTTCAACGAGTCGTCCCTCAACGATGACCCACCGTCTCAAATCAACGATGGTTCAACGAGTCGTCCTTCAGTGATGACCCACCGTCTCAAATCAATGATGGTTCAACGAGTCGTCCCTCAACGATGACCCACCGTCTCAAATCAACGATGGTTCAACGAGTCGTCCTTCAGCGATGACCCACCGTCTCAAATCAACGATGGTTCAACGAGTCGTCCTTCAGTGATGACCCACCGTCTCAAATCAACGATGGTTCAACGAGTTGTCCTTCAGCGATGACCCACCGTCTCAAATCAATGATGGTTCAACGAGTCGTCTTCAGCGATGACCCACCGTCTCAAATCAACGATGGTTCAACGAGTCGTCCTTCAGTGATGACCCACCGTCTCAAATCAACGATGGTTCAACGAGTCGTCCTTCAGCGATGACCCACCGTCTCAAATCAACGATGGTGCCCGAGTCATCCTCAACGATGATCCATCCATTCTGAATGACTACCTCTATTTCAGACCAGCTTAGAGCACATTTTCCAGCAGTCCTATTGCTCTGTCTCGGATGGTCCTTGATAAGGAGATTGGCTCTGATTCCCAACAGATGGAATTTAACCTCCCTGACGCGACCTACCCGTGATTGTTGGAGTTCTTTGTGTGCCGGATAAGGTTTGGTCCCCAACAACGTTCATCGTTCCGCGATTAAACCATTTCCCCAAGCAGAGTCAAATCAACGACGGTCTGCCCGTCCAACTCTCAACTCAACGACGGTTCGCCCGTCCACTTTCAAATCAAACGAGCGACGGTTTGCCCGTCCAACTCCAAATCAACGACGGTTTGCCCGTCCAACTTCAAATCAACAACGGTTTGCCCGTCCGACTGCAAATCAACGACGGTCAACCCGTCCAAATTCAAATCAACGACGATCCACTCGTCCAATTTCAAATCAACGACGATCTATCCGTCCAATATCAAATCAACGACGATCTGCTCGTCCAATTTCAAATCAACGACGATCTATCCGTCCAAGTTCAAATCAAACGACGATCTATCCGTCCAAATTCTAGTCAACGACGATCCATCCGTCCAATTTCAAATCAAAGACGATCTATCCGTCTCACAATCTGCTTTCCCCAACAGAGTCGATGCTTTTGCAAAAGGATCATTCCCCAATAGAGTCCACATTCCGTGATCTGGCTATCCAAGACAGCGAAGCAGCGGTCTATCCGCCCCGACGTCGAATCAAACAGGTTCTTCAAATTTCTTGCATTGTGGATAGCCTTGAAGAGGGTGTCTAGAAAACCTTTGACGTTACTTGTCTCCAGTCAATGGTGCTTCAAGTGCCGTCAAAGGGGGGCTTCTGTAGACACCCCATTCTGGACTGTCCGGATAATGTCATTTGTCGATCTTTTATTTCCCCAATGATGATTCTAGTCGAAAACAGTCTAAGGACAAAGGTGTGGTTGAGCTTTGAGCGTCCCGAACCTCTCTCAAAACCCCTTTCAAAACCTTCAAACCAGAGCCAAACGGCCCCAGCAAAACCCATTTGGCACACGCCAGTGTCCTGAAAGCGTACGCCGGTCCTCTGCCACGTGTCAATCATCGACCAGTGGCCCATCTTTTACTGGCGCACGCCAGTTAAAAATGGCGCACGCCAGTCAAACCCAGTCAAATCAACTTTATTCAGCAACTTGGGCGGGACTTTTGTGCCACCCTGACGTCGGCTACAGCGTCCCTGATGATGACTCTCGGCAGAGACGCTCCCCCTCTCTCCTACACCCCCCATCAAGGCAAGTCCCATGCATTTAATGCATGGGAGGCTCCAACCTTGCCTTGACCAGCCAAACAAGGCCCTAGGCCAGACTGATCTCAGTCTCTCTCCCCTATAAATACCCCCCTTGCATTCATTTGCAAGGGGGTTGGCTTCATTAAGAAGAAGAATCTCTCTCCTTCCTCATTTCTTGCTCTCCATCTCTTTTTCTTCCATTGAAAGAGAAAGAGAAGAAGCATACTTCCATATACCCCCACTGATGTTCAGTCACCATACAACCTCCATCTTCAACCTCTAAAAGCTCAACACAACCTTCAAACCTCAATACCAAGAGGTATACCACCTTTACGTTCTTTTCTGTTTTTGGCCCCTGAGGGGAGCCAGTGAGGCCCAGGCCAGTAAGTAATACTGGTCCTGGCCTCAAACTGGCAAGATACGACAATCGTATCAGATGGAACATGGCGCACGCCAGTCACTCTATGCCGTACGCCAGTCATGGTAGTGCGAGCACAACTGGCGTGGGGATCATGGATCGTCGTTCCTTTTGTTCTATCTTTCTGTCAATCACCCTTGCATGCTAAATAACCAGTTTACAATTTTCTGTATGTTTATTACTGTTTAGCTGAAGGTTATTGCTTATTCTTTATCTGTTTGGAAGGCCTCTGGGATCCTTCTGGTCATGTTCCAGAGCCCAGATGATGTAAAAGCCAAGCACTGGATTAGGGCCAAACATGCGTACGGTAGTCTATGACTGGCGTACGGCGGTTAAGGCGACGATCCAGTGGCTGGCCTTTGCATCTTAGCTCAGTCTTGGCCTCTTTCCTGCCCCCGCTCTGTTTAGGGGTTTCTTGTCTTTGTTCATGGCTTCAAGCCATCCCAGCTGTCTGTAAATATTTATACCCTGCTTATTAAACTGCGTGGTTTGCCCTGGGTGTGCGCTGGTCCCTTTCCAGAGCCCAGAGGGTTGCAAACAAAGATTGAGAGATCCAAAAAGTGGAGTACGCCAGTTAATATGTGGCGTGCGCAGGTGGTGTCGCCATGCAGTGGCTCGGCCAGTGCATGTTGGCAGAATCTGCTCACGTCACCTTGTGACAGCATACTGCAGTTTGCTCGGGATACTCAGTGCTTGTTCTCAATCTATATTTAGCATTGCAATCGAACCATTCATATACATTTTGCTATAAATCACGACTTGTTACAGTATTTTAATCCCCATTAACTGTTCCCCCGCCCTAACTGGCTAAAAAATGATTAAATGAGAGAAAAATGCAAACGCTTTATAAAAATGCCTGAGTAGAGACCGATCTCCGGATTGGGCGAGAGGGGTGCCATAAAACCCTTCCCCTCTCGTAACATGGCTCCCGAACCTCAGATATCGAAGGTGATGACGGACCAGTCTACAAGCCTTTTCAAAATCAAACAAACGTGGCAAACGTTTTTCGAGTTCGGTTCCTTGGGTGCTCTCATCGCTAAAACCCGAGTGACGACTCTGAATCGAGGCATTTCGCCGCGCTTTTCCAAACAAAAAAAGGGCCGCACCCGATTTTACAAATAAAATTTCCGGGGTCGCGTGCCCACACTTGCTCACCCTTTTTTGGGAGAGTGAACAAAATTGCACTCCATTTTAGGCTCATAGTGCATGGGCAGCAGAAAGTGTACCCCCTCCTCACGAATTCACCGCTCCATCCAAAACAACACAATTTTGTCCCTGTTCGGTGCCCAATAAATGGGCATGATGATTGATGATTTTGTGGGGCTCATTTTGGGTCCTAAAAAAATTATTCAAACCACGAGTTATTCTTAAAATATTTTTTATGGGACCTACGAATGCTGAAAAAGCCCTTACAGATATCAGATTGATCTTTTTTTTTTTTTGAGAAACAATCAAAAAATAATTTAAATGATAATTTTTTTTGAGAAACCAACAAAAAAAGTATTTTAGAAAAAAATTAGCTCAATTCGATATCGGTAAAGGCTTTTTCAGAATTTGGAGGACCCCTACGAATTTTACAAAATTTTAATGATATCGGATTGAAATAATTTTTATGATATCGGATTGAAATAATTTTTACAAGAACCCATAAAAATATATTTTGAGAATAATATATACAAGTGCTATTATATTTATACGTAAACCAGTTCATTTGGTGCCAATAATCTGAAGTCTGAATTTCATTTACCATTTTGATTTGTCTTGTTCTCTGTTGTATTTATAGAGCAAGTTGCTTGGCTTATCTAAAAATATTGAACCACTTATTGCTTCTGATAATATAAACAAGTGATTATAATTTGCAATAATGGCGCGGATGGTGACGCAGATGTTTGGAAAAAACCTGATGGGATATATACACTATAGTTTTACAATCTCAGTAAGTACAAGTAGCAATATAGCCAACTTGTTGGATTGAAATCGGTTCGCGGTCAGAAACATGACACGACGTTGAAAACTATAATCTCGTTTTTTTTTTTTTTGATCCGCAAACTATAATCTCGTTGATGGATGTAATTATGAGAGTAATCTACATATGCATCAAGTTTGATAATTTACCCATCATTGACCTTTGTCACTTGTCACTGCAGGCTGCTGCCGCCTCTACTGATGTTGAAAATAGAAGAAGCCATGGACGGTAAACCTTACTACTACAATTAGATTGTCACTTTCTTCATTTTAGCTAGTCCCTATACAACAAATTAAAGTTCAAACCATTACCAAACAAAAAATGAGGGAGATCTTACCCTGGATCTGTACTGTAGGGGAACATAAGGATTAGACTAGATGTTTGCAATATGCATGCATTTTAACTTCTTTTTTTTTTTTTGGAGGACGTCATGGTGAAAATGTCACACCAAATTAATGATATTCCTTTTTTTTATTTATTGATGTTACCTATGAACAAATAAAGTGTACCAAAAACCAATACACAAATTATGGTTGTGACTTTAGATCAAGAAATTAAGACCTTCGTGTTGGTTGTTGCAAATGCCTGCCTTGTACTATTGGTTTTTCCTTTGGTTTTGGTAAAACACTGTGGAAAATTAACTTTCGAGAAAGTAATTCCCATAAAATTACTCCATCTGGCCTTGTTCGGTTTGGATTATGATGAAGGTTATTTGGAGTAATAAACTGAAAGAGATAGATACATAAAATTTATCAAAACTCGTGTTCAAAAGTTTTGAGACCTCAAAACGAATAAGACCGCAGACTGTGCTTAGGAGTAATGAGTTTTGTTTGAAAAGAAAAGCCATCAGAATTTGACTTTACTGACCGACATGCATGCTTTCAAATTCAATCATTGACAATGATTCAAATGCTTCAATGAGAATTAAAGGCACCAAGTTGGATATTTTGGGCAATTGTGAACAAATTCATTAGAACCCAAATCACATGGTTTGTGTGCGAGTGGATGTGCGGAGCACAAGCATGAGTGCTTACAAACACATTCCAAACTATTATAATTCGCAAGAGCGAAGATTGATAGGGCAAACATAATATGAGGATTGAGAACGAGAGCGCATGACATTTTGAAAATTATATATATGCCGAAGGTTAGGATCGATGCTGCAAATGTAAATGTTAGAAAATTTAAAAGTTTTTCGAGATTTCAGGTTGTTTTCTAGATTTCAATATTATGTTTCCTGTTTATGCTAGTTTAATATCTATGTTTCCCTGTTATGCATACTTTCTTTATTGATTTAGGTTTTTTGATTACCAAGTTGTGTAGCCTATATAAAGGCATACTAGCGGTACAATAATGTATATCAATGAAAAAAAATTCTCGTCACTTATCTTTTTGTACCTACACATGCATCGGCTGCACGGCTCCAACATAATTTCCAAATACCAAATTATTCCAACATTTTTTTTTGCTCGCAAATTAGTTATAGGTCACCGTAATGCTTTACAGGAAAACAATTTTGCGTACAGAAATGAATACTAATAACAGAGTATTTCTTCCCTATTTTTGAAAAGTAAATTTGTTTATCCATTTGCTTCTTCTCTGGAATAAATGTGTCGTTGCAAAAGGACTTAAAGCAATGCCTCCAAACCACTAAAGAATAGTATTACTTATAAATGATAACACAATTCAAATATATATGTCAAGATGTACCGGGATAAGGGGATGAGAATTGATAAATCCGTTTGCCCTGTTCTTTCATACTACCTTAAATTGTATCGAGCTACAGACCCTATACTTATATAAGCTACGGGCCGTAAATCCTAGGCTAGCTTAAAAGTTTTTTCCAAACCAAAAAATAAAAATACCTTTTACTTGCAAGTTGCAATACGAAAGATATATACTGTTATAATTGTATTCCCAAATATGTATTTTGTGTAGGTATATCCACCAAGAAAACATTTGAAATGTGAACAGGAAATTTACTTTTTTTGATTTAAGTATATTTTTAATTTTTTGATGGAAGCATTGGACGCTTCCGTGGCGTGCACGTTTTTAATGCTTTATTCAAAGTCACTTGCTAGGCATGATACATGATGTAGTAGTAATTGGTGGAGTACTATTGAATTCAAAGTTAGCATTCTATTCAAATTGCGGCAGTGTCCCCTTCTGTATTTCGTTTTCTTCTTTTGCTGTAATGTTTTCTCTTTATATATATTATCTGCATTTTCTGATTGGTCAAAACAAAAATTTGCGGCAGTGCATGTTTTTAAAGAGGACGGTGCCAAAGGCAGTTTAGAACTTGGGACAAGGAGTGGCAAAACATGAAAAAAAGAAAGGACAAATTACCAAAACCACCCCAATGTTTCTGAAATTACAAATGCCCCATCACCTTTGGAAAATTACAAAATGCCCCCTATTTCATTACAATGGACCAAATTATCTTTTTTAGCCAGTGAAACGCTATTTCCACACCTCTGCAACCTTTCACAAGCTACAAAAGGACAGTGCAATCCATTAATTGTAATTAAGATTTGATGATGTCAGACAGATTCTGTTGATTTCTCCAGCAGTCACTAAGGGAGTAATTTGTAATGTGATAAAGGGTATTTTATAATTTCCCAAATGAGTGTGGGCAATATGTAAATTGTTAAAACCTCAGGGGTGGTTTTGGTAATTTATCCATGAAATCATGAAAAAATAAAAAATAAGGGAAAATGACGGCCAATGATATGTTTTGATAATTAATACCTGCCAAGGACATACCTTAACGGGTATTAATTATCAAAACACGTCATCGACCGTCATTTTTTCAAAAAATAATCCAAATCCGGTGTCCATAAAACAATACTCCGTAATGCCTTCTCATACATATCTTGGTTTTTTTCTTTAAGCCGAATTCGATTCCTTGAAACAAGAAGGGAAAAACAAAGAAAGCCCATGGGCTCAGACTTACCGGGCCTCTTCAAGAAGAAGGGTCATTACATCAAGCCCAAGAAGAGCTATCGAAAACATAAAAGTTCCATATGCCAATATTAATTTCCTATAATAGTACTCCTTCAGTGTAAACTTTTTTTTTTTTTGCCATTCATTAAACCTAATCGATCTACTCTATCCTAGGAGACTTGGAGAAAGGGATGGGTGCTTACGGAAGTCGAACCATGTCCATGTGTGCAAGGGAGGATAAGAGCTAGATGCACTAACTAACTGTACACCACTTCACTTGCTAGTACTGTAAATTTAATTATTCTCTCTTTTTTTTATGAGCGAAAGGCAATTTTGTTAGAATAGTTAGGTTAGCTGTACACTTTGAAAGAGAAGTCGAACTCATCACCTCCTCATGGTATTTCCATAAATTCATCTTGTGTCAATTTTGTCTTTCAAAGATTAGTAAAAATATTGGATTGGAGAGTCCAGCTCAGATATTTACTGGATGCATTGTTTCTTTTACTATCTCAAATTTGTGTATAATCATTGTTTTATTTCCATAGTTCATTTCGCATTAGATTTATAAATTATCTTCAAAAACCCTTTTATGTTCATGTGATTGCACCAGGGCTTCTAGAGTACTATATATTACAGCATGCGCAAAAGATTGCACGTTCAGAAGTTATCCACGCCGCAATAGTCTCGCCTAATTAGTTAGAGCAATGCTATGGACACATCAAAGTTTATATCCGTTTTTTACATCTCGCATAAGTGATGGTAGCAGTGGTGGAGCCAGGATTTTTACTCCGGGGGGGGGGGGCGCGGCTTAATAGACATATTTTTATTGGAACGTATACTTATTGTATCATAATATTTTTTCTTTCCAATACATTATATTTTTACATTGAAATAATTCTATCTTAATGCAGTTAAAATATACCGATCATTTTGTTTCTTTCTTTAGATTACTTCAACTATCACGCACTTATTTTTTATTTATGAAAGACATTGAGAAATGTGAATGTAAAATAATCGGTTTTTTATCAAGTCAAACCAAAATTATTAAGATTATAAGTATCTATACACGAATAATTATCAATAATATTCAAAATTAGGCATATACAAAATTAAAATTTTAAAACTCGGACGCTAGGGGAGCCGGGGCCGGGGCCCCCCAGGCCCCAACGTAGCTCCGCCCCTAGATGGTAGGACTTACAAAACTAATTAGAGGATCCCGCAATCACTTGATTCACTTGTGAGAACATGTACAAATAAACGTACACACTTGAATGCGTTCCTACCATTTTTAAAAGTTTAGGAAAAGTTTAGTAATGAGAACAGTTACAAAACTTAGCTAAGAAGCTAAATAATAAAAATGAAAGATGTTATTTTCTCTATTCCATAATTATTAGGATTAAAAAGGTTGCTGAAATGGCATTGCATATCCAATTCCAATAGGAGTATAATTAAACAAGATAATGCAATGCATGCATGCAGAGAATGAAGAAACAAAATTCAATCCGACTACAAATTCTGCACCCAATACTTTTGTGGTGGATCGATAAATGTTTCCTTTTGGATTCTTGTGCAGATTTTCTTCTGATAAGCCCTCATGCATATTATAAAGGGACATTTGCTTTTTTTTATTAAAGGGGAGTAAGTTAGTTAACTTTCATTCATGTTGCCCTCTTTATGACGTTGGTGCATGGGCATGCAAAAATTGACTTGTCCTAATTGAGTTTTATCTTTTGGTTCTCCTGTTGACAAGGAGAGATAAAAATTACTATTTATATGTATATATATCTCACATTCATGCATAAAATGTTCGATGTTATATATATCTCACATTCTTTGCGTATGTAATAAGTGATAGCTAGCTTGACGTAATGTTAGGATCTCTTGGCCTGATACCGGCCTTAATTAACTTATTTAATTAATTTCTTTGGATGAAAATTAAGTTTTTACGTGGTATCAAAGCGGGTCAATAAAGAGATTGCATGGTAATAGGCTTCAAATGTGATTGCACGTGAAAAGATGCATGATGTTAGATAATATGAATCCCTCATTGGTTGCGTGTGGAATATGAATGCATGATCTCACTTAATATAATTTGGAGACCTTAGATCTCCACCTAATTATGATAAATTAAAGTTGGATCTAAATTCGTATATATAGATTTCCTGAATTTGGCTCTTCGATCTAGTTTCAGATAAAATATATACCATCAAAGTGACCCTACAATTTCGAAATTCTGAATTGTGCAACAATATTGTGGTTGATACTATATAGAGAATAAATCCTTGAACTAACTTCCATAATAGTAATTAGTTTTTGTTTAGATTACGACATCACATTTGCCTTCTTATATTTACACACCACGAAAACATAGGGGGACATATGCCATGGTACCGGCCGGAGGCCAATTTCGGTGAGGGTAAACATTACCTTCACTTTTATTGGTTACTTTTAATTGTAGGTCCCACCAAACTTAACCTCACCGCGTGAAGCATTTTCCTCAGACTGTGTTTAGATAATGCATGAATGAATTTATAAAGGAGTTTGTCTAAGGAATATTAAAAAAACGGGAAAAAAAAAACAAAAAACAAAAAAAAAGGGCCAAAAGTACTATTAATGGAAAAGTAAACGATTATCCATATCCTTTTGGATCGATCTTTACACGACAGATAACATGCCAGCCATATTCATGGGTGGTTCAAAAACTATATATAACCAGTAAAGGCAAAGGAAGGTGGTCTCCTTTTTTTGGAATTTTAGCCATGGCTTAACAAAGATTATCTTGTTTTACGATGACTCGATAAAGAGAGTGATTTTAGCATGTCATCATTCTATTTAATCATTAATTCGAAATAAGTGTCAAATTATGACCTGCTGGTGTGCACAATGTCGCTGCGCTCAGTGTAAACTCTTAAATCTAGAACAATGGTTACAATGTTGGACACCTATAAAAGTAAACACGGATACAAAAAAGAAAAGAAAGTGAAAACCAAGATTTCTATCGTTTGGTCCATATTGACCATATGCATGGGGCAAAAGAGATAAGTCTATTGTGAATTGTAGAGATCTCGAAGAAGTATTGCACCATTATTCGAGCCCTTTCTGAAGGATCGATACTGCGTATGGTAATATCTACTATTTCACAACTTGGTACTGTTGTGAAATAGTTGAAGCCGAAAGGGAAGAAAAAAGGGGAAAAGGGATTCAACCCAGGCCAATTTCATGATCTAACCTAGCTCCAAGTACTTGGCCGTTTTGCTGATTGTATTGTCTCACAAGCTAGCTTCCTGTTTAGCATACATGCCTCAATAATCATCGGGTCTTAATGTGCTTCACGACTGCAACTTGTCCAAGGGACTAGTGTCGATACCAACCGATACCATCGAGTCACCTGTCAAGCCCAGCCTGTCTCATGCCTTTGTTTTCACCGATTGGTAGAAGAAAGTACCAAATAAAGGAAAGGGAATAAAAATAAATCACATGCAAGATGGCCATGCAATTAATTACATGACAAATAACACCATTATCCAAAAATCTTTAGAAAAATCTCATTGTTCGAACCCCACACGTATTTATACTTTGTGGGTCAATCAAATGCCACCTTAAATTCACACCTTTGCACGTCAGTGTGTTTGTCGTTTTGTCCTTTCCTTTCCATCCCTTTTTTGCATGGTCGATACAACGCGCTTTCAAGAAAAATGCTTTGAACACAGATGTTCGAGCACATATTCAGACACAAATACGTGCGTACGTATCCGGTTGATGCCCGTGTATCTCACTCTAATCCGTATCGTGTGGGATCTACGTGCATTGAACGATCTCTAACATAACTACAATATCTGTGATTGATATCTGTGTCTGTAAAAAAAACTCATGAACCTTCTCCGTAATTTGAAAAGCCATAACAAAATTTCTATCCATTTTTTTCCCTCGTGGGGAAGAAAAGTTGAAAACTTGGGTCACCATTCGAAGTGCTTACTCGACGTATAACCTTTTTTATAAGATCTTATCCACATGAACACCACCATATTTGACGAATGGTCATATATACAGTAATAGAGAGAGAGAGAGAGAGAGAGAGAGAGAGAGAGAGAGAGAGAGAGAGAGAGAGAGAGAGAGAGAGAGAGAGAGAGAGAGAGAGAGAGCTAGTGTGTGTGTGCGCGCTAGATTTCAAAGTAAATTTGCAAACGATCATCTGCTGGTGCTGGCAAGTGATAACACGTACATGAAAAGCTGTCAACTTTCCACATACTGATTTTCTCTTCTTTAGGCAACACCTTTTTTTATGAAAGAATAATTATATTAAGTTTTAATTGTCTCATTTTTTCTAATTCTCTGATAACTTCTTCCATGTGATCCGTTTCTACGTCACATGCATTTACAACTTAATTACAAGTTCATTGACTCTAACGTAAACCAAATACTATTAATTAAAGAACAACAACAAATGGTTGGGGAATACTACTTTTTTGAGATACTTTCATGGAATCATGTTTCCAGTAGATTAGTGTACGTAACTACGTATTATTATTATAGGTAATATGTTTGAATGAGTGGGATGAGTGGGAGCTTCTTCGCATAATGCGAAGAATCCTTTGAAATGCCTTGCGCTTCTGCTTTTAATTCTTGCACTGCTCTTGTGCTTTCCATCTTCGCTCTTGCGAATTTTTGTTGGTTGGGATGGTTTCAGAGACGCTTAATTTAACGCTTCCGCTTCACTCACGCACACGAATTATATGATTTAGAGAGGGAGTAACTTTGAGATATGAGTTGAATGCAACCCCATATTTTTTTTTTTTTTTAATGAGATGGATATTTGATATTTAAGAAAAGAAAGCCTCATAGACAGTTTATTTAGAAATTGGACCGTTTAATTCATTTCCTGAACAGTTTCATGGACAATCGATCCTGTATCTTAACATTTCTGTTAGTATAAAATAAATTATTATTTATGAAAACAAGACGTTACCAAACATGATTCTCCAGTCTCCACTGACCAATTTTATTAATTCCACATGTCGTTGACACCTGAAAAAAATGCCATGTGATTGCTGCTTTTTCTTCTTTGTATATACTCTACATATATTGTAGGGCCCAATAATCTCAAAATATATATTCAGGTGGGCTAACCCATTGGCCTTCTTCAGCCCATGATTTCACCAATATTGGGCACTCACTAAAAAATGCTCTTTCTTGTACTTTTTGGTAAAAACAATTTCTCAAAACATTTGATTTTTGGTGTTTCTAGAAACTGGGTTGGTGTTTTAGAAAGCTTTTTGTAATCTTTTCCGGAAACAGTTGGCGAAAATCGGAAACAGAAAACGACTGAGGAAAAAAAACGACCAAGAACATGTAATACATTGTAGAAATACCTGTCTGGCCGTCAAATGAAAACATTAGGCCGGCAAAACCTGTTAACTAAATAAGTGAGTTTTTTTATCGTTCTGTTAATGCGATACGCAAGTCTTAAAGTCAAAAGATGTCAAATTTTTGTCAACAAACTTGACTATTTTAACTCAGAAATCAAGTTGCTTGTTTTGTTTTATCGGATCCTTAAGAATCCTATTCGAATTTAAAGTTGTGTGGACAAATAGAAATGTAGAATATGGCTTAGATTCTTGAAGGAAACTATTTCCCCAAACATGCACGTTAGTTAGGCAGAATCCTTTGATGCAGACAGAAGTGGGGTAACCCTAAAATCTTGATTTTATTGAAGTAATTAACATCCCATTTATGCTGTGATCAGGGGTGTTTTGGCTAAGTGATAATCCAAGAGGATTACTATTTTTTTGTCCTTGATGAATTTTTCCATCTTTGTTAGTTTTGAGACTATTTTGTTTTTGCATTATTGACTTGTCTCGATGGGAGAAATCTAAAAAGTTAATAGTTATGATGAAAGGTTAAAAAAATTCACTAAATAAAAGAATAATTTAAAACAGATAGATTTTTTTTTGGATTATTTTTGTCTTTACACATAAATTTGAAGTTTTTTTGTCATAATTTTTTACTTCTCAAATTTTTTCCGACTCTCGTCAAACCAAGTAATGGAAAACTAATAATGGCGAAATTGTGCAAAATAAAATCATCGTGCTCAAAATGAGGAAATTAGAATCTTTCGGTGTCGAAGAAAGCATTGACATATCATTCCACTTGGTTTATGCATCTTTTCACCAAGTTTTTCACGGCTTTTACCCTTTTTTTTTGTCCCTCGGAATCTCACCATTTGAAATCTAAATTCAAAACTGTAACAACCTAAGCCAGCTGACCTGCTAATCCTTAACTTAATCACATGGCTTCAAAAATTAAACTCATATTATACAATAGCTGCTTGGGTTTTCTTATATATTACATTCATTTCAATTCACGCACCAATGTGCGACAACCAAATGGGTTGGGCTTTCACAATCTTCCCACCTTAAAATAAGGAAACCCAACCAAATGTAGGTCTTTGGTTGTAATATCGTTTCCCCGTTTCTTTTTAATCTCTGTAACTTTGGTTCTAAGATTAATAAAATTTCTTTTGCTAATAAAAAAATAAAGATAATTAAGGAAACCCAAGAAACTATTGTTTAACTAGAGGTTAACTTTTGAACCACGTGATTAGGCTAAAGGTTAACAGGTCAGCTAGCTCAGATGGTTACGATAATGTGAAAGAACTCAAACATTATTCGTCAAATGTCATCCGATGTAGCCAACCCTTACTCTTTATTCTACTTGTTGAGGTCCTTTCAATCCAAGTAGGAATTTGCAGCTTATAAGGGAATGTTGTCCTTGAAATTTGATTAGAAAATAAAGAAAAAGTGGATTGCTAATTCCATTTGTTACAGCCTCAGGATTATTTTTTGATTTGTTGAGCTTGAGACCCTTTCAACTTGTAAACCTCTAGATACCAACTCTCCCATGATAGTTAATATATGTCATAGAAGATGCCAAAGGTAAAAATTTATTGAAAGATATCCCATTAGGTGATACAATTGTTATACAAGCAAAAACTTCATTTAACAATGCTATCTGGGCTTGAGTCGAACGACCGACCTATTGAGTTGCCGTTTATTTCAAAGCCATACGACACGTAAAGCTTTCAAGCAAAATATAATGGGAAAAAAAAAAAAAAGGGCCTAACCGTCCAAACTAAACCACAAGATTAACGCATGAGAAACAATAACGGATATCAAACTAGTTCAGAAAAAAATCAATAATTTGAAAAAATTAAAGAATTATTTTTAGCCGTTATAAATTTACTATACGAATGATGGCAGACAGCGGTCTTTAATTTTGGTATATTTTACCTACAATGTAGCGAAAAAAAGGACAATAACTGTTTCATTTTTTGACAAAAATGAAAAGTAGTTTTCTCTTCTATATTTTATAAACCCCTTTTTAATGTTCTTTTCTTCTCTTCTGTCCTTTGGAATTCTAATTTCCTGCCCCTTTATTCTCTAGCCCATCACTTGCCTTTGTTTTCCAAGCTAGGGGCATTGAGTAGAAACTCACCAAAGTGCCATTAAAAAAATAAAACCACACCTTTCTTATCTTAAAGTTAAGGCATCACAATTCACAACCCTCCGATTTGGTCCAAAATTTGGCACTTTGGCAACCGTAAATTACGTCCATTTTGTCCTCACTCAACTGTTTCAATTTTTTAACGTTCAAAAAAGTAAAAAACTGTTTCATATTTTATTCCATTCTTCCTTATCAAAACTTTTATAATATAAGCCAGAGGTTTGGCCAAATGGACACAAGTAATTGGTCTTCGAATTTTGTGTAGGCCACACGTTCCAAACCTCAGGGCCACCAGAGGGTTTGTCCAACTGTTGTTTTCATGGTTCCGGAATTAGTCGAGGTACACGCAACCTAGCCCGGAATCCGGTTATTAAAACAAATCTATATAATAACACACACACACACACACAAATATATATACGAGGCAGTTCTGGAGACCCTTAAAAAAAACCTCTAAAAAAACCCTCCAAATTTTAATCTCATAGTTTCCGATCAAATTTTGATGATCCGAGCCGCTCAATGTGTTCGGAACGTGATTTAAATGGTCGCTCGCGAGAAATTGGCAAAAAAAAAAATCGAGAAGGGCTTGATTTTAACTGTTTTTTATTGAACCGTTCAATAAAGTTCAATCCTTTCCGGTCATTTTTTTTTGCTGATTTCATTCGGGTACTCTTAAAATCACGTTTTGATTACATTGAGCGGCTCGGATCATCAAAATTCGATCGGGAACTTGGGGAGGTTTTTTTAGAGGTTTTTCTATATATATATATAGTCCGGATCAAGTAAGGGATCCCGGACGGAGCGTTTTGTGCGGACCATGATCTCAACCGTTGGATCGTATTTTCAATAGTCTAGATTTTAATGAAACTTTTCCAAAAAAAAGTTAATTGTGACCGGTTATAAACCATCCGCAGATCCGAACCATTGAAAACACGGTCCAACAGCTAAGACGCGAGGTCTGCACGAAACGCTTCGTCCGGGATCCCTTGCCTGATCCGGCGTGCATATATATATATACACAAAGAGATCTCCTCAAGAAGGTTAACAAGTGTCTTCCCTTCAGCACTTCTTCCCTATCCCCTGCCCCATCCAAATTCACCAAACTCTCAGAATTTTTGTTATTTATATGGGCTGCAAATCTCAACCCAAATCTCCTTCCTCTTCTCTTCTCTGTCATTTCACAAAACCTTCCATCATCACCCACTCTTGTTCTTCTTCTTCATCTCCTTCTTCCTCTATCATCTTCTTCAGATTACCATTGGGGAAAAAACCCACATCTTCTTTTAGTCCATATTGAATTCTCACATTAGCAGATTTAAAGATTCTGTTTTCTCTGTTTTCAAATGGATCCTATCCTCTCATACCCTTCCCCTCTCTTCCTCAGCCTCATTTTGCTTGTGATCACCAGAGGTAAATTTTTAAAGAAAAATAATCAAATTTTGATTTCTCGAATCGAGATTGGCTTAGTTATGAGTAATGATTTATGTGTAAATGTAATAAGGCGGGTAATGTAGTATTTAATTTACTTATTGTAATGGGTACCCTTTTGATATTTCAGGCATTTCAGGGGCTACATTTACCTTCATAAACACGTGTGACTACACGGTATGGCCCGGAATTCTAGGTAACACTCAATTGGGTAGCACCGGGTTTGAACTCCCACCGAGCAGGTCGGCAGCCCTCCAAGGCCCACCCGGTTGGTCGGGCCGGTTCTGGGGCAGAACCGGCTGCAACTTTGATGCCAACTCAGGTGTAGGAACATGTGCCACGGGTGACTGCGGGTCAAACCAAGTGGAGTGTAACGGGGCGGGTGCAACCCCGCCTGCAACCCTGGCCGAGTTCACACTCGGGTCAGGTAGCCTTCAGGACTTCTACGATGTGAGCTTAGTTGATGGGTATAATTTGCCAATGATAGTGGAAGCAGTTGGCGGGTCGGGTGTGTGTGGCGCAACAGGATGTATTGCGGATCTGAACCAGCAATGCCCAACTGAGTTACAAGTCGATGGTGGGCAGGCGTGCAGGAGCGCTTGCGAGGCGTTTGGGAGTCCTGAGTACTGTTGCAGCGGCGCGTATAGTACTCCAGACACCTGTCAGCCATCGGTTTATTCACAGATTTTCAAGTCAGCGTGTCCGAGGTCGTATAGTTATGCTTATGATGACGCCACCAGTACTTTTACGTGTACAGGCGCGGATTATGCGATTACATTTTGCCCTTCTTTGACAAGGTAATTAATTAAACGATGATTCATTTATTCATCTGTTGGTTTCACCTTTTCTTTGATGAGATTTTATTCTTTTCTCTTACTTACAAGTCATTTTCTCAATATTCTCTTTGAATTTTAGCTCCTCTTTCGTGTAGTTATTTAGCCACATTGTAGCTAGGAAAGTGTCAAAAAAAAGTGTCCATCGAAACAAATAATAATAATTTCAGAGATTGCATTATCTTAGTACTGCATGTTAATTTTCATTATTTTCATTGTGTAATCATGAACATTAATTTTCTTGCTGTTCTATGTTTTGGATGCACTTTATGCTCAAGCATCTCCTTTTATCTTCTTTCATTTTGTTAATTAAGTTATACTTATGCTATATGTTCTATTCTAATATATTCACCTTCTATTGTCGCAGCCAAAAGTCTTCAAGTTATTCATCAACACCAACACCACCAACAACGGGAACACCAACAAGCGCGTCTCCAGTCACAAGTACTGGTACAACAAATGGATCCGGGTTTGGATCCGGATCAACGGATAACCAAACGGTGGACTCATGGTTACCCAGTTTTATAGCCGGAGACTCGTCAAAAGCCATTTCTAGATTTAGCACCCACTCCACATTGATTACCACCTTAGTCACTCTTCTAATCTTCTCTTTTCATTGCCTTTAATATGATGATTAAATCACGAAAAGGCCAATGAAATGATCAACATTGTATATTAACCGCGATTAACATGAAGCTTGTAATTAGATGCTTAGTATACACTCTATGTGATAGCCTTTTATTGCTAATTTTGTTGCTTAAAGTTATGGAAGATCTGTAAGCGAAATGAATATTAATGATCAAAAGGAAGAGCTAGCTTTTATGGAAATGGTGTGATATGCTAATTTTGTTGATTGATTTAGAAAGAATGAGAAAAAGTATAGTGTTTTGCTTTAATGTGAATCTTTGCATAATGGCAGGTGGGGTGCCCCTAAGGAAATCCCACTTTACTGGAATTGCAAGCTTGGTAGTTAGTTATGTTGTCAGTTTGGCTGCAGAAAAGGATTTGGAATCATTTTACCAATGGCCCCACCATGATCTTCTCTTCTTCTTTTTCTTTTCTTTTGATCAAATCATTTTCTCATTCGATTCATGATTTTAGAAATGAGATTTAATCAAAGCAATTAAAAAAACCAAGAAATACAGAGGAAAAATTCATACAGAATAATATTTGTTTTTTTTTTTATTCCGAAAAACATAGTAAATTTCTCTCACAGCCCGAAGATATTCATCTATCACCTAAACACAAGCACATGCACAATATTGCAAGGTCAAACGATACATACTGCAACGAACCATAAAAGGAGTTCGGATACAGGGCTAGTTAGTAAGTAGAAGATCCTCAGGGGAACCTAGCTCAAACCATAAGAGAAAGAGCCCAAGTGAAATCGACTACTCAACCACAAAATGGGTGAGAAAGTTCCACAAAGAGAAAGAAAAAACCTCCACATGGCAGCAGAAATTATCATTTTCTCTGCTAAAACATGATGTTGGATGAGATTTACGAAGGAATTTATCATTTTCCTGAGTAGAATCCAAGATTTCAAGTTACTTTCATTTCCCATAGATGCTTAGAGCTCCCCACTTACGGCTAGATTGGGCAAGTTTTGGCTTCATTTTCACAGTAGCAGTGCTTGCAGGGTAATAAGGGCTAAGAAATATTTATTGCTTTGATGCTACAAAACATGGGATGGCTAGGGGACGAGTTTGTATCAAATGCATGAGAGTCCGTATTTGTTGATCCGAAACAATAAGCAAGTGTAACCCTAGTTATGAGTCCGACGATCTTTGAATTAGTCTACATTCGACCAACTTTTCATAAACCTAAAATCTATTACTCCCTCCATCTCATAATATTTGTCCGGTCCGCAAAACGGAGACGTAAAAATAATACAATTTTTGTAAGAAAAGTTGGAAAAAAATTCAACAATTTACTAGATCTTGACGAGTTCTTTTAACTTATGAAAAAAATTTGAATTTTTTCTTGAAAGAAATATATTATTTTATAGTTCTCGTTTTGCGGACTGGACAAATATTATGGGACGGATGGAGTATTTTTATGGTCTGATCCCTCTATCTTTTAGTACGTCGAATGCCCTCTTTATCGATATAAAATAGGTTTAGATCCGATTGAAGATGAGAGAGATACGAGCATTTTATAAAAATGATTTATTTTTCAACTAACTGTGGGTAAAATAGTCATATTTTTTGATGTAAAAATTTTTTTGGATCAAAACTACTTGGGTTAGAAAATAGACTCAACAAACTTTTCAACGGTTCAAACCTTGTGAAAATCGGAATTCGAGAGTGTCTAGAACACGCTCACGAATTTTGACGAATTGTGGGATCTTAGGGCCGGCGCCTTAGGTGCAGTTGAGTGTGCCCGGGGCGCAATGTAATGCGCCTCAGGGGCATTGAAGATCCACAATTTGTCAAATTTTGCTGGCTACTTTCAGACACTCCCGAATTGCGATTTTTGCAAAGTTTGAAGCGTTAAAAAGTTTGTTAAGTCTACTTTCTAATCCAAATAGTTTGGATAAAAAATTATTTGTAAATGAAAACATATGACTATTTTACCCTCAATGAGTCATAAAATAAATCGTTCCTGTAAAACGCTCGCATCTTTTTAATTTTAAATCGGATAAAAACCTATTGTGTATCGATAAAGCAGATTTTGAAAGTACTAAAAGATTGTGGAGTCCAACCATACCAATAATAATGTTTTTTTTATGAAAAATGAGTAGAAAGCATACCACTACAAAGATTTTGGGAGCATTACCACCCCTCCCCCACCATCACCACCATCTCTTCACAACTACTACCACCACACTTCCACTCAATTACCACCATTGGCACCACACCTCAACCCTACCACCTCCGCCTTCATTTAACCACTACCATCGACACCAATACTTTAGCGCCACGACTCACATCTCCGTATCCAATTCCACCACGATTACTACATCTCCACCACAACTCTCGTTTTAGCACCTCATAATCCCCACCCCTCCAGACCACCACCAATGTTACGTCCACCACAATTACTATTATGTTTTGTTTTTCATTTTTTCAAACCAAACAACGTAACTTATATGATCTCAAAAGTAGTACAAAGCTGATACAACTTTGCAAAACGAGCGACTACTGTCCCTATCTTGTCATCAAATTAACAAAGCTTCCACAACGAAAATTCTGGTGCAACGCTATACTATATAGAACAACAATTTCTTGAGTTGCTGCTGCATTCTTGGCTAATAAGTCAACAACTAAATTAGCCAATGACAAAACATGACCTGCAAAGAGGAGAACTGAAAAGCTAGTACCAGAATCTCCCAAAGCACCCTACTGAGCTGGCTTGTTTGGACCTGCTTCCTACGTAAAGCATTGAACACAAACGTAGAATCAGCCTTAATAACCCTAGTAATATGTTGCATTGATATAGAAACTCTGATCCAATTTTGTTCTTCTCTTCATTATAGTGAAACTGTGGACAGCCAAACTTCGATGAATGCATGTCTTTGTTTACTTTCATTTGTGTCCTCTAAAGTCATGTGTTAGGTCATGCCTTTATTTGATTTGATGTTTACCACCATATATATAAGACAACTTTGATCTACCGAATTATAATTAATTCTCTGAAGTTACTGACCAATGAAGTCTGGGTTTGATGATTAGACAAGAGAGACAAATTAGTGCATGATATGAAGTTTCAAGACCAGAAATCTTTTCAAGATAAGGCATTTTGTGGTGAACATGGTTTTTGATTCTTTACTACTAATAGAAAGCTCAATTTGACAAGATTGGCCTATGGACACAGGCATCCTGTAGAGCACCCTTGTATTACAAGGGTGTAGTTCGCAATTTGAGCGAGTCGTTCATCTCTCCAATCAATGATTTTTTAAAATTTTGAATCATTAAAAGCACTTTTGGACGGCACAAATTGTGCACTACAGGGTCACCAATTCCATGTGCCTATACGATGAATATGTAATTACAAATGGGACAAATGATCTAGAATGGAATTTTTGTAGGGAAATTCATCTACAATGACGTTGCCAATGAGTTTTTAAATCTTGAGCTAAAATTGTGGATATATTAAATTTGAGAAGAAAATATGTACGAAAAATTGCATCATTTTGTATAATAAAATCACTCAGCGGCTATAATCCATGAGAGCCTTTTGCATACTAGTCTCGAGAGAAGTAGTACTCCAGACTCCTGAACATGAAATAAGTCATTTTTGTCCAATTGAGATTGTTGAAGGACTTATCAAGCCAAAGGGAAATGATGAGAAAAACTGAAAGCAAAACTTGCCTACTCCTCGGGAGCCACACCAGTTCACTATTTTTTTTTTTGATCCGTACCAGTTCACTTGATTGATGAAATTTTTTTACAAGTTCTCTCTCAAGAGTTACAACAGTTTATCTCTCGTTTTCCAAAGTCTCTCGAGCGCTGTCATACCCTAAAAACGATTTAGAAACGTATTTATAGGTGAACGAACCGACCTCAAAGCTGGTCCAGCACAGCCGGCCCTGTCTTGGGCCGAAAACTGGCCCTGCACTAACCCAAAGCCGGTCCAGCTCTAGCCTATATCTTGCTTCACCCCTAACAGGAGTCGTCAGGATCCTACTCAAGCTTGCAAGTTCGACTCTCACCGCTAGAAAAAAAAAGAACCTTGGGGCCACTGAAGATTTGTGAGTCGAAAACTTTAGGACCCAAAATTTGTGGAGGTGCGCGTAAGCTGATAGAGGTGCAGATCTACTATAGAAAAATCACAAGTCAATTTGTATATCTGCACTAAAAGGGGAAGGGAATTGAGAGGTGGTTGATGCCTTTGAAGGTCAATCAGCCACTGAATGACAAAACTTGTTAATTGAAAGGGCACATGCAATGCATTTGCAACAGAACAAATCTACTTAACTTGTTTGGCTAGCTAGCTTTCTGTTTAAGATGAAGAGAGTCAAGCAAATAGTATTAAAAGATGGATGGATGTAAATTTCTATTCGTTTTCCACAAAAGGACCAATAAATGAATGAAACAAAAGTTGAGGAGTCTAAGACAAGAAAAACTCACATGGGCTGTTAATATGCATCCTCAGCTTTTCTCTTTTCGGTGTCAAACTCCCACTCTGATTTTTATAGGCTGAAATTCCGTTCCCATTCAAACCCTATAATTGAAGACTTTCGGAACACTAGATTCTTCACTACTGGAGAACAATTTTTGGGTTGCCAAATGCATGGGCATTGCTTCTTCTTTTTTAATGATTCAGGCGTTCAGGCCGACTTGTGTGCACCTCAAATAATTCCGGGGCTATAACGACCAAGCAAACCCTCCGGTGGCACCAAAGTTAGGAATGTTTGGCCTCCTTGATATTCAAACATGTGATATCATAAAGGACAAACACTCATTTACTTCTCCTGTCTACTTGGGTAAACCCAAGGTTCAAGGCATCAATCGATACATGGTGCCATGTCAGAATGGGTATTGTTCGATACATGGTGTGGCCTTCAACAATCCCTTTTAGTTTGTTTATGCATTGTTCTTTCTTTATTGCTGGAGAATCAAATCAGCTTCTTTTAGTAGAGTCCCATGGCTGAGGCCTGAGTGGTCTTTTGTTTATACTTGGGCGGCTGCAATTAAAAGCTTCATACATGGGGTTGGTGCTCATGAAAAAGAAAATCAAGAATCTTCAATTTGTCAAGAAAGCTCATTTGCTCTCCCTTTTTTTCTTCTTCAGAAAATGACCAAATATCGAATAATAATAACGAAATTAGTAGTCCGAAAATAACAAATCCACCATGAGAAGATGTCACATTACTAAAACACAAACGAAAGTACTACTGCATTCAAAACATAACGGGCCAAGGCGGCCAAGCACACGAACAGTTGCCTCCATCCTTCGCAGGTGCAGCTCATACGCTACTCTGAAAGAAACGAAATTTATTGCATGGGAAAAAATGATGGGCGATGATGGTCTCAAGCATCTAAAAAATGGTGCCTTAAACTACAGCATCTAGATTTTGTGGGTGGACAAGCATAAGCACCTCATGACTGGAGCTTAGTGTTTGTTGCAGCTTATTTGCCGTTTTGCTTCGGCATTTTTTCTGTCTAAACAACCCACGCTTATGGATCAGAAGTACATTTGAAAATTTGAAAAAAAACAAAAAAGAGTTAAAGATGCTCTATTTTGATGCTTATGATCCTACTTCTCATTGTTCAGAAAAGCTGTTCAATTTAGTATCGAAAAATACCAATTCTGTCTAGACAATGACTACTGTCGTTAATTGTGCCCAAACACTTAGAAAAGATAACGCAATGAACAAATTTTGGATGTAGCCGTAACACCAACGTATGTGTGCTATCGAGCCATAGAAAGTCCTTTCAAGTAGAGTGATACCCACGTCGTCTCTTACCCAGCCAACCAAGTGGTCACCACATCAGTTTCGCGACATGATATTCCATTACAACCAAAACCACATTGTCGATTCAGACCTAATCAACAAAATGCAACATACATAATTCCTAGTGGGTATGTCTACAGTCACCACTATGATTTTAACACTCTTGCTGAATCTTCACAAATAAGCCGTCGAGCCAAATGCAGGTATCAGGTATGCAGCAACTCTAGCTTTCTCCCGATATATGGAAAACAGAAAAATACTCTGTTCTGGTGACAAAAACTACCTATTGTTTCAGTCTATTACTCATCCTTGACAGCAGAAGTCGCCGAGTCTCCATCAAATGAAGCCTTGGAAGAGGAATCTGCTTCCTTTGTCTCGTCGGATTCAGCTTCAGATTCTTTTACGTCTAGCTTCCTCCTCCACTGTTGCATCAGGACTGATGTCTAGACTAGTCTTCATAGATACGGGACCAGGGGGGATGCAACTCGGGTCAGCTAAAATGAAGCCACTCTCCATCAGGGCTGTTTGGTACTTGAGCTGTGCTGTCTGCTTTACACCTAAATCCTGCGAAGCGGGAAGAAAATAAAAATCGTCTTAAGTCACAAAAAGCAAGCGACAAAGTTTCTCTTGAACTCCTGTTAATGACCCAAAGGCAAGCCATGCACAATGAAGTCACAAATCGAAACACTACACCGGCACAACCACCATACCAAAGATGAGGGATATAGATTAAACCACAGAACTATCGAGCCCCAAACAACCACTGTGTCGACTCAGATGCTTGCATAGGCCAAACGGTTTCACCAATCAATGATCAGTTTGCCCTGAAGGAAAGAGATGCGACCTTAGGGGCCTGCACACCAAGCCATTCAACATCAACAAAAGCTCCCATAATCTAGAAGTTTGCGAGTCCACGTGAACATCAAAAAGAAGGTCTTGCTCCTCATAAACAAAATAGTCATGTAAGTGTGACAATCTATCCTCTCAAGTCAGCCCCCATAACATGACACTCCAAATTTAAAAGTTTATAGTTCCCCCTTGAAACAATATTAGTTGGCAAGTATCAGTTGGCCTAATACTTTTTTCGCACAGCCCCTTCAAATGTAACAGGCATTATGAAACATAATATACATATCAAAACTTGGAGAAAGTACCTCAGGGTCCTTGTCTCCTTGACAACTCTCTCCCGAAGCTCCTTGATAATTGGATGCCTTGGGTTGACCTCCACAACCCTCTTGCCTTTCATATACGCCTGCTTGCTGGCATCTGAAAGAGTTTGTGATTGCATGATCCACTCCATATTTGCACTCCAGCCATACTTTGATGTCTGTGTCAGCCAAGCGGTTGCTGATCATCCTATCATCCATATTCTCACTTGCAAGAGCACCCTTCCACCTCTTGGTCAACTCCTTGAATGCATGACTCCTTCAATTCCTTGTCTTTGGAATCTTTACCAAGTTTTAGGCCCTCCTTGGACACGTTCTGGAACTTTTTGTCTTCATAATCCATGAGGTACTGCATCAGGTACTCATCCACTCTGATCACAAAACAGTCCACCAAAGCCTACCTTGCCATTGCTCTAAAAAAAGCATCGATCTGTATTAAGTTTAACACCAGCTGTAGAAGGGGTAGTCCACGAAATTAGTGAAGTATGTAAGGAGCCATTGGTAAGGGGAGACTTGAATGCTTCTGTGGTTTCATCGGAATAGTTAATGATGTTTCTTTAGCTGGTGACAACATCAATATCGTCAATACTACTTTTGTTTCTGTTTTTCCAGATTTACCACAAAGAAACAATGAAGAGAGTAGCCCAAGAAGCGTCATTACCTATACTAGCTTTACCTTTCAGTACTCTGTTGGGATGCCCCAGTTTGTTTGTACTTGTTTACTTCGTTTCACAGAAAGGTCGTCAAAGAACTGAGCTTAGTCAATGCCAATCACATCCAACTGCCATCAATTAACAATATTTAAAAGACAATTTTGAAAGCAAAAACAGTGCAAACTCTTTTAGTACTTTTAAAACTCCTTTTATCAATATATAATAGGTCTTTATCGATTTAAAAGGAGGGAGATATGAGTGTTTTGTTGAAATGATTTATTTTTCGACCAACTAAGGGTAAAATCGTCATATCTTTTGATGTACAAATAAATTAGAATCCGAACTACTTGGGTTAGAAAGTAGATTCAACATGCTTTCTAACGGTCCAAACCACGCACAAGTCGGAGTTCGGGAGTGTTCGAGATGAGCCCGCGAAGTTTGACATATTTTGTAGATTTATGCGCCCAGGCGCACATCATTGCGCCCCAGGCGCATTCTCCAAAGTTCACAAAAATGGCCAAACTTTGCGGTCTTGCCATAGACACTCCCAAACTCCAATTTTGACGTGGTTTGAACCGTTAGAAAGCTTGTTAAACCTACTTTCTAACCCATTACATCAAATGATATGACCATTTTACTCTTAGTTGGTTGAAAAACAAATAATTTCGGCAAAACACTCACATCTCCCTCATTTTAAATCGGATAAATACCTATGATATATAGATAAACAGGGTTTGCAAAGCAATAAAAGATGATGCAATTCAAAAATAAAAATAATAAACTTTATGTTATGAAAATGGGGTAGAAAGCAAGCCACTACTAATATCATCGGAACTTTTCACATTTCATCAAAGCATACGGAAACTATTTCATCACAAAAACATACACTAAATAGATAAGCGAGCATGGGAAGTGAGATGCTCCCCCATCAAGGTAAGGTAATAGTTCTAAAATAGATATACAGGAATTGGAAGGAGTGCTAGCTACACCTAAAAATAGGAGAGAAACATGTTGGACTTCACGTTTGATTTGAGCATAATCAGGAGCCGAGAATGAAGTCAAGATATGAGTAATTCCAAGGGCAAACAGAGGAGCCTCCATTCCTGCTAGAGAATTGCTCCGACTGAACTGTGAACACAATCATTGTGTGCATCCAGGGATACTAGCAATAACTAAGACGGTGTGCACTGATGGAAAGGTAACGTGGTCCTACCAAATATTTCATTACATCCTTGACATGTCCCTTAATCTGGACTCAAATAATACTGTACTATCCATTGGTTGCATCTTTGGTACTTAAAGCATACTCGCCAAGAAAGAAGAACATTGCATGGTCCAACTCAGCTATCAATAAATCGAAATGCTTCAAAAAGGAGTCCAGTGGTAGATTGGTTGGTTTCGCCGAGAATTTAGACAGGAATGAAATGGAACAGAAGAAATGCTAAATATCCCATTTTAAAGATCCTGACATCGGGTGAGTCTGCAACATATCCATCAAAATGAACTTGTTTTCCCAAGTCTCTCTCAAACAGACACAACCCACCAAAAGAGAACCGATAGTTGCCATTAGCAACCAAAACACATACTTACATGGTGCGAAAGGTCCGCATCCATGATTAGGACAAAATTGCCTGATGCATGCTTCAAACTGTGAACATAAGCAATCCCTGCAATTAAAACTGCATCAAGTACCAGCTCATCATTTTCATTGCAAAAAGAAGAACTTATACGCATTACATAATCCGAGTTTCTAAGGTCTAGCCCTCGACAGCTGCAGTTATAAAGGACCAATTAAGGGTGTTTACAAGCCAATAATGAGTAAAATAATTGATCATCAAATATAGTTCCAGTGCTACTTACAATATGATCTTCTCCATACGATCTACCCACAATTTGGCAAGTGGTTTTACTGCTTGATATAAAAAATAAAAAAATAAAAACCTCAAAGCTTTCTACCTTACCGAGCTCCATCCTGAAAGAAAGAATCCACCAGCCAAAGATCCACCAGATAATCAAACACATGGCTTCTGCACTTGGAAATTCGCATGCACAGAAACTTATCCAAACACTCGAGAAAGCCAGAAAGGAAAAATGATAGCTTTGGTAGTAACAAGAATTGCCAAAAAAAATTGAATCCTAAAGAATTCGGATGAAAATTGAGGACCAGAATCAATTTGCAGAGAATTGAGAGAGAGAGAGTACAAATCTTCGGGGAAATGGGAACGATGACTACTTGCACGGTGCCAAACGAAGTCGCAAACTTTGGCCTCTAGCTGCAAACTATTACTCTCGGCCGCCAAAAATTACTCTTGGCCGCAAAATATTGCTTCTGGCCGCCAACGATTGTAAAAGCGCAACTACAAATCACGTTTTTTTGTCATTTAAACGACGTTGCAAACCTTTTGCTATTGGCCGCTAACTATTACTCGTGGCCGCCATGTATTGCTCTTGGACGCTAATTATTGCTTCTGGCCGCTCTTTATTGTTTTTCCTGTTAATTCGGAAAGCGTGAACCTAAAACACGCTTTTCCCTTCTCTTTCTTTTTTTTTCCCCTCCCCGCCGACGCTTCCCGTCTCGCGCTTTCGTTCGTCGCTTTTATTGAAAGCGTGAACTCATTTGTATGTATTCACAACGACAACGGGGTTGTTTTGTTCAGCAGAGCCAGAGGAGGAAATCGGAGGAGAAATCTGGATAAGAGATCTTCCATGTTTTACCCTAGCTAGTTTCTCATCCTTGCTGTTTTAGGTAACTACGGTAACCACTTCAATTAGGCTTTCTTTTTTTTATTAGTCTGTCATCTTGTTCAAAATCATTCCTGACCTCTGCTGAGCTGAGCCATGCATGTCATGTGATTTTTTATTTACTCCACATCCTTCAATTTGTCGAGATGCATGTATGCTGGTACTGATCTGCCATAGAAAAATCACAAGTCAATTTGTATATGATCAGCCCAAAAAGGGGAAGGGAATTGAGAGGTGGTTGATGCCTTGATGGTCAAATAGCCACTGAATGACAAAACTTGTTAATTGAAAGGGCACATGCAATGCATTTGCAACAGAACAAATCTACTTAACCTGTTTGGCTAGCTAGCTTTCTGTTTAAGATGAAGAGAGTCAAGCTAATAGTATTAAAAGATGGATGGATGTAAATTTCTATTCATTTATTTTTCCACAAAAGGACCAATAAATGAATGAAACAAAAGTTGAGGAGTCTAAGACAAGAAAAATTCACATGATCACATGGGCTGTTAATATGCATCCTCAGCTTTTCTCTTTTCGGTGTCAACTCCCACTCTGATTTTATGGGCTGAAATTCCGTTCCCATTCAAATCCTATAATTAATTGCAGACTTTCGGAACCTAGATTCTTTACTACTACAATTTTTGGGTTGCCAAACGCATGGGCATTGCTTCTTCTTTTTTAATGATTCGGGCTTTCGGGCCGACTTGCGCGCACCTCGAATAATTTCGGGGCCATAACGACCAAGCAAACCTTCCAGTGGCCCCAAAGTTTGGAATGTTCGGCCTCAGTGATTCCGTGAAATTCAAACATGCGATCTCAACGAATCCCTTATAGTTTGTTTTTATGCATCAATTAATCGATACTTGGTGCCATGTCAGAATTGGTATTTTTCGATACATGGTGTGGCCAGTGGCCTTCAACGAATCCCTTTTAGTTTGTTTACACGCATTCTTCTTTCTTTATTTCTGGAGAATCAAATCGGCTTCTTTTAGTAGAGTCCCATGGTTGAGTGGCTGAGTGGTCTTTTGTTTATTCTTGGGCGGCTGCAATTAAAAGCTTCATACATGGGGTTGGTGTTCATGAAAAAGAAAATCAAGAATCTTCAATTTGTCAAGAAAGCTTATTTGCTCTCCCTTTTATTTTCTTCAGAAAATGACCAAATATCGAATAATAATAATGAGATTAGCAGTACAAAAATAACAAATCCACCATGAGAAGATGTTACAGTACATTACTAAAACACAAACGAAACTACTGCATTCAAAACATAACGGGTCAAGGCAGCCAAGCACACGAACAGTTGCCTACATCCTTCGCAGGTGCAGCTCATACGCTCTCTGAAAGAAATGAAGTTTATCGCATAGGAAAAAATGATGGGCGATGATGGTCTCAAGCATCTAAAAATTGGTGCCTTAAACTACAGTTTCTAGATTTTATGGGCGGACAAGCAAAAGCACCTCATGATGACTGGAGCTTAGTGTTTGTTGCAGCTTATTTGCCGTTTTGCTTCTGCATTTTTTCTGTCTAAACAACCCGCACTTATGGATCAAAAGTACATTTAAAGATGATCTATTTTGATGCTTATGATCCTACTTCTCATTGTTCAGAAAAGCGGTTCAATTTAGTATCAAAAAATACCAATTCTGTCTATACAATGACTAGTTAATTGTGTCCAAACACATAGAAATGATTGTGCAATGAACAAATTTTGGATGTAGCCGTAACACCAATGTATGTGTACTATCGAATCATAGAAAGTCCTTTCAATTAAGTAGAGTGATACCCACGCCGTCTCTTACCCAGCCAACCAAGTGGTCACTTCATCAGTTTCGCGACATGGTATTACCATTACAACCAATACCCACATTGTCGATTCGACGCCTAATCAACGAAATGCAACATACAAAATTCCTAGTGGGTATGTCTACAGTCACCTCTATGATTTTAACATTCTTGTTGAATCTTCGCAAATAAGCCGTTGATCCTAAATGCAGGTATGCAGCAACTCTAGCTTTCTCCGGAGATATGGAAAACAGAAAAATACTCCGCTCTAGTGACAAAAACTACCTATTGTTTCAGTCTATAACTCATCCTTGACAGCAGAATTCTCCGATTCTACATTAGGTTCAGCCTTGGAAGTGGAATCTGCTTCCTTTGTCTCGTCAGATTCAGCTTCAGATTCTTCTATGTCTTCTTCCTCCTCCACTGTTGCATCAGGACTGATGTCTAGACTAGTCTTCACTGAGTCATAGATACAGGACAGGAACTCCTTGGGGTTAGCTAGAATGAACCCACTCTCCATCAGGGCTGTCTGCTTTACACCTCCATCCTGCAAAGCGTGAAGAAAATAAAAATCATCTTAAGTCACAAAAAGCAAGCGACAAAGTTTCTATTAAAATCCTGTTAATGACCCAAAGGCAAGCTATGCACAATGAAGTCACAAATCGAAACACTACACCAGCACAACCACCATACCAAAGAAGAGGGATAAAGATATCGGGCCCCAAACAACAACTGTGGCAACTCAGATGCATGCATGGACCAAACGGTTTCACCAATCAATGATCAGTTTGCCCGGAAGAAAGAGATGTGAAGGCCCTTAGGGGCCTGCACCCCAAGCCATTCAACATCAACAAAGGCTCCCATAATCTAGAAGTTTGCAAGTCCACATGAACATCAAAAAGAAGGTCTTGCTCCCCGTGAACTAATAGTCATATAAATGTGACAATCTATCCTCTCAAGTCAGCCCCCATAACATGACACTCCAATTTCAGAAGTTTATTGTTCTCCCTAGAAACAATATTAGTTGGCGAGTATCTGTTGGCCTAAAACTTATTTTGCACAGGGCCTTCAAATGTAACAGGCATTATGAAATGCAATATACATATCAAAACTTGAAGAAAGTACCTCAGGGTCCTTAACAACTCTCTCCCAAAGTTCCTTGATAATGGGATTCCTTGGGTTGACCTCCACAACCCTCTTGCCTTTCAAATACGCCTGCTTACTGGCATCTAAAAGAGTTTGTGATTGCATGATCCGCTCCATATTTGCCCCCCAGCCATACTTTGATGTCTGTGTCAGCCAAACGGTTGCTGATCTTCCTATCATCCATATTGCAAGAGCACCCTTCCACCGCTTGGTGTGTCCTTGAATGCATTTTTTTTTTTTTTTTTGAAAGGCAAGTGTCCTTGAATGCATGACTCCTTCAATTCCTTGTCTTTGGAATCTTTACCAAGTTTTAGGCCCTTTTTGGACACATTCTAGAACTTTTTGTCTTCATAATCCATCAGGTATTGCATCAGGTACTCATCCATTGTGATCACGAAACAGTCCACCAAATTGCCATTGCTCTTTAAAAAAAAAAAGCATCCATCTGTTTTAAGTTTAACACCAGCTGTAGAAGGGGCAGTCCATAAAATTAGTGAAGTATGTAAGGAGCCATTGGTAAGGGGAGACTTGAATGCTTCTGTGATTACATTGGAATAGTTAATGATGTTTCTGTAGCTATTGTTGGTGACAACATCAGTATCGTCTAAACTACTTTTGTTTCTGTCTTTCCAGATTTCCCACAAAGCAACAATGAAGAAAGTAGCCCAAAAAACATCATTACCTATACTAGCTTTAACATTCGCTCTAAGACTGGAGATGATCCAAGTCTCAGTCAGGCATTCAAGACTACTATTGCACCAATGGCTATTAGAAAAACAATCCCATATGACCTTGGCTTTCACACATTCCATTTATTAACATAATGCAATTCAACTCCAAACTTGAAGGGAAGTTTTCTGACTCGATGACGCTCGGCAGGTATACCAGATATTAAGCATTTTCAAAAAACTGGAATTAAATGGGAATGGTTGTTGGAAATGTCCTTCATTAGCAAATTTACAAAATTTGAGGAGATGCACAAAATTGGATACGCCAAAGAAGTTATCCCAAAGTTCAAATGAAGCATGCTTGGAAGATCACATGATTTAAAACCTAGCTTAGATGCTCCGAACTGTCCGACCTACCAAATATTTCATTACATCCTTGACATGTCCTGGACTCAAATACTATCATTGATTGCATTTGCGGTACTTAAAGCATACTCGTGAAGATAGAAGAACATTGCATGGTCCAACTCAGCTAATAATAAATCGAAATCCTTCAAAAAGGAGTCCAGTGGTAGATTGGTTGGTTTCGCAGATATTTGAGACATAAATGAACTAGAACAGAAGAAATGCTAAATATTCCATTTTTAAGATCCTGACATCGGGAGAGTCTGCGACATATCCATCAAAATGAACTTGTTTTCCCAAGTCTCTCTCAAATAGACAGAACCCACCAAAAGAGAACCCATAGTTGCCATTAGCAACCAAAACACATACTTACATGGTGCGATAAGTTCGCATCCATGATTAGGACAAAATTGCCCGAGGCATGCTTCAAACCGTGAGCATAAGCAGTCTCTGAAATTAAAACTGCATCAAGTACCAGCTCATCATTTTCATTGCAAAAAGAAGAACTTATACACATTACATAATCCAAGTTTCTAAGGTCTAGCCCTCGACAGCTGCAGTTATAAAGGACCAATTACGGGTGTTTACAAGCCAATAATGAGTAAAATAATTGATCATCAAATATAGTTCCAGTGCTACTTACAATACGATCTTCTCCATACGATCTACCCACAATTTGGCAAAGTGGTTTTACAGCTTGATACTGTATAAATAAAAAATAAAAAAACCCAAAGCTTTCTACCTTACCGAGCTCCGTCCTGAAAGAAAGAATCCAACAGCCAAAGATCCACCAGATAATCAAACGCATGGCTTTTGCACTTGGAAATTCGCATGCACAGAAACTTATCCGAACACTCTGAGAAAGCCAGAAAGGAAAAATGATAGCTTTGGTAGTAACAAGAATTGCCGAAAAAAATTGAATCCTATAGAATTCGGATGAAAATTGAGGACCAGAATCAATTCGCAGAGAATTGAGAGAGAGAGAGAGTACAAATCTTCGGGGAAATGGGAACGACGACTACTAGCACGGTGCCAAACGAAGTCGCAAACTTTGGCCTCTCGTTGCAAATTTTGCTTCTGGCCGCCAATTATTGTAAAAGCGCAACTACAAATCACGCTTTTTTGTCATTTAAACGACGTTGCAAACCTTTTGCTATTGGCCGCTGACTATTACTCTTGGCCGCTAGATATTGTTTATGGCCGCTAATTATTGCTCCTGGCCGCTCATTATTGCTTTTCCTGTTAATTCGGAAAGCGTGAACCTAAACACGCTTTTCCCTTCTCTTTCTTTTTTTTTCCCCTCCTCACCCACGCTTCCCCTCTCGCGCTTTCATGCGTCGCTTTTATTGAAAGCGTGAACTCATTTGTATGTATTCACAACGACAACGGGGTTGTTTTGTTCAGCAGAGCCAGAGGAGGAAGTCGGAGCAGAAATCTGGATAAGAGATTTTCCTTGCTGTTATAGGTAACTAAGGTAACCACTTCGATTAGGCTTTTTCTTATTAGTCTGCCATCTTGTTCAAAATCCTTCCTGACCTCTGCTGAGCTGTACCATGCATGTCATGTGAGTTTTGATTTACTCCACATTCTTCATGAATTTAGTTTGTCGTATAAGAGTTAATCACTACCAAAAACGGTTTGCAATTTTTTGGCCATGAATATGTTATGGAGATATTTGTTTAGGACTCAATTTGATATAATTGCGTTGGCTATTTAATCAGGATAATGATGGTTATTCACTCAGAGGTAGTGTGTTGTTTCTAGTGCTTATCTTATGTAGTTTTATATAGGCCATTATAAATTGGTCAAACTAATAACGGTTATATCATGCGAACTGCCCGCAGATTAATAATGACTCGATTAGAAGTTTCGCATTGTAGGATTAGAAGTATCGCATTTTAGGTTTGCCCTGGTGGTTCAGACTTAGAATTTGCTTCCTCCTAGGTTTCAAGTTCAAAACCTAACCACTTTTATGGAGTCATTCCATACAAGGCTTTGCTCCGACTTTAATGACCCCCGCTAGTGGACGATGGGATTTTGATTACCAAAAAAAAATGTTCTCCTTGATTACTTATAGGAGGGGTTCTCCTTCAAATTTAAGACTAATCACCCCTACTCGTTTATTCAATATGTCCGCTATTAATTTGTTGTTATAAAAATAGATTTGGCCACGCTGCTCAGGTTGTTATGTTCAGCAGAGGAGGAAATCGGAGCAGAGAAATCGGGATATGTCAATCGGAGATCTTCCATGTTTTACCGTTCTCATCCTTGCTGTCATAGGTAACCACTTCAATTAGGCTTCTTCTTATCGTGAACCAAAGCTTTGTACCTTACTGAGCTCTTTCCTGAAAGAAAGAATCCACCACAGCCAAATATCCTCTTGCCTTTCTTTCATATACGACTGCTTGCTGGCATCTGAAAGAGTTTGTGATTGAATGTTCCGCTCCATATTTGCACTCCAGCCATACTTTGATGTCTTTGTCAGCCAAACGGTTGCTGATCTTCATATCATCCATATTCTCACTTGCAAGAGCACCTTTCCACCTCTTGGTCAACTCCTTGAGTGACTCCTTCAATTCCTTGTCTTTGGAATCTTTACCAAGTTTTAGGCCCTCCTTGGACACATTCTGGAACCTTTTTTCTTCATAATCCATCTGGTATTGCATCAGGTACTCATCCACTGGATCCGTGAAGAAAATCACCTGAAACAAATTTAAAAGCCCCCCACCCCCCCCCCCCCCCCCCAAAAGGAATGGCTAGTATTAATAAAAAATAAATAGAAGCAAACAAATAAAGAAAAAACTAATAACAGAACCCTTAAAAAGTTTTTATACATCACAGAACACAAGACGCACCTCATAACTTTTCTTTCCAACTGCTCCTTACTGGTTCCCGTGATGTAGAAGATGTCCTTTTGTCCTGGTTCCAGTCTTGAAATGTATTGATCTGGTGAAGTCAATTTGCCATCAGACTTTGCACTACAAAACAAAAACAGATAAACAAAACACTCAAGTTATTCCCAATGGACAGATATAGAAAGCTATTAAAGACAGCATCCACTGCCAACCCTTTACAGAAAAAGTTAAGCACCTTTCAAATCTGAGAAGTTTTTCCAAGCAGTTTCTGTTAGCTGCATCCTCGATAATGCCAAGTTTTATTGATTTGCCAAACTCATACCAGAACTTAGTATACTGACCTTTCTTCTCATCACCGTCAGTGGATTCCTCAATATCTGTAGCAAGATAGATAACCGAAGGCAACATAGGGAGCACATAGTAACGACAATGAATCACCAAGAAGTGTCAACATGAAAGAGAAAATGTGTTGGAAAGTTCTATCAATTGAGCAGGGTTTAAGGTAAGCAACTTGCTCACACACCAGTAAGGTGTTTGGGCAATATGGCACTGACACAACTAAGAGAATGACAACCACACGGCATTAATTGGACAAGCGGCATGGTATACCTATTTTCCACTTTCTTTCTTAATTCCAAAATAAACCTTTCAATGTCATTTTAAATCTTACCTTTCTTGTCCTTGTCAATAGATTCGTCAGGGTCCTCATCAGTATTATACGGATCATATCAAGGGCCTTTCTGATTAGTTTCTTCTTGATTGTTTTCAAGCTGATGTGCTGTTGAAGCATTTCTCGTGATACATTCAGGGGTAAACTGTCAGAATCAACAAGACCCTGGTCACAAGGACAACTATTAGGAACCAAGCTAAACTCCAATACATTGGGCAGACCATAACTACAAGATAGCAATTTTGCGCGCAAAAAAAAAAAGAATCAATAAACCTTAATTACCTTCAAGATGCTTAGATACTTGGGCAAAAGCTCATCAAATTCATCTGAGATGAAGACTTGTCTGACGTATAACTTAAAAGTTGATTTATTTGCATTATAGTAGCTTTCATACAAATCATTGGAGCCTTAGGAGGCACAAATAGTACTGCCTTAAACTCTACATCACCTTCAGAAGTAAAGTGACTCCATGCTATGGGCTTCCCATCACTGAAGTCCTGTTGGAGGAAAGGCATAGATCAGATGAAAAGAAAACCAACAAAACTAACATTCTAAACCCACAAGGAGCATGGAAACTACCTTGGCTAAAGAATGGTAGAACTTTATATACTCCTGATCAGTCACCATATTTTGGATTCCATAACCATATGGCTTTAACATCATTCAAAATCTCCCACTCATAAGTTGTTTCCTTCACTTTCTTTGTCTAGGGATTTTTATTACCTTCTTCATCATCTTCTTTCTCTTCATCCTCCTTGAATGAGGCAGAACCAAAGCAGCATCAAGGATCAAGGTACTGAATGAGGCCGGACAAAAGCACCACTTACACTCATGACGACCTAAAACAAGCATAATCCTATATAACTCCCCTCTAATACCTAAACACACACACACACACAAAACAGCTAATGCCAATAAAAAATCTTAGAAATGAGAAACAAATAAACCAGAGAAAGTATTGAGTTCCTAGTACACCTAAGTGATGCAAGCTGATTTAGAGATAGACATAGCACGGAAAAATGAAAAACGATAGGACAATATGACAATTTTTAATGTAACGGCTCTGAAATAGACCTCAAGTTGGGGAACTGCATTACAGTTGTTCACAGGTAGAGTTGCAGATAGAGTTGCACCAGCCATAATGGTGCTTTCCATGCCCATAAATACATACTTCACATAGGCGGGGAAATAACTGTGGTGGATGTCTAGTAACCACAATTTGCTACCCCCTAGTGGGTTACGTTTCTTGTTGCTAAAGGTGCTAAGATAAGAGTTCAGTTCCCATAGGTCTCAAGATAATAGGGTTCTGTCTTGTTCTTGACACCATGTTTATTTTACTCACCTTTCATTTGCTCTTCTCCAAATATTCTCTAGCTTCTTCTCTGAGATGCAACCTGATTTCTGCTCCACGCCCAAGTGGTTCATTCCATGTATCCTCAGAAACTGCAAATGTCCCATCAGCCTTCGATACCCAAACATACCTGAATACACAGCATAGGCAAATAATCACAGTTCCTTTTGGTAAAGTCTCAAATAGACACAACAGCATATGCAAATAAAGGCATACTTCTTTTCTTCATTTTGTTTGCGCCACTTCAACATAGTCAGCAACAATATAGACTGAGCAGAACCCAATTCCAAACTGCCCGATGAGATAAGATCTCCAGTTGTCTGCATTTTCTCCACAAAAGCTGTATAAAAGAACAAATTGTTCAATAACCTGTAACCATTAATCCAATATAATGAAGAACGGAAGATAACATTGCAATAGGAAAACAACTCGGTCCGGCTGATAAAATACCTGAAGTTCTGGATTTGGCTATTGTTCCCAAGTTCTTGATCAAAAAGTCCTCTTGTGTCATACCTATACCTCTAGAATCAAAAGGATCTTCTCTTTGTCTAATTTAATCTGCATGATCCTGGTTTTAAGCTTCAGAAACAAGTCAAGCTGTCCAACTTGTTTTATTTCTTTGCCCTTTTTGCTTGGTGATGGTGGAAACTGAAAACAAGTCATTTTGTACATGAATGCAAATTCACCTAACTATGTATTTGTTCAGATAATTGTTATGGATATTGCATAAAACAAGTCTACCATAGATTTGAAGGAGTGAGTGGCATAAAGCTGCGATTTCCAGCTTAATAGGTGTAAACATTCGTTCGGAGTGTAAGAGAGTATTTTTCGTAGGAACATTGTTGGTAAATGAAAAGGCATGCATTATGCAGCTTCAAATTTGTTTAACACAACAAATAGGCTCTCCCTTTATAATTCGATATATACATAAGAATGTGTTAACCGTAGCAGTGATGGTTCATTTGATAACAGAAGTTCCACATTCAGCGAGTTGAGTTTTGTTCACCCTCCACTTAAGAGGGTGAACATTACCCTCCTTCCTATTGATTGAAATGATGTGGACTCCACCACAAAGTGATGTCATGCTTACCAAAATAGTGTCTTGCATGGTAAGCATGACATAACTTTGTGGTGGGGTCCACACCATTTCAACCAATGAGAGAGAGGGTAACGTTCACCCTCTTTTAAGGAGGGTAAACAAAATTGCATTCACATTCAGCAAGAGGATTAAGGCCGGAACCATATGTGTATTAAGTATAGGGCACTTTGACCCTCTGTGGTTTGCGCCATGTGCAGATACATCCCTTATGGTTTAAAAGTGTGCACATAAACCCCCTATGGTTTTAAAAATGTGCGGATAGACGCCCTGCTGTCATGTTTCCCATCCATATTAACAGACAAAACATTAAAAGACCAATATGCCCTCATCATCTCCTTTGATTCTTTTTCTTCCTTAATCTAACCAATCCATCTCTTATACCAAAAATTGGATCCAAACCATTAATATTGTAGAGTTTGACGAGTACTACATCCATACCAAAATTCAAGTTGATAAAAAAATAAAAACCTCATGGTCGAACAGAATTTATGATTAAATTAAATTTTCAAATTTGAATTTACCAAGAATTAGATTACTGGATTATTAATGCCTAATCAAGATGATTTTTCACAGAGATATTCTAGTCTTTATTTAATACATTATGAACAGTTCAGATTAGATTCTAGAGATTTGTGAAATACACCTCCGTTAATATGAATGAAAAATATGACGGCAGGAGATATATCCGCACATTTTCAAAATCACAGGAAACCATGTGCGCATTTTTGTACCATAGAAGGTGTATCTATACATGGCTCAAACATCATGGGGTGAAAATGGACTTTGCCCTTTAAGTATACAACCTACTAACCTGAATGTCAAGCTTAGCATCGTCACCTTCACCTAATCATATCGTCACTTAATCATATCAAGTGCCTGAAATAGAAATAAACTACACAAATCAATACGCCAATAAAAAGGAGAAAAACAGTAACATGTGAAAGTAAAAGGAGAAAATATACTCACATCAGAAAATATCTTTATTGCTGCTGCAGAATGAGTTGATAATGCTGTCCACAAGGCGATGCACCTCAGCCTGAAATTCAAAATTGCATTACTGAAGAGTGAATCTCTAGGGGGCGTTTCCACTTAATAATAACTTGTCAGACAACTTTTTGATTTTGTCATTTTTTTAAAAATTCGCGTATGTTAATTTTTGTTGGAAATTTGAATGGATTGGGGGTCCATTACTTCTCCATATTCATGGTGGGGGTTACCTCTATTCATTGTGGAGTACCTCTATCTATTGTAGGAGTTATTCCTCTATTCATTGTGAGGGTTTTTCCACATTCATTCTGCCATTTACTCCACGAATTGAAGGCCAAGCAGCATTACAAGGGTCAAGTTTTGCCTATATAAGGAGCATTTCACAGCATAGTTCAATACAATTCACACAAAAAGTCTACTAGCATTTTGATACATTGTGATAGAGAGAGAGACGCTGAGTGTAACGCCCCCAATTTTGGGTACGTTAAAGAAGGCAATTTCATTGAAAATCTAAATAGAGCCTGGCTCTTTATTACATCATAACTCTCACAAGAGTACTTTTATTACACAATGGAGGGAAACTAGGGTCCCTAACTACAGCTCCACATGCTCCTTCATCCTAGCCAGCTCCTCAGCTCCAAAAGCCTCCAAGGTGTACTGTTTATCTTGATAATCTACAAGGTCTGACACATTATTTCAGCGTCGCCACCGATATAATATGTCAGGGTCACCAAAAGGTAACACCGTGAGCTGCAACGCTCAATAGAACAATCACATACCCACTAACCCATAACTTACAAACAACAGGTCATAATAAAACATCGATTTTCCACATGATACGTGTATACACAGCTACAAAAGACAATATCAATAACACATTCGCAATTGCTATATAACTATCATTGGTGTCCAAGATTTTCTGAGTTTCTCCTACGCGACTCATCGTAGACCGTGTCAACATTTTCACATACCAATCCATCTTTCAAAAATCATTTGCTTAACACACCCAACCTCGGTTCCGCCGCTCCGGGTTCCCGAGTATCCTCACAATGGTTCCGCCGCACCGGGTTCCCATTGGCACACGATTGCATTAGCTTCGTACCGCGGATAACCAAGCCATACCTCACCATGGTTCCGCCGCTCCGGGTTCCCATGGGAACACACACAATTCAAAACCCTCGGTTCTGCTGCTCCGGGTTCCCGAGTATCCCACAATGGTTCCGCCGCTCCAGGTTCCCATTTGGGGTTTTCGAAATCTAAACCCTCGGTTCCGCCGCTCCGGGTTTCCGAGTATCCCCACAATGATTCCGCCGCTCCGGGTTCTCATTGGGTTTTTCACAAATCTTACTTTTGCACACGCACACGCACACAACTCACATAATGCCACCCAAAATCGGTCATTATGTAGTTTCAAAATATTTCCATCCTCAGAATACATTCTCTTTCATTAATCACACCCTAGGTGCCATGTTTCTATTTTTTCGATTTCCATGTCTCGTTCTCATGCATAGACTCCGCGGTAGGACTTTTTACAAACATAAATCATTCATTGAAATCTTGAAACTAAACTAGCAAGATCATCCAATTCTATATTAATAATCATGCTCATAACCATCCTAAAGATCAAAATACGAATACTTCTATTCAAGTGTCAAATTCTATCTTTCGAAAATCGTTCTTTCTTTCTTTGAGGGAAGTTCTAAACAACATATGTTTATTTAAGAAAAAGTCATTTATCTAACATGCTCGTACTTCCATTAGCGAGATAAACTTATTGACAATCATGCATTTTAAACGATAGATAACCTTATAAACTAAACGATAGATAACCTTATCTACTTAAGGAAAACGATAAGGATATTGATACTTTGAATCAAGACATCCTACTTTCTAACGTACGATTCTATGCTATACGTAGAATTTAGGGGACAAGGGGTTCTACTTATACTTAGGGAAGTAAGTAGAGAAAATCTACATGATCGTAATGTCATTTCAAGATTTTGTAAAACGAGCTTGCTAATTATTCATAATACTTTAACTTGCCTTATCATAAACAAAAATAACTAAAGTTATACTAGGGAGAATGAGTAGAGATTTATCTACATTATCGTAATGTCATTTTAAGATTTTATAAAACGAGCTTGCTAATTATTCCTAATACTTTAACTTGCCTTATCATAAACAAAAATAACTAAAGTTATACTAGGGAGAATGAGTAGAGATTTATCTACCTTGATCCGAAACTAGTCGGGGCCGAATAAGCTAGTTGGAAGTTTTCTACGGCGGTGAAACTCGCAAATCTGGACCAAACTTTGGATGGCAGTAACTCGGTCAATATTTGGCCGAATATGATCGTTCTTGGGTCGAAACTGAAGCTCTCGAAGTGCTCTACAACTTTCGTGAAGAAAAAAGTTGATCCTAGAAACTACTTTAGGTAGGAGAAAAGTGGTGATAAAGGAAGAGACAGTATGCTGTCTGGAAATGGAAATTCGAGATTTTTACTGAACTTCGGATACCAATATCTTTGTCATTTCTTCACCGATTGGGGTGATTCTTGGGTCTAACTTGAAGATTTCGAAGTGCTCTACAACTTTCCCGAAGGGAGTTAGTTCTAAAAACTACTTTAAGCAGGAGAAAAATAAAGATTTGTGAAGGGCAGTAAGCTGTCTGGAAAATGAAAATGGCAAATGAGTGAAGGTGTGAGTTGAATGGAAGGCATGGGGTGCTATTTATAGCCAACACTTGAGCTCCTTCTCCCTCCATATGGCCGGCCCCCTTCGCTCTCCCTTTTTCCATGGATTTTGCTCCATTGAGTTGTCATTTCATGCCTTTCAATCATGTCATGTCTTCCATGACTTGTCTTTTCCAATTTAGGCCAAATCTTAGGCCATCATGAAGGGTTTTATGGCTTGTCAAGTCTATGGGGAGGTTGCTTGCAAGAAAGAATATAATTATGGGCTAGCTTTGTACTTTGGAAGACTAGAATGGGTTGGCATGTAGTAAATAGGCTTAGGGCTATTAAGGTTGCTTGTGTAAGTGTCCAAAACACAATCACACACTCCACCTCCCTCTCCCATTCGGCCTCTCTCTCTCTCTCTCTCTCTCTCTCTCTCTCTCTCTCTCTCTCTCGTTCTATGTATAGACATATATAGGTATATAAGTACATGTATATATTCATCTAGGAAAGTAAAACCTAAGATAGTTAGGCTTAAGGCTAGGACATAGGTGTGCATGCATGCATGGCTAGTCTTGCTTCTTTTAGAAGCAAAATGATGGGATTCTATGTATGACTTGTCTTGTCATGCTTATTGGCAAGTCAAAGGTCTAATATCCAAGGGATAAAAATTTTCCTAACAATTATGGTCCAAGGGGTAAAGAAATATTGGTCATAATTAGGGTTTGAAATGACTTGTCATGGGATATAATGATTACCCCTAAAAATCTAAGGGTTCAATTAGGGTTCGGGGGTTCAAAAGGCTCTAAGACGGTCAAAAAGGTCTAATTAGGGTTCGGAAAGTGTAACTAGGAGAAATGGTAGTTTGGTTTGTCCAACAAGTCGGTTGGAAACTAACCTTACTCGCCAAGTAGGATTTCTAGCCAAGAAATATAATTTAAAGATTTTATCTAACTCGTTAGGAAAATATACAAGTGCTTTTATAAGCATACTTGTTTTTAGAAAATGACTAGATTGCTCGGCGTGAAAGATATAATTTTATAAGTCTCAAATCTAATTATGACGGATTATAAAAATTAAAAAAAAAATTTAGTAGCAAATCCAAGTAATTAAAATAAAATTTAAATATTTAACGAAATTTTTATTTACCAAAAATCAGGGTCGTTACACTGAGTTAGTTCGCCAAGACGTTCTTCGGTGGTGTTTCGACGTTCGTGGTCCGAGCCGGATCAATCCTGGGGGACAGACGCCGAGTAACCTCAACGCCCTCCGGTAGACGGTGAATCTGTTTTAAGGATACCGTGTGAAACACGGGTTTCGGTTCACGAATCCATTCTGTATTTCGGTTTGCATTTTAGTCTTTGTAATTTCATTAGGTTGTAATTCTGTTCATATGTAAATGTTATAGAATTCGTAATCTGAATTTCCGATTGTAAACATTTTGTGTAACAATTTTGTGCCAAACTTTTATGTATTATGTGTTCGTCTCGACAAGAGAAATTAGAAAAATAAAAAATTACGACTTTTACATAAGTATTATATAAGTATTTTGAAAAATATCCAAGAAAAATAAAAAGATATTTTCCAAAATACTTGTGTAAAAGTCATACGTAATTTTTTTACCTTTTTCGATTCTTCTCGTCGAGACGAACACATAATACATAAAAGTTTGGGACAAAACTAATATACGCGAAATTCTTTTGAATAAAAACAAAACCAAAATATCGTTGTCAACATCTTGTAACTGAGTAGAAACGCCCCCTTAATGAACCAAAGTAGTAATTTATTGAAATCTAATTACGGATGGTAGAAGTAGAACTACTCCTATTCAAATACTAGTATGTGACAAGTCTCATGATTTGACACTATCATAGGATACTAATAAAGACAAAATATACTTATTTTCTACTCCTATAATAATAGTTATTAGGTGATAGTAGACCAAATGATAATTAAAGGAAGCAGAGCCATCACTAACAAATTTCCCTTATTAAATTATGATCTCTATCGGTAAAAGAAACTTCACGCAACAGTAAATTCAGCAGAGATTCTCGAGAAATTTTTCGGCACGGAGCGGGTATATCTCATGTGATACTCATTAAGAGCATTCGAGCAGTCCGATACACTTTTGGATATGTCGAATTAAAATTCTCTCTCTTCTCTCACTCCAATACTTTCTCTTTCCTTTTTTTCTTTCAAATCCGAATCGTCCAAAAACACAATGAACAGCTCGAATGCGCAGAGCAAACACCACGTGGTACCCGCTACAAAAATTCTTCGAGATTCTCATTAGTCGTATCACAATTCGAACCTCCCATTGCATGGCCCCACCAAGACATTGTCAAAAGTTGTACACGTGGCCCCGTATCCAGCCGTCAATCTTATTTGGTGGCTTTTCATATTTACTGTTTGAGTCAAGATTGGGTGGCTAAGGACTAAGGAGGATCAAGAAAAGATTGGGTGGTGGCAAAGCACCATCAGCTATTAAAAGAATCCCTCAAAGTAAACGTACAGATTCAAACCCGCAGTAGGCCTCACACGACGCAGAATGTAGGACCCTTAAGATTCTTACGATTTTTCCTTTTTTGGTTCGTGACCCTTGCGAGTTGCGATTTGTGAGCGTGTATAAGGGTGTGATTTTGCTCGTAATTCTATCACTAATGGAGAGTCGAATGAGAAACTGGTGTCGTCCTGCACAAGTAAGAGAACAAACCGTTTTTGGTACATACACGTCAACAATTTTTGATGGTACCAATAGGCAAGCCGGAGACATGTGCCCTTATGCTTTTGGACTCTCAAAACATATCCAACGACAAATAGGTGATTAGTATTGATAATAAGATACGAAAATCTAAGATTCTTAATGTGACGATTTTTAATGTGATATACTTATGCAATGCAAAATAAGATGTATCACGATCTCATTTAATATTACGTGCTTTGGCGTTCTCAGGATCCACACAAATAATTACTACAATTCAGTATCGATATTCGTATGGGCGAAACATATTTGTCATAGGAGAAATATACAGTCAAATTCTCTCCTTACAAGAATATGGCCTGACTAAGTTTGGTTTTTGTTTGATATTTGATCGACTTTTCTTTTAGAATTAATAACAAACACATTGAAAGTTGTAAAACAAACGACTTTAATTACAAATAAGAGAGTAATATAATTCAATTTGTCTCACATAAGAAATCACACGAGATACGATAATATCACAAAAATGGAGACAGAATTTTTTGTGCCCAAAATTTCTGTATCTCTGTGCCTAGAGATTTTTCGACTGTTGAATTTAAAACAAAAGTAAATCATACAATCTAACGCCAAAAATTTCCTCAGTACATAGATACTTAAATTTTCGGGAAAAAAAGATGGGACCCCTTGAAATGATTCAGATCCTAGGTACCTTTCACGCGCACCAAAAACAGGAAGCAAAGATAAGCTCCAAGCCCGTAAGTAAAGTGAGGGGTCGACTTCACAAAGTCATAAAATAAACATTCCCAAGAAAACAAGCATTAAACCTCATCCCAATCCACCCAGATTCGGGACTACATACACCCCCACAATTCTAGTGAGAGAGTATTCCATAGAGAGAGAGAGAGAGAGAGAGAGAGATGGGGGCCTCGGATGTGGTGGTGGGTAACTTGATGACGGTGTACCTGGTGGTGATCGCGGCGGTGAAGGCCCACGGGTTGGTGTGCGGGCAGGGGATCAGTGGAGTTTTTATGCTGGTTGTTTCGACGGCTGTGGTGGGTGTAATCTTGGTCGGGAGCATAATTTGGGATTTGTGTCGGAAAGCCGGCAAGGCGCTGGTGGTGGCGCGTGATGATGATCACGGGAGTAGCGAAATCTGTCGAGGGGGTATTTGTTGGCACGGCGTGGCGGTCCGGTCCCCGGCGTCTCAGGTCCGGTTCAGGCTTCCTCAGCAACATCGTAACTGAAACTGTATCTTGCAGTTTTGTTTCTTTCTCGGCTAAATCTCAAAATTCTGAAGTTAACGATCGAGCAAACTTCTAGTGTTTTTTCGTGTCTTTCTTGTTTCTCGGCTTTTACCACACATATACGTATAAAGATGTTCAAGATCACTCTTTTGTATACTGTTTTGTGAAAACATATTGAGTAAATAGAGAGTTTGTGTGTGCAATTTTGACACTTTGTTCCAACTTCCTGTAACCTCTTACCACTTTGCCGAGGCATAGAACGGATGCAGAGCTCTCGGATCATCTTGGCAATCGATAGCTCGGATCGAATCGATCCGGATGCGCGCGACACCATGTGGTACCCTCTTGGTACCCAAAAATTTGAGAGGGTCCTCGTTCTTATTGGTTGAAATGGTGATAGAATGCTTACCAAAAGTATTACATGGTAAACATGACATTACTTTGTTCAACCAATAAGGAGGAGAGTAATGCTCACCATCTTTTAAGGAGTGTGAACAAAATTGCACTCGTTCGGATCTTAACCAAGCACCGGATGATTTAAATTTGTATTCGATACTCACCGGCTGAATTTTTATTCTACAATTATGTTAATTTTTCTAGAACTAATTACGAAAATATGCGATTTTTATATTTAACATCGTTTTAAAACATTGGTGCTTCTCTTTTGCCTTTTCAACTTCTCATATTTTAGTTTCGGATGTTTGGTTGCTTGCAGGGAAAATGGCTTTTTGCAAAATGAGTTCTCGTTTCTTAATATCCAGGGCAAAAGCCAAAAAGAGGGCCTGAGGTCCTTTTCAACTTCTCATTTTTCACTTCCGATGAGTTAGGCTGTGTTCCACAACCCAAATAAGAACTTATTTTTTGTTGAATAAGAAGGCTTGTTCCCCAAAAAATAAGAAGGAGGTGCTTATTTTTCAGAATTTATATAGGAACCAATGGGTGCCGGAGAGAGAAATTGTATCAGCGGCCGCGCCGGGTCATCTCCGGCCACCGGACGGCCGATCCGAGCCGTCCAAAAATTCTAAAAAAAAAAACCAAGGGGGCCACCGCGGGAATCAACGGCATCCGAGGTGTGTAGGGTGCATGATCCGAGCACCCCTTTTCCGTGTATATATGATCATCACATATACACGGAAAATGGGTGCTCGGATCAAGCACCCTACACACCTCGGATGCAGTTGATTCCTGCGATGGCCCCCTCGGTTTTTTTTTTTGAATTTTTGGACGGCTCGGATCGGCCGTCCGGTGGCCGGAGACGGCCCGGCGCGGCCGCCGATACGATTTCTCTCCGCCGGCGCCCATTATCATAGCAACAGTCTTATTTTTTGTATAAGGCAACTTCAAGCTAAAAAATCATGTGTTTACGCAAATAATTTTCCTATCACTATGGATCTTGTTTGATAGATCTCATTGAGATCTTTAATACGGTGCAAAAAAAAATTGAATTTTTTTTTCATTTACATGATTTTTGAGTTTGAAAATGTGAAAGGAACTTTTTATTTGGGTTTTGTGGAATGACTCTTCTTATTTTTTAAGGAGAAGTGGCAAAATAAGTACTTATTTTTTAAGAAGGTTTCCGGAACGGGGCCTTAAGAGGAGAAAAGTCCAAATTATTTTCTATATTTTGTTTTAGGACTATGTTAGATTACTCATTAAAAGGTTTAGAGCCAAAAATTTATTATGATCATATAAGATAAAATGATCAGAAAAATAAAATCTTCACATAGGTTCAAACGAATTGAAAATTTAAGCAGTTAATTTTTTAATCATATTTTTTAATATATAAAGGGTGTAAAAAGTTTTTTTTTTTTTAGGACAAAAGGTGTAAAAAGTTGTGTGTGTGTTGATACAATTAAAAACGAAAAAATTTAAAAAAATTGATTAAACCATTATTTATACATAGTATATCCCATAATAAATAAACAAGTGCAACATGATAAAAAATCAGGTCATAATTCATTTTCATTACATATCTCCCAAACACTATTAAGTTGCAAAATGCATTCTGCACATATCATCTAAACATTCTACCATATTCAAATTACATTCTGACCAAAAAATCAAAATATTCAAAATAAAAAGCCAAAAATAAGCTCTCAAACACCGCATTGTTGTCTATTGTATGCAAATACAAATGTTGCTGTCTATGTGTTGTGATGTAAGTTGATAAAAACATGTACGGCTATCTTTTTGAAGAATTTTTTTGTCTTTTCTATTGACATAAATCGTTTTTGCCTTTTATATTCTACGCTCCATCCGTCAGAAGAATTTATTGATATCAACTAACTTGTATTTTTTTCACGAATTTTTTTATTTTAGATTTTTCTTTTGCGGACAGGACAATTTTTTTCGAAGCAAAAATAGCAGTAACGTTTTAATATTTATCCACCCAATGATGAAAAAGTACATCGATATCGTTTCCCTAAATTGAGCCCCAAAAAAATATGATTTATTTTTTAAATTTCAAAAGTGATTATTCTACTTTTAATTTTAAGATGAGCGGTCACACCGTAAGCCAGAGTCCTCTCAAATACTATACTTCCCAACCTCTCTATTGCGGAGATAGTGGTCCATAAAATGATTTATTTTTAATAGATTTGGTATAATATCTTAGTCACTTAACTTTTTTGGCACGTACAACCATCAAACTAATAACCTTTTTCTTGTTCGTTCTTCGATTGACGCTAGTGGAGCCGGCTAATGATTTTTGATGGTATGCCTTTAGGAATTTCTGATATTTTCAACTTCATGATTGTATTTCAGGCTGAGCACATCTTCTTCATGAACCCGTTTCACATGTTAGGTGTAACTGGTGTATTAGGTGGCTCTCCATTCAATGCTATTAATCATGCATGGTTCTTTGGTAGTCTATCGTATATCTGCAATCATACATTTTGTGTTTCGCACCTACAACCTTAGGTCCCGTTCCGTTAAAGGAAAAAACTTATTTTTTGAATTAAAGGTGATGTATGTGTTAGAAATTGAACTCCTTATTCAACTCTCAACGCCCTACGGATCTTGAAAACTAGGATCACAGAAATCACAAGCAAATAGAAAATAGTCCTTAACGAATAAGAAAAGAAAGAACACAAGATATACGTGGAAAATCTCAACGCGAGGAAAAACCACGGGAGCCACACCAGTCCACTACAAAATCAAATCAAGAGTACAAGTCTTCTCGCAATCTCTATGAGACTTGCGTTTTCTCTCGCATCTCTCTGTTATCTTTAAAAACACGTTAACCTAATTACATACAAACTACAGAGGTTGGGTCTTATGTGAAAATTACACCCCAAGTCCTTGAAATGTCGCACCCTCGGCTAAACCACTGTTGAAGGTTGTCTGCACCCCTAACAGTATGATGAGAGAATGACATGTCTCCCAAAGCAAAAAATATATACTTAAAAAGTAAGAACCTTAACGGAACTGGGCTATGCAATTTAGTTTGTAATAAAGTGTCGCCGTGTAATAAGCCCGAATACTTAAGTTATATATATATAATAAGAAAAAAGGAATGGGAGATGCTGCCAAGCACCTCGTGCTTGGCATCCGGCCACTCATTTGGGAACGGACGGCTTGTGTCTAATCCGAATGTATAAAAATATCCACCGTCTGTTGTTCGGATTAAGATTCGAGCCGTCCATTATCGCAATGAACAGCTGACTGGGCCGCTCGACGCCGCTGCCATATGCAAAAGAGTACCGAAAATTTTCTCAAAGAGGTGGGCGTTCCGTGTACTGCCCCATTGTTTCTTAACTTCTTCGGTGGGCGCATATGTATTTGCACTTGCTGGGATACTTCATTTGAATCATTTCCCTCGTTTTGTTGCTTGAATTGCTCAGCCTTAACCTTAAAGCATTGGATACTGCTCTTTGATGTCATTCAAAGGGATGCTTATAATTAGAAGCACCGCATAATGCTTTATGATGTCGTGCTTTTTTTTGCCAAACGATATACTCTCCGTCTCAATTTGTTTGTCCAATCTCAAAATTTTAACTTTTTTAAGAAACACAATGACTACACCTAAAAAGATGCAACTTTCCACGGTTACCCTCAACTTTTTTTAAAAAGTTACTTTATGCCACTAAAGAAATGTCAAAAAGGAAAAATTGATTCAATTAGAAGTAAAATAGATAAACATTTTGGGATACTTAAAAGTAAAAAGTGAACAAACAAATCGGGACGGAGAGAGTACATTAGTGGGGATTAGCAGAGTGTTAGTGTGTTAGTCAACAGATGACTCAGAGACTATCCATAGCCCTGAAATCCCAAATCTGCTCTCCATGGGACTCGAACTTTGGTCACCACCGGAGAGAGAGAAGAACAAACCACCTATGCTAGCGTGGTGTTCTTATGATGTCATTCAAAGGGATGTTTATTAGAAGCATTGGAAAATTATTTCCCCTCGTTTTGTAAAATGGTTTCAACATTCCTCTTATATTTGAATTAAAACTCTAATTTTTTTTTCCCCTTGTTTACGTCAATTAGATAGAGGGATGCTATTCACACAGATGAATAGCGTACAAATCATGCACTGATCAAGTTGTGGGGTCCATTACAGGTCCCATACAAACGATCTGATCCGTTCATTAAATTTAAAACATTTTTTCAAGGGCTCTTGCAAAAAATCAGCTCAATCCGATATCAAGAAACACTCGATCCAATCATCTTACTTTTCGTGCAGATCTGAAACTGAACAAAACGTTAGATGATTGGATCAAGTATTTATAGGCATCGGATTGAGCTAATTTTTTAGGGGGGGCCTTTGAAAAAATGTTTTAAATTTAATGAACGGATCGGATCGTTTGTATGGAACCCGTAGTGGACCCGACATCTCGATCAGTGCAAAATCTGTGCATTTTTCATCTGTGCAGGTATCATTTCTGAATTAGATATTCATCATCTTGGTGTTATATGATTGCACATTAATAGCTATAACAAGTGGGTGTATTAATTTTTATTTGTCATCCCTAAACCAGTCCTTGTCTTTTCTTTTTTCTTTTTTCTCGGCTACATTTGTCGCAGGGCCAGCCTAGACACAAGGCGAGGTCTGGGCCTTGGGCATTCAAAAAATTCCAAATTTTTGGGTCGCTCCAATATTTTTACTACTTGGGTTTTATTATAATTCTTTTTAAGCCCAATAAAATAAAGAAAAAAAATGCCCAATTGAAGGTAATGAGTTAGACCAACCCACCATTTCATAAGCCTAAGTGCCAAATCCACCATACCATAACCCAACCCAAGTGCCCAATCCACTTACTCGCCAAACGGATAAAAAGAAGAAAAACGATTTCAAATCCAACTGTCGACTGAGCCCTAAAAATGAAACAAGAGTGATATTCAAGTGATATTAATGCGTTCTTGAGATATTTCAAATCCGACTGTTGATTGATCCCTAAAAATGCAACACGAGTGATATTCAAGTGATACTAATGCGTTCTTGAGATAATATATATTTGCCTATTTGAAAACTTTGTATTTTGTGTTCGTGTGTAATAATTAGTAGAACTTTATATTGGTTTGGTTTTCTTGTATTATGATAGCTGCTGTAAAAATTGTTAAGTATTACTAACTCTTTAAGGGCACACTTTTTTTTTATTAGGCCTTGGGCACTAAAAACCCTTGAGCCGCCCCTGATTTATCGTTGTATTTGCCACTATATCTGTGAGTGTGGTTGTCTCTAGATGCACATGTCTAACCGTTATTAATTGAATCTTTTGCCAGGTAAACCTCTTATTAGATAACAAATTACTAAACAATTACTGTAAAAATTATGTTTATTCTCTTTTAAGTTGGGTGACGGTATTCGCATGCGTTTCGACATTTGGTTAAGAAGATAATATTGATAAACTTTATAGAAATAAAGGAAATATAAAATTGTAAGAGCTAGAAAATCATATCATTAAATCGAAATTTCTCTCATTCATGTTGACCATGGATTTTATATCGAACTGATAATAGGTTCACTATTTTCACATAGTAATAATTCAGAGCTCTCCAGTAGCCCAAGAAACACAAAGGAGTTATACCATCCCGGCCCGGGCTGATCTTTTAGGAAGCCCGCTCCCACCGCGCTCATGAGTCATGACCCGGCTCAATTCATCCCGTGCATAGTACAGATTTTTTTGCTAGTACTCCATTTAGAAATAGAAAGTCAAGCAAATCAAGAAAATTGGATTTGCCAAACCCTAATACTGATTGGAAGATGAAAGGAGTCTATGATTTACCGAACTAGTGGTTCACTCCGTAATGACCACATGGGATCTGGACACAGAGGAGCCATGCCCTAGCTTCCCTGGCTTGATAACATCCCAACACGATCGTGCGGCGGAAAATCACTTGATACGTGGGCACACTAAAATTTAAGTGCAAAAGACCACATGATCGAATCTCAAAACATAATCCCGCGGCTAAAAATGACTTAGTACATGAATACACCAAAAATTCGGTAAAGAGGACCCCATAAAGAATGACTCTCGATTGTCCATTGTCGAGATGAAATTCGAGCCATCAGATGCATGATCCGACTGCTCGGATCGCACACGCCCCCCAGGTTCTAGGTTAGCAGTGCGTAGGACTGTAAACGAGCCGAATCGAGCCGAATATTAGAATACTCAGATTCGTTCGTTAAGTTTTTTAGCGAACTCGAGCTCGAGCCGAACTCAATGAAAATTATGACGAGCCAAACTCGAACCAAGCTTGCCCAGGTTTGGGTCGAACTCGAGCTTGTTTACGAGCCTTAACGATTCAATAATATCATATTTTTATGTTCATATACAGATCTAAAACTGCAAATAAAATTTTCATTATGTACATAAATATGTTCATATACATATAAAAAGATAAAAACATATACATAAGTAAATTTTTAGTAATTGTAAACGTTTAGACTTGTACAAGTTTTAAAATTTTTACTATATAACTATATAAAATCCCCATGATACACATATACTTCAAGTTCGCGAGCCTAATCGAGCCGAATATTGTTGCGTTTATGTTCGGCTCATTTATGAAACGAGCCTAAAATTGAGGCTCAGGTTCGGTTCATTTAATAGACGAATCGAACTCGAACAAGTCTTTACCGAGTCGAGCCTCGAACAGTTCACGTACGGCTCAGTTCATTTACAACTCTAGCAGTGCGTGCCCATTCTTGAAAGGAAACAAGCACAACAATTTGGGACCGAGTGGTATATCCAACACAATTACTGACCGTCCGATTGCCCACATCACTCCTCTTTTCCTACCATCGCTGCACGACGTGCCACCACACCACACCACCCACAATCAATCAAATCTCATCTTCCACCTCCTCTCTCTCTCTCTCTCTCTCTCTCTCTCTCATCAAGTCCTTCCCACTTCGCACGGGATCTTCAGTCTTCTCCTCATATCCATCCAAGTCGCCATGGCCGAATCGCCGTCGCATCACCAAACCCCATCACCACCGACGGAACCCCAGTCGGCACCCGCACCCGATCCGGTCCAACAGTACTGGTGCTACCACTGCGACAAGCGCGTCTCCGTCGAAACCCTAGCCGACCTACCCGACGTCGTATGTTACGAGTGCAAGAACGGATTCGTCGAGGCAATCGCCCACTCCGCCGCCGCCTCCACCGCCCGTCCCCTCCCATCCGATCTGGTCGACGATCCTTCCTTCAGCAGCCAGTTCCTCCAGGTCCTCCGCCTCATCGCCCAGGCCGCGCGTGACGAAGACGCCCCGCCCCCTCCTCCGTCCGAACACGCGGATCCGTCCGACGACGATTATTTACGGATCGAACTTGACGGCTGGGACAACAACAACGATGAAGACGACGACGACGACGAGGATAACGGCGTCATGGTGAGAAACGAAACGGACGACGAAGAAGAAGAAGGAGAAGAGAACGATCGTCGAGACGAGCGCGACGAGAACGAGGAAGACACGCGCAGGCAGAGGCGGGACGTGCTGCGCCTCCGCCTGCGCGACTTGGCCGCGCGTGCGGCGAATCGCCGTAACAGGATTCTTGACTGGGCCGAGATTCTGATGGGCCTGGAGGACCACTCGATCGAGCTGAGGTTACACGCGCCGGAGATGGACGACTACGTGGGGAATCCGGAGGATTACTTGGACGCGGCGGGGTACGAGGCGCTGTTGCAGAATTTAGCGGAGAGCGACGGGAACGGGAGGAGAGGGGCCCCGCCGGCGTCGAAATCTGCGGTGTTAGGGTTGAAGAAACTGGAAATCGTATCGGAAGATGATTGTGTGGCTTGTGCGATATGTAAGGATTCGGTAAATGTTGGGGAAAAGGCCAAGGAAATGCCGTGTGGGCATGGGTACCATGAGGAGTGCATCGTGCCGTGGCTGGGGTCGAGGAATTCGTGCCCGGTGTGTAGGTTTGAGCTGGAGACGGACGACGCGGAGTACGAGCAGGAGAGGAAGAAGAGAGGGATGGGGAGAGCTGCGGGGATCGGTCCTTCGACTTCTAGTCATGGTTAATTTTTGTGGCTTGGGATATTCTCTTGCTTGTACGCGTTTTTAGTGTCGGAATTGAAATAATGCTTTTCTTACTGCTTTAGTCTCTCCTTCTCCCACTTCCTGAAGAAAAAAAGGAATCTTGCTTTTGTGGACTAGAATTTGGAATGTTCTCTTTTGTTTTTCTTTTCGTTTTGCATATGTGGGGTGTAAATAACAATTCACTGAATTTGACGTTGCTCGCTTTAGCAAGTTTAGAATGTTTGCTTGCTGCTGTCTTTGAGTAGTAACCTCCTGATCGTACGAAGTTCTGTGCTTTTTCATGAGATTGCGTTCGGGTTCGGGTTATATGAAAGTAGGTTCGCTGTGCTTTTAATTTTTCTGTTTCTGTTTCGTAGTTGCAATTTCATCTGTATGCTAGTTTCATGAGTTTGTTCCTTACATTTGGATTCTTAGGGAGTAGAAAACCAGTTCTTCAATCCGTTACTTTGACTAGGAGCTTTTAATCCAGGAAATGGACTGAGTGGTAGGATCATGATCATCAATTCATCATGTAGAAAACCATATAGCATTTAGGTTTCAGATAGTAGCTGGTGTTTCTCATGTTTAGTTACTTACATTGCATTGGACAATCATGTGCGTGTTATTGTACCCGCGCAGCACCACATAGATCGCAGTTGTGCCTCTTTGCACAGAATTGGATTTCATGAGAGGTAGAACATGAAAGGGAAACAGAAGGTTATACATTCCTGCGTTACAGTAGCGTCTGAGAAAGTTACATTATGCCTTCTGCTTCTTAAGTCTAGAAAGACTGATCAACTCTCAGTACTTACATGCAATCCAACATTTATTTTCTGCTGTTTAATTCAACGATTGATCAACTTTTAGTGCTATATGTGCAAGCTGGATTGATGTGCAATTGCTCTCTCTGCACAAGCATGCATGCGCACACACACGAGCGCGCGAGTTCACGCGCACAATAAATCACAATTCTGGACCTAGGTTGTAAGCTAAAGGACTTTGAGACCTTTTCTGTTTGCAATACTCGAAGACAATGAGGAAAAATGTGCTTCTTGTCTTGTGGAGTAGATGTTCTTTTCTTTGTTTAGGCGTCCGTGTTAGATAATAATTTACTCAATGGGAAGTGCTGTTATGTTTATAGTAAGTTGAATTTAATTGCTATGTTCTATCAAGATAGATGTCGTCGACTTACGGTTGTTATCGTGGATTCGTGGCAAAATATACTTAGTTTGTGACTTTGTTTCAGCATGTTACGTTTACATGCATGGGCAAAATAGCACGATTGCTCCTCTTGTAAGCTGCAATATTCATTGGTATCCTAGGTTGATTCCTTGCAATCAAATCTTTTTAGCAAGTGATGTCCCTTTGCAGCATCAGTGATGGCAATTATGTAAAAGTAACAGACAGGTTTGCGCTGCGTATGCTGAAAGAGATGTGGGGGAAGTTTGATACATAAGAAGTTTCAGTAGGATGAAAACCCTTTTTACTGCTCTATTAAAGATGGGTCAATTCTCTCTTATATGCATGCAATCCTTTGGTTTCTTCTAACTGGAGCTCAATACGTTGTATCCAATTTTGTTTGTGCCGGTATGCTGGTACATTGTTGGTCATGATCACCCTTCCCGCTTAAAATTCTCTAGTGATCCTGTGGTCGAAAATGTACCTGGACACCAGCACTAGCTTGTTGGGTACAGAGGATTTGAGGGGCTTCAAACTGTCTGAGTAATGGAGAAATGCAGTTGACGTCTCTCTCACTCTCTCTGGATTCAATTCGAACATCTATTCTGTTTGTGATGGCAGGGATGCAAGTAGGCCTGTCAATGGGCCGGATCCGATCCGGATCCGACAGATCCGGATCCGGATCCGAATCCGATAAGACACAATCCGATCCGGATCCGATAAGACTCAAATCCGATAGCGAGAATCCGGATCCGAATCCGAAAAATCCGGATCCGATCCGAAAATCCGAATCCGATCCGGAAACTTTTTTTACTTCAAAAATTTTAGCCAAAAAAAAATATATTTTTCAAAAAAATACAATTTTTTTTTTCAAAAAAAAATTATTTTCAGAAAAAAAAATTAAAAAATTTAAAATAAAAAATAAAAATAAAAATACAACTTCTTAAACATTTTTTTTTTCAAAATAAAAATTTTACTATTTTTTTAAAAAAAATTAAAATTTTAAAAAAAAATAAAGTTCGGATTCGGATTGATAACGGATTTAATCCGATCCGATCCGGATCCGATCCGGATCCGTATTGAATTACCGGATCCGGATTATCGGATTATCGGATCGATGTTATCGGATTCGGATCCGGATCCGGATCGGATTTTCCGGATCGGATCCGGATCGGATCCGGTCCATTGACAGGCCTAGATGCAAGTCAGTTTAATCACCTTATGGGTATCTTTGTCAACAAGATATTAAGGTGAAAGTTCTGTCCCTCTGACCTCAGTCGCGTTTCTCTGAAGTATCACAGAGACATTATGCAATCTGTATTCACAGGGACCTCCTGTCATGGTGAAAGAGGCAAGAGAAGATTGCAATGTAGTTGCGGGGAAGGCTACATGCACAGATTTTTTACACAATTCCGGACACAGTTGGAACCGTGGATGCACACGAGCTCATATGCATCCAACGGTTCTGGACACATTTGTGTCCGGAGTTGGGTAAAAAAATCCGTGTTGCTAGACTTTCCGATGTAGTTGCAATATCTATGTTCACATTGTACTTCTTGTTTTGGCAATCAATGGTGCTTGAACCGCAAACATTGCACCATTAAATGTGTGTGAGCCCCACACTTATCAGTTTGTGTATTTGTTTGTGCATGTGTTTGTGGTTATAGAATTATTGTTTTTTTTTTTTTTTGGGTCAAGAGGAAAATGGTTATAGAATTATTGTTTGACTATTGCAATTCCATTACAAGTGTTCAAGAGGGCTAACATCTATGTCCCTTTCCTCTCGCAATGGGGGCTACTGTATTGTGAGAGGAGGGGGATATATACCCATTACATAAAATGCCCTTCGAAGACTAGAATATTGTTTCTATACCTAGTGTGACACGAGTACTGTCCCTATCAAATCAGAATTCTGCTCAGTGATTATGTTTGGCCTTCACCAAGGATATGTTGTGGCGGGGCTTTTGATTTTTATATATAAATCGAGTTTATTTCTGGACAAAAAAAGAAAAAAAAAAAAGCTGAACGAATCATGATTGGCGAACCAGAAAATGAAATCTTTCGATTAGAAGCTGAAAATAGTTCATTAGAAATTATTAATTTTCTGTAAAAATCAAACATTTTTTTGACATTTCAAACAATTGAGGTGCGCATACGAAATTGTAAGATCGTTTCGTTTCTTTCTTTGCATTCTCTTCCCTGCATCTGAGCTTCAAAGCTGCATGCCAGTCATAAGGGAAAAAATCTTTTAAATTTAGAATGGACAATGGAGTTGTTATTGTTTAGGCATCCAAAAGGACTTCCTAATAAGTTACACTTCCGTATCCACGGGGACGGTGATCATAATTCCTCGATTACTAGGGAGACAATCTCATCCGAATAGATGGATACCCGAATTGACCCGCACAAATTGAGCTGGTTTTTACCCACTTTTTAACCATGGTTTTGGATTGTAGTTTATTCACACATACGCCCTCATATATAGTTTGTAGAAGCAGTCTTTAGAGAACTGCTTGGGCGTTTGGTAGAGAAATTTATGCATGATTTTGTTGTTCTTTTCTTCTTCTCCTAGCGCTATTGTGTAAGGAACGTCAAACTGGAGGAAGGGAATTCCTTAAGATGGGATGGGATGACTCCAGCCACTGGAACATATATAGAACGGTACACATAAGTAGGTGTTTCGTACCGTCCCAAATACCGATCGAGTTTTTTTTGTACTTTTGTTTGTTTTTTTTTTAAGTAGTTTATAGTGTTGATTGTTAATTCATACTAGCTCTCTCTTTTTTTTGATTTTTACAGGACAATAAAATCGTGTAAAGGAAGGCCAAACAATTTTTCCAACTTCGGAGTAAGCCTCCTTGATGTACTTATTGTACTTTTATGTGCTTGTTAATACTACTATTTTCTTTTTCTTTTCGATCGTACATGGAGGACGAGTCGATTTACTCCATTTCAAGGTATGTGAGTCGATATCTAATCATTGATATCTGCTTTCTTCCAGTGTGTGTACACTCTTTGTTGTATTCTCAATCTCGGAGAAAATGATTTTCAGTTTCTCTTTGATTTCATTTTAGTTTTGAATAAATATGCTATAAAAATATTTGTGCTTTATGAGTATCCGAAATCACACAAACAATAGCGTATAGCAACCTAAAAGGTACATAAAGCGCAAGACTGTGGAGGGCGTAGCAACATGCCTGCTTAGTTTTTTGGAATTGCAGTCTTAAAGTGTTCGACAATTTTAGTTAAATTGAACAAATACGCTCACGTATTTTTGATTGTTTGTTTTTGAATTGCTAAATAAATCTGTGAACGAAGAGTGTGATTTTTTTACGTTTTGTTCGGGTTTTTAAATCTACTTCGTTTTGTGAATGAAGAGTGTGATTTTTTTACGTTTTGTTTGGGTCTTTAAATCTACTTTGTGCATATAATAGGCTCTATGCTAGCATGTTATATACGTAATTGCTTTCATTTATATGCACATCAAAACAGAAGTGATACCCGTCAGATACAGTTACAGTCTAGGTGATATAAAACTCGTCAATTTCGGTTTCGGTTCAGTTTTGGTTGCAATATTTCCAGTTTCGAATTTGGAACAAACCTGAACCGAACCCATCCGCTGCCATCCCTAGACGACGGTTGCTAGTTCTTTGACCCACATACGAATGTAGTAGGGTTTTATTTGTCCAAATTAGGAACTGAAGGTTAAAATTGTTACTAGGGCAGACCTTTTGGGTTCTATATGCAATTTTCCAATAACTCAGGGAAACTGAAGGTTAAAAAATGCCATACGTTCAAAACCCTGCGCCTAAAACCTAACACACACACTCGCCTCCGCTTAAACCTCTCAATTCTGAACCAGATAGCTCTGCAACTGCCGCACATGGAGGAAAACGGCTTCATGTTCGACCCCCCCAGCGACGAAGAACTGGAGCTCGAGCTCGAAAGCAACGAGGAACAAGAAGACGACGAGGAAGAAGTGGATGAAAGAAGAGCCCTAGGTCATCAGAAACCCAGCAAGCCATCGCAATCGCCGTGGGACTTCGCTTCCTACTCCGAATCGGTCGCCGAAGAGCACGCCCGACGCAGCACCACCTCCATCGATTTCAAGATCTCCAAGCACCGCTCCTCCGCCCCTTTCCCCGCCGCCGCCGCCGAAGACGCAGAGGATGACGCCGACGATTCCGAACCTGACCGACAAGTAAGCACGATTCAGATTCTTAAGTTGCTCATTCTTCGTTGAAATTAATCCATACTACCCTTAGTTACATAATGCGGTGCGCTTGCGGAAGCGAAAGCTATCTTCGGAAAACATGCTAAAGTGTTAAATTCACAAGAGCAAGGATTGAGATTGAGTGCACGAGCGAAGGGTGTACTAATAAAGGATTATGCGACTAAGGTGCACATGCGGGTGGAAGACATGCTAAAGTATTAAATTGGCAAGACGAGCGAAGGTTATACTTAAGGGTTATGTGACGAAGATACTCCCAAAAGATTGTCCTCTCTGCAAAACATTAAATTATGAATAATGCATTTTGGTTAAAAAAAACAGAATTTTGGCCGCTAGTTACTGAATATCAGTGATTTCTTTTAATTTATCAAAAAAGTTTGAATTTTTCTTGATAAAAATGCATTTTCTTTAAGTTCGCATATTTTGGAACGGGGGAGTATTATTTAGGGAGATTTTCAGCCCAATCTTATGCTATAGATATCCTATTTATAGCCTGTTTGGATCGAATGATTTGGTAAGAAACAGTTGAACGTTTTAATCTCTTGCTAATAGCTGAGAATGGCAAAGCAAGTTAAGGTCAAAGTTCACAATTTTTGTCGTCAATCGTATACATTCCCATGAATAAAATAGTCTACCTAGAGCGCCCATAGGATTACATGTTTATTCTAGGCTCATGCATTTTGAGAATTATTGCTGCTTGGGGAAAATTTACAGTTTTGAGCATTTGAGGATCTTTATTTTAAGCATATAGTCATTGCTAGATGTAGAACAGTTTTTTGTTTGGAGAAGTGTATGGAAACTTGTTACGAAAATTATTGCTAATCCTAATACCATTGAAATCGTGCTTATATATGCCAAAACCATATCCCCCTTTTTGAAAAAAGGACTTTTTGGTCTTCATACGTTACTCATGGAATATTCAATTACCACATCCCCATATAGGATGATCAAGTAAATTTCTAAATCGTGTATTTTGTAGGAGGATTACAGACCTGATGACGGCGATGACGTGGCTAACACCACTGCAGGTGAGAGTAAGGCGTTCTTTGCGTCGTCTGAAGGAGCCTCGTTTCATGCCAGCTCGTTCATGGAGCTTAATCTGTCTAGGCCATTGCTTCGAGCTTGCGAAGCATTGGGCTACTTCAAGCCTACACCTATACAGGTCTTCTTCTACCTGCAGCTTCATTTATTTTCTTCCTTATGCTTAACTTTCGTGTAGTGAATTATTGTCTTTGGTTTGAAGGCAGCTTGCGTACCACTGGCCTTATCGGGGCGTGACATATGTGGGAGTGCTATTACTGGCTCTGGAAAGGTATGCTGTAGTTGTCAATCCCAATATGTGTTTGCGCTATCGGAGTTTCATGAGTTTGTTTTAGACTAAGACGAGTTTATGAGGTTAATTTGAGGAAGTAAAGTATTGAAGCACTAGATGATAGGTGGCAAATGGCAATAAGGTGAAAGTAACTTATTCTGGTGTTTTTTTCAACAGACTGCTGCATTTGCTTTACCTACTCTCGAGAGACTGCTGTACCGTCCAAAACGTGTTCCGGCAATTAGAGTTCTTATTCTCACACCAACTAGGGAGTTGGCTGTACAGTGAGTGCTTTTGTATCCAAGTTATCTTTATAGGGTTACTATGATTAAATTAGTGTTGTATGTACATTTTATATTCATTGATGAAACCATATTAAGTTTCAAACAATTTCTTACAGGGTTCACAGTATGGTTCAAAAAATTGCTCAATTCACGGATATTAGATGCTGTCTGGTAGTAGGTGGGCTATCTACAAAGGTTTGTATTTAAAGATTTTTAATGGTTTTGTTCCATTTAAACCTGGTTTTGGTAATATCAAATTATCAATGCCTCTTGGGATGGGAAAAAATGCTTTTAGTTTGGGGGAATTGAGATTATCGTTTTTCGTCTATCTAAAAATGCTAGAATGGAAAGCAACGATGCCTTTTCCCTTACCGGTAAACGATGCCTTTTCCCAAACACACACACACCCACACCCACGAACTCACGATCTGCTTCTAATAGGCATTTTGTTGGGATGGGACATCCTTTTCCAGGTACTCATATCATTTGAATTTTCTGGTTCTGTCTGTAAAACGGTTTTTATTGATCCTGAATATATTTCAGACACAAGAGACAGCGTTGAGATCAATGCCAGATATTGTTGTGGCTACTCCAGGACGCATGATAGATCACCTGCGTAATTCTATGTCCGTGGATTTGGATGATCTTGCAGTTTTGATCCTTGATGAGGCAGATCGCCTTCTGGAGCTTGGGTTCAATGCTGAAATTCGTGAGCTGGTATATTCCAAGTTCAGGTTTTTCTTCTTTTGCACTTGACATGCATGATAGATAAATGTGATTGTAGTGGTTGTAATATACTCATTTTATTCACTGATGGTGTATGGTTTTCTCTATCTTGCTAATAAAATTTGCTTGATAAATTTGCTGATGCCTACAAATCATATTTACAACTAAAGAATAAGTGCTTGACATATTTGATTGTTTTTACATTGAAACTGTGTAGTGTGGACCAATCAATAACTAGTATGTCCCCAAAACTAATAAAGTCACATGTCAAGTATGACAAGGGCATTCCCTTCAGATTATGAAACTCAGAATGCTTATAAGTTGACAAAGATTCTCCTTTTTTTTTTTTGTGACAAGGATTCTCCTTGGAATGTGCTTCATGCCTACAGTTCATTGCTAAGTAAAGTGGTACAGGATTTGAAAGCTTGTGGCTATCTCATTTTCCGATTGTCTTAGGACCCTTATCATTACTGTTTTTCATAGGCTTGAAACTCTGTCTGAGTCCAATGCAATCCATAGGCTGCTGATCTCAGCTTGTTAACAACCATGCTCATAGTTTAACATTTGCATGCAGCCCTAACCAAAATCTCCTGTTTATGTCTCATTTTTCTTTCTTGTATTTTTTCAGGTTAGATTGTGCCCTAAACGAAGACAGACCATGCTATTTTCTGCTACCATGACTGAAGAAGTTGATGAACTTATCAAGCTTTCTCTGACCCGACCGCTGCGCCTCTCTGCTGACCCATCCACAAAAAGGCCTGCAACATTGACTGAGGAGTAATACCTCTTACTTATATGGTCCCTTAGCTTTTGCTGGAAGTGTTAAAGTTTAAACTGACGGACACACTAACTGTTGATTTCTTGTGTGCAGGGTGGTTAGGATACGCCGAATGCTTGAGGTGAATCAAGAAGCAGTCCTTCTTGCTTTGTGCTCCAAGACTTTCACATCTCAAGTGATAATATTCAGGTGTGCGACATTGTTAAACATATTGTCACTGGTTGTCTTTGTATTTGAGAAGGAATCATATTGTGGTTTGGTCTTTCTCTTAATATGGTATTTTCATTCATTTTGAGTGCAATTATGAACATATTTAGGTCTGTTTAGACGAAGTGTATCGATTGAGTGGAAACAAGCAGAATATACAAAAACGAGCTAGAGATATGAGTGTATGGTGTCTGATTTTATTGTTGCTTGATAGTAACAGCCCAATCAGATTTTGTTTTACATAGGAGGTTAGAGGAGTTCTATACATAAAGGTATTGGCATGAACACTGAACCACCTTGATGGTCGTATACCTAGCCCCTAATTCACAAAGTAGGTTGGAGTTTGATTTGAAATGATTCAAAGATCAATGTTGATTTTGAAGATTCAAGGTTTAAACGACTTTCTGAAGATAATGTGTTGCAACTTCCATTTTGAATCCATATTCCATCCTTATGGAAACATGAAACGCAAAGGAGACTTGCATCATGAACACCATTCTAGTCATTAGAAGAGAGGGGAACATGAAACGCCATTGTTTAGCAATTTTTCAGAAGTCATGTTTTTAGCTGTATAGTTTGCTTTAAGTTGATCAAAACTTCATATTCCACATCACCTCGCACAGGTGCATGCATAGGACCTTAGGGTTATCAACTTATCAATATAATTGGGAGGTTAACAAAGTCAAAAATGAAACAAACGAGAGTCTCTTCATTCACTTGCAATTTCTCTCATTATTTATTCCTTTCTTCTACTGATGTGGTCTCCGGGATTCCATTGTTTTTACTTTTCCATTGGCAGTGGCACTAAGCAGGCTGCACATAGGCTGAAGATTTTGTTTGGATTATTTGGGTTCAAAGCTGCCGAACTCCATGGAAATCTTACTCAAACCCAACGTCTTGATGTGAGTTGCTAGTTATGTTTATTGTTCTCCCTTGTTCGCTCCCCATTCCGCCTCCAGAATAAATTAAACAAAAAATTGAAGGCAAAAAGCTGATTTCTATTAACCTTATGTTTGTGCTAATGTCTTATGCTTGGTCTTCTGTACAGGCACTGGAGGTTTTCAGGAAGCAACAAGTGGATTTTCTTATTGCAACTGATGTTGCTGCTCGTGTAAGATGAGATTCTTCAACCCAGTGTACTCCTACACTGCCCCCATCCCATCCCAAACCAAGTAAATAGAGTAATATTAAAGTAACATGATAAGAAAAGGGGGATATTAGGATTTATGCCTTGGATGGAAATTTATTTCCTATTTGTTTGAACCTTTGTAAACAGTTTTGTAACCAAAATTTGTGTAGAATCACTTGTTTAACCAACTTTTGATGATCATCTATGAAGTTCACTTTTCAATCTATGTTCCAGTACTGACAAGATGTGTGGCAGCTTATGACTTGTTTGTCTTCTGTAGGGACTTGACATAATTGGCGTTAAAACAGTTATAAATTTTGCATGCCCCCGAGACCTTACTAGGTATACCTTGTCTTTTCCTTGTTACTTTTGAAACTTTGAATTGTTGATTGCTCCATCACTTTCACATCACAGTTTAATTTTCTGCTTTTCATGGTGTGCATACTCTTGCTATCTATGTAACATTTATTTGGTCATCTAAATCCACCCCCTTCTTCGTGGATGGGGCAGGATCCATTTTAGTTGATTACTGTGTTATAAACTTATATTTGTTTTTGCAAGTTCATTTGTTGATTTCTTTTGGGATCATACCCTCTGTGTAGTTTAAGGTAATCATGTCTGTCCTTATCTCAATGCATTTTCTCCTTGGCCTATCTATATTCATTTTACCACCCTGAAATGTGGATCAAATTACTCCTCATGAGAGGCACCTATGACAAACATGACCATACCATCTCAAATGGCTCCTCATTTTATTTTGAGTTGCTGTCACTCCTAATTTTTTTGTAAATTAGTTTTTCTCTCTTGCCACCGTGGCATATTTAGCTTAGTTCAGAATGGCTTCAGCATTTCACCTTTTCCCCTTTTGTTCTTTTATGCAGCTATGTTCATCGAGTGGGTCGCACAGCAAGAGCCGGTAGGGAAGGATATGCTGTTACATTTGTGACCGATAATGATCGGTCCCTCTTGAAAGCCATTGTGAGTCATCACATTCTTCATCATGTCTAGTTAACTTCTTATGGGTTCTATTAATTCTGTTTACGTAGTGGCTTATGCTTCTCATTAGTCTAACTCTGGAAATTTTGTCGCCATTGTAAGCATTATATAGAAGGGATCTCTAGATTGTGGTCGAGAATTCTCATTCTTGAACTTTATCTTTTAAGATTTCACTGCAAAAAATCATTTTGTTCTTCATTTTACTGAAGATCAGTATTGTTTAAGAATTCAATTCTGACAAAGATGCAAACAATTGTCTTATCTTGTTCTTCTTTCAGTCCCTGAACCATAACTAGATCTGTTTCTTGTAGTTTTTATTGGATCTCAAATCAACTTGTGTTTGTCGCTTGTTCTTTAATCTTTTTGGCCATGTTGACATCATCTGGGTGATCATGCTTCCCATGAGTTGTGGAACTCTGGTCCCTGTGGTTGCTCTCTTACTTACGTGAAATTAATAAAAAAAAGGTTGAATGTTGGTGGGAATACGGTGGCTGTAGCTTCCCGTGGTTCATACCATATGCGACTTCATTAGCAGTTTAAAACTCCTGTGAATAGGCATATTGTGCTGAATCTGCTGACAGATGGTGACTGAGAGTTATCGTCTTGTGGTTTTATGGTAACAGGCGAAGAGAGCTGGTTCAAAGCTGAAGAGCCGGATTGTTGCAGAGCAATCTGTGACTAAGTGGTCACAGAACATTGATCAGATGGAGGATAAAGTGGCCGCAGTGCTGCAAGAAGAGAGGTTCTCATTTCATCAAATATCAGTTTGTTTCCGTAATTACTGTCCCCTTCTATGTTAAATTATCCTTTTTTTGTGGTTTATGCAGGGAAGAAATGGCTCTGAGAAAAGCTGAAATGGAGGCAACAAAGGTTTTCATCCCCATTCTCTGCATGTTTTGTTACCCATATATATTGCTAAAGGCAGTTGACTGACTTAGATTAGTGGTATTGTTTTGTTAGTCATTGGCACTAAGTTCAATGTTGTGAATTCTGGAACAGATGCCATGAATGCTTTGCGCCAAATTGAAAACTTTTCTTTTACACAATCTTTTGCTGAAAGCTATAAGTATTTATTGTAACATACATTCTTAATCACTTCACAGGCAGAGAACATGATTGCTCATAGAGATGAAATCTACTCACGCCCTAAAAGAACCTGGTTTGTTACAGAGCAGGAGAAAAATGTTGTAGCTAAGGCAGCAAAGGTAATTTTTTGTTACACAATGTCGTTGAATACTGGATTCATTTGAAGTTCCATCTTCCATGTATGGTTTTCATGTCCTCCCCTAATATGTTTGATATGAGCTGGAATTTGTTGATGTCCAAGGTCCATAACACCATTAGTTGTTTCCAAACGTGATTGAATGACTGTTGATGAGAAAGTCGGAAATCCCTTTTTACAGGAATCTGTGGACAAAGGAAAAAGCTCCGGAAATGAGGTTATTAGTGCCCAAGAAGCGGCTGACCTTAAGATGAAGGAAAAGAGAAAGAGAGAGCGTGAGGTGCTTGTTCTGGACAGTTCATTTACATCTTTCAAATAAAAGATTGCATGGAGTAACTCAAATGATTTAGTACTCACTCGGCTATTTTTGTTAATTAGAAAAATCTCCCGAGGAGGAAAAGAAGGAAACTGGAAGCAGCTAGAGAGAGATTGGATGACGAGAATGATGATGAAGAGTTGCAAGTATGTACCTCACTCTTTTCTCTGTTTTCGTTTGAGAGTATGTTATTGCAGTATGTTTTTGCCTCCTGGATAATCACTTACATGCATTTGAGGGGAGAACTGAGTAATATAGGGCTTTATGTTAAGTTTATGGCTATAATGCCATTTTTGTAAATCTTCAATCAAGAATGTTCTACTGTTGAACCTAGAGTGTGTAAATCTCAATCAAGAATGCTCTACTTTTGAACCTAGAGTGTATAGTTCCTTCTACAGTAATATTGATATTATATCACTGAGCTCATATTGGGGAATGGGGATGTTGTGGGGTAGTTTGGTCCTTTTCGTAGGCTTCTCCAGTTCTGGGGTCCCTCTTCGATAAATGAACTGCACAAGCAATTCTACTGTCATCCAGGTGGCACCAAGCTGGTGCAGGTTGGGCCTATCAGAGCCCAGAACTCAACTAGCCCAAAGATGACCCATGTTCTCCATGCGGCAACCTGGGCTGTGGTGGTGAGCCCAGTACTTTGGAGCTAGTTAGCCTCTTCAACAGGTCGGTCATAGGATCAGGCATCCTTTTCAACGGGCCTTGGGCCTAGCCCAATGAGTTTAGCCCATCAACAGATTATTCAGCCCTCCACAATGGACATGCTTTCAAGTCTTCTTAGTCAAGTAGGTTTTTTGTAAGCCATGCATTCCAAGACAGTTGAGTTATTAATATTAATATTTGTACTTGCAGGGACATGGGAAAAATAAGAAAGAAAAATCTGGGATTTCCCTCATTGACCTGGCTTATCGACGAGCAAAAGCAGTGAAGGCTGGGAAGAAGGCAGCCGATGCAGGTAAGATTGTTCAGAAGAAGAACAAGCAAGTGAAACGGCCTTCACAAACAACCCAATCAAGGACAGGGGAGATGCATGAGCTCTTCCAGAGTGAGATGGGTGAGAAAAAGCAGAAAAGAAACCTTCGTGGAGGTGGTGGAAAGAAGAAGTCCTCGTTTAAGAGCAAGTCACGGTATGCATTTTGTTCCGGAGTTCCAATTTACCAAAATAATCCTTGTTTTGCATGTGTTAGTGTTCATATCATATGAGGTATAAGAGTTAGGGGGCTCGGTTTCTTTGTATTATTATATCATCTGCAGTTGTATGTTACAGTGCTAGCCTAATTGGTTGGCCATAATCCTTCAGTTCTCCTATGGTAGGCTATTTATTGGGCAATAACCCTTAAATTCTGACCTGTGGTAGGTTCACTGCGTTGAATACGTTCTGCTGTCATATGTTACCTTAATACAAAGGAGTTCTCTTTAGCATGAACTTGGAGGAAAATTATAGTTTCTCAGATTTTTTGGAGATTGGGATTGAATTCTGGGTGAAGGGTTAGTTCCTGGGTTTGTTTTGTGCTTGATTATGATGTAGTTTTTGTCATAAATAGTTGGATAAGCGTTTCTTATACTGTCTTTGATTTTCTGCAGGTACAAGCGGAGGTAGTATTGTCGAGAGAAATTGTTGCGATCACTTTGAAGTGCCTCAGAATTGGTTCTGAATCCATGCTAGTATTTTAACGCCGGAAAAGAATGTACCACCACTTTGTCCATCTTCTTTGGTTACAGGAGGAGAGATACCATCATTGAGCAGGCAATCTAACTTTGTTCTTATAGTACAAGGGGTTTGAGGCATCAGCAATAGACGGAGCGGGGTTGGGACTATCAATTTAGCTACAACTGCCGTCAGGGGAAGGGATATTTGTTGGATTTTCGTGCAAATATTGTAAACAGCTTTTCATAGTTTTCTTATGCAGTACTGTATCTTTATTTAAAGTTATAAGAAGTAGGCAATGTGTCTTTAACTACAGAGAATCCAAGACCCGGTTGATTGGGAACGTAGTAACCTCTTTATTTTCATATTTTTCTTATACTTGGTGAAATTCCTGATGTACTTTTTGTCAACTCAAAGTATTGGAATCAACACGTATCTCGCCTGACTTTGCCTTTTGTGTTCCTACAGATGAACTCTCTATAGGGGTGTTTCCGGTAGTGAAAAATTTGTTGATTTTTATTTGTGATCGAAAAGTTTAGGTGTTTCCGATAGTGAATAAGTTGATAGATTTGTGAGTAGAGTTACTGTAGTAAAAATAGTTTTTGTCTGACAACTTTTTTTGTTAATGGAAACAAGACGGTAAAATGTTGAAATTTTTTTTGTTTGTGTAAACGAGATGGTAAAATGCGTTGAGTTTTTAGTGTTTTTTGTAAGTGGAAACGGAGAATCTTTTTTGTTGAACAGCCGGAACTGGCCAGTGCTATCTTCATTGCAATGTGAACTAGTTTAATAATTCAGATCAAATTTGCGGGACTTGAAAAAATACCGGTCGTTCAAATGCGAATCCTACAAAATTTTGATATTATTGAGTAATTGCAATAAACCTACCTTAAACTTTGGTATATTTTCGTGGTACCCCTGAATGTCTAGAACTCAACCCCTTTATGATAGCTCTTTTATGATAGTTCTTTTATGATAGAACTCAAGCCCCGGAGTTAGGGTGTAAGATGGGAAGTTGGAACTCTGTGTGTGAGTAGCGTACTGAATGAGAAATTTAGACTTAACACTGCTCTCATATCCATAACCAACCACTCTTACCCATGCTCATATCCAAACATGGCTTATCCATGCTTCACGTCAAACGCGAAAAGAGAGAACCATTAGAGAAAGAGGAAAAGAGAATGAGTGAGAGATCGAGTGAAGTTGGGAGGGAGAGAGAGAGGGGGGGAACACAGAGAGTTGAGTGGCAGTGGTGGTTGAGGAGGTCGGCGGTGGTTACAACTAGAAGAAAAGCTAGTTGGTTGATGACCGCGGAGAAAGAAGGGGGAGAAAGGGGTAGGGGGAGGTTGAGGTATGTTTAAAATCCAATATGAAGAATGTAAATCTACATTTTTTCGCAATGAAAAGTCCGTTTTTGAAATGCATACACCTAAAAGTAATTTATAAATTGTTGGATTTAAACTTTTCCGTGGGGTAAAGTAGAATTGGGCCGTGCATGAGGGAGGTTTACCACAATTTACCCTTTACATCACCTTTCTCATTATTCACAATTGGTAGGAGAAGAATATGGAATGAAGACTGCACCTTCCAGCATTAAGACTTCTACCTTAAAATCAGGTCTAACAACCCTCTAATCTGTTACATATAGTTGCACAAGAATGGTAAATTTAGCAACTAAAATATGCATGAAACACATTTAGAATACAGTAAATTAGGAAAATCAAGAATCTGATGTGTCATCTGCTCAACCCAGAAGGCTTGATACACATTTATTTGAGATATATTCTGTATCAAGACAATAACATGGAAACACAAGAAAATGGTAAAAAACAAACAAACAAGAGAATCATTTCACTAAATGTCTTTGATATATATAAGGAGAGATTACAGCTACATGTAACAAGCTTTCTATGGTAGTAAGGGCCGGCTATGAACATAGACAAAGCAAAATAAGAAAATAAACCATTTGAAAACAATAAATCCTAACCTTTCCTTTCCTTCTTTGGCAGTTAATCTCATGAATCACATAACATCCACAATTATCGTCTTTATTCACTTCTACAAACTCTCCCTCCCTCCCACTAATTTAAATTAGGATAACCTTCTCTGGATCTCACCTATAGCTATGTAAAAAACATTAGTCTGTTGTGTTTAGTTCCTAAACTGATCCAAAGAGGGGACCCAGATATAAATACCCTATTTCCACGGCGGTTGTTGATGTTTATAGCTAAATGGGTAGGGCTCCCACCCACCATCTGGTTCCTTCCGTTTTCCAACACCACCGGAGCCCGAAGAGGATTCCCTGTTTCCACCTTCAAACATCAAGCCTGAATTCAGATCAAAATGGGACCGAGAAGGCCCAGCACCGTTTGAACCTGGAGGGGTTTCAATCATACCCAGAACAAACTGAGGATGAGAGTAACCAGCTGGAGATGCCGATGCAGAACCCAAAACTTGAGGCACGACAGTTGCTCCTCTAGAATCTACCATGTAATGGGGCCCGTACATGGCCGATGAAAAAGTTACTGCAGGCCCTGTTGGAAGCCCATTGTACCCAAAAACCGGAGGACCCGAATATGGAAATGCAGGACCCACCCCCAAAACACCCCCACTATTTCCCAGACTAAAGTCCAAGGTAGGGTTTACGTTCCTGCCATTTTGCAAGGAAGGAGTTTGAGGAACAAAATCTTTTTGATTGACCTCCACTCTGGTACCCAAGATGGAAATCACTGAATCATGTGATCTGACTCCTCTGGAAGCATTTAACATTTGCAAAGATGACTTACCGAGAAAAAAAGGCTGCACTAGATCTGATGAAGAATCATTCTGAACAGACGGCTGGTCGTTCAAATCAATGTTCCTCAAGGCAGGCTGCATCGATGATGATGAAGTGGAAGGAGACGGACCATCACCATCATCACTGACATGATTAAGATCCAAATTGAACAACCTCTCATGTCTTTTTGTGCTGGCTTCAACTGAAGATTCCCCAAAGGGAAGCCCTGAAGATGCTATGTGTGTATCTTTGAACTGTATTAGATCTGCAGCTTTATTATCATCGCCGGCCTCTGCCACATTCAGATCAAAATCAAGCCGCCAGTCCTGCCGCTGCTTTGAGCCGTTTTGGGTACCATCCGTAACATGAGTCTTGTCATCTTCCAGAATTCTGCGAAAAGCACTGGTTGCAGCGGATCCTTTCCAACCATGAGCGCCCTCAAACTGCAAAGGAGATATAGGAAACCCAGGAGCCGCTGCAGCCCTTGAAGCAGAAACCACGGAGATGGTGGTAGAGTTTGGATTTACAGGGCGATCTATCATATCCTCAGAGCAAAGTTCTTGATTGAGATCAAAATCACTGAAACCCTTCTCTGCGCTAACTTCAGGTTCCTTTTGTGCTGCCGCCTCAGTGACCTCATAGGAGTCTATATCTTGGTTTTGATCTTCTGTTTCAGCATCTAGGGTTTTTGCACTACTTAACAGATCTTCCCCACTTGGAGAAGACACAGTGGACTGATCAGGTCCAGTTGGCACCTCTTTTTTAGATGAGGCATCAAAGGGTTGGATTTCTTTACCACATACACCCTCTGGGCTATCCCGCTGCCCACCTTTTTTACAGGTTTTTTGAGAAGAGCCGCTGCAACTTGGCTCTCTGCTGCGATCGACAACTTCTCTCTCCACTTCTATGGCTACTTGTCGAGCAACCTCAAGAGGATCTAGCATGAGATCATCAAGCTCCAAATCAGACCTGCTCTTGTCAACAATCACATCAGAGCGTTTGAAATCCATTGCAGGTTTCGAAAAATCAGAATCAAATGCCAGATCATCGCTTTCATCACTATCGTGCTCCTTAACTTCATCAGTTGCCCCGCTACATTCACTGGAGAAAGAAGCCTGTGTGTCCTCCTGTTTTGTCAATTTACCCTCCTTGCCGGCAAATTCTGATAGAACACCAGTATTGCAATCTTGACCTTGATTTTCGAAAACCGCTGTGCTGCTGCATTGATGAAGTGGAGATTCAGCATCATCCCTCCTGCTTTTCCCTTCTGACAAATCTGCCTCTGTGCCACAAACAGATGAAACTTGTGGACAAGCTTTGTCTTTCGTATCAACATTGTTTTCAAAGTCCAAATCTGTAACAGATTCCTGAGCATTTGCAGTAACATCATCACCCAAAAGAGAAACAGAAGAAGTTTCCATTGTACCCAAGAGAGGACTTGTCACCTTCGGTATCTTGTTTGATTCATCATTACACTCATTTGAATCAGGAATGTCTGGCTTTTCCTCAATCCCTTGTTGTGGGACCACAGAAGTACTAGTTTCAACTGAGGCAGTTCCTTCCAAATGATAGGACGGGGATTCTTCCTCGACAGAAGAACTTTCTTTAACAGGTTCTAACACGATGGATGACCCTACAGGATCTGATGAACCCTCATCTTTCAAGACTTCGTGATCTGAAGTACTTTCCTTGTTAGAGGTTTGGGTCTGACAATCATCAACATTTTCTGTTTGGAAATTCCCTGAGCATGTAGATGGTAACATTTCTTCCTTTTGTAGTTCTAGAGGTTTTTCTTCATTCCCAGCCTTCTGAAAATCTTGAGGAGCTGTTTCACTGTCACCGTCTTGCTTCCAGCTATCAAACAAGGCCCTAGCCCTATCCTGAACCCTAGAACTAGTGTGGCCAAGGAGATCCTTGACTGTTATCCAAACTCCTGAAGACACTGATGTTTTACAATCTATGTGCAGTTTTTCAAGTGCACGTAGTAATGCAGTGATGGACTCTTCCACAAAGCTTTCACCTGTGTCATTTCCAAACTTTTGAGCATCCTTGAGCCACCTATCAATAAACCAGAGCCCCTCTAACTGAACAAAAAGGTCAAGGCAGTCTCTGTCCTCGGTGGCTGCTATAGTGCTCGCAACAGTAGACCACTGCCTGGTTGCATCACCAACATTCTTCACAATACAGTCTCTCTCTTTCTGCATAACATTGACCAGTTCCTTAACTCGACCAAGAGCAGTAAGCCCATCTTTCATCTCAGTAAGGGTAAAAAAGTCCTCAAGCGTCATAATGCTTCACATGTCACTTAGGACTTCCAAGCATCAAAGATATCCTTCATCTTGACAAAATTACAACCATAGCCTGCAAAACCATTGGATCATAACATGGATAAACACATACTTGTAAGACAGCATCTAAAGCATGCCAAAGGCCCAAACTTGATGCAATCAACTATTTTGCACAAAGTGATTGATTCTGTGAAGTTATGTTCACATTGAGAGTTGAGCACGTCACACCTCTACAGAACTATCCAAATGCTAAAAAGCTGTATGATGTTCACTAACTCAACATAGAAGACTAAACACCATAAAGAATAATGCACAAACTTCCTCATCATATCTACTATAAGCAGAATCAAATGTTGCAGAATCACTTAGAACACCCCTTAAATAGCATCCACAATAAGATAAAGACATTACAGATTTTTTAGGAGATAATATGTGTGGATATTTTAGTGCACCAAGGCCTGTGCATCGGCGTGCCAGCATCAGTATACAATCACAAAATAAGTAACAATTTCAGTAAAAAGTTGCAATACAGAAGTAAAGAATCAACACAGAGATCAACCACTAAATTCATGACTTTGCCTGCATCAGTATGCAATCACGAAATTAGTAAGAGGTTCCATTAAAAAAAGTTACAAAACAGAAGCATGTAAGAACTTGGTTGAATCCTCCCCATAAAAAGTAACAAAACAGAAGCATATAAAAAGTCGCAAAACAGAAGGAAAAATCAACACAGAGATCAATCCACTAAATGGATGATTTACAGGCTTGGTTGAATCCTCCCCATCATATAAGGGTGAGCAAGTAGTATATTCTAGTAATCCCAGGTTCGTGTACCTTAATGCCATAGATAAAGAACGTAATCATTCTATAAACTTATGCCTAATTATAACTGCTCAGAACATATTACCATGTCAGTCATATTAATCATGTGAACAACAATGAGATTTCAGATAAAATAGAAATGACTAATGAGCGAATCGGAAACAGTGTTTATTTATCAGTTATGACATATCAAAGAAAATAACTGGATGGTTAGGTAAAATGGTTTATTCTTGTCAACTTAAATCATATAAAAAGAAAATCCAAGCAGAGCCATTTGGCAACAAACATGGATAGCAGGGTAAAATGGCTTATTATGGTCAGCTCACCAGTTTAGGAGCACAAAATGAAAATAAAATTTACCCAAAGTTACATTGACAACATAAAAGTAACAAGCAACAAGCGAGGTCGAAACATATATGATTATGTGCTTGGGGGATTAAAGTAACCAGAAGAAGAAGAAGTAGGAGAACAAACGACGGAAAAAGATCAAAGACAGAACCATCTTGGATTTAACAGGATGTCATGTTAAAATTTAAGATCAATATGTTGTTTCTTTCCTTTTTGGGAAAAGAGTGTAAAATTGGTCTGCTAGTGTACAGTAGTTTAGGACAGAAAAACACATATTTGTTTCTTTCTTTTTTTCTCTTACTTAAATAAAATATAGTTAACTAGGAATGCCAACGGCTGGGTTTGGAATGGGATTTGCTAGAGATTTTCTAAGCACCAACTCGATCAAAATATCAGAGAGATGGATGAGCGTGTTTGAGATGCACTTGTCTACGACCAAGAAAGGTTTTGCACGAAGTTGAAAGGTTTTAAAATCTACCAAAGGCACATTAGTGCAAGTAAAACAAGAAAAGAAACAGGATCAGGGGTGTAGGATCACAGGAAAACAAACTGATCCTCCATATCATAGTTATTGCACCAAGACTACTAAACAAGGATGTATGCAGACAAACACAAGGAGAAGGGATAGGAATCCATTCAAAGCTAACGCGACCCAAACATAAGACCATACACCATATATTCTAGCAAGCATCCACACCAGATATGGCTATAGTTTTGCTCAAAAGAACTTGATGACCAGCTCGAAGAAGCCATTCAAAGTCCATTTGGACTTTCCTAATAATCGAACATATTGCATCATCATGAATGACCTAAGTCCAAAAGTATAAAAGGATCTCGGAACAAGCTTTGCTGACACTATAAGATGTCAAAAGGTCAAGTTACATATATAGCACCAAAAGGGTACTCATGAAAGAGAAAAAAAATCTCTTCCCACTAAACAAACACGCATTTAACAAATTTTACCATTCAAGTACATATCACTGGACCAGTATACGTATATGTCATGATCCGTTTTCCAATAGATAATTAAACACCATGAGTATGACAATGAAGGACATAACGTGTAGGCACAGAGACCACAATAAGAAGGCATGTAGAAGAACTAACAAATACAAGTTCCCTTCTTTTCACATAGATATACAGGAATATAGAAATCTCATTTCCCCCAAGCACTTCCTCCATCAAAGAATTATATCGCAATGGGAAATATCACTAGATACATATTAACTGCTAAGTTTCATATATACAGAACAAATCTAATGTCAGTCCTCGTATACTACCATTGTTAAGATGATGATGTCAGCATAGGATAAAACAAAAGCCAACAAATGCAGAAATGCAGAAATGCAGAAGCTGACAGCAGCACATTCACTCGTGTCAAAAAAACAACCATCTAATACTGTCAAACAACAGGTAATTACCAGTTGTTCAGTGTCCTGTTGATCAAATACCTAAACAGAAGTTGGGTTTTCCAATCAAAACCACCAAATAAATTGGCCGCCAGTCCTGAAATAAAAAAACAGAACAAGCACATATTCAATAGATGAACAGAAATAAGTTAAATGAAACCATAAGGAGAAAGTCGGATTAAATAACACTGCAAAACTGAAAGCATGCTAATTCGCGGAAAACAATCCAGGATAGTTGGCAAAACAATCTAAAGGCCCAGGCTGAATGTAGCAAAACATAAAATCAAAAACCCCAGAAAGAAAAATTGAATAATACCATGGTATCAAAAAGCACAATAACTCACAAGAACAAAACAGGCGAAATTACAGGAAACAACTAGGGTTTCCTGATAAAAACCCTAAAGGAACAAATACGAGCAAAAGACGAGTGACTACCTGAACACCATGCCCACGGCAGAAAATTCTAACCGTAGAATTCAACTTCAACCCTAGAAAGGAGCAACCTTTGATGATAAAAATCGAACCCTAGAATTCAACCTCAACCCTAGAAAGGGGGACTTGTTGAGCACGCATGTGTGGTGCGAATATGAAGGGAGGAATTATGGCGAAATACCCAATAACGATTACACTAATTAATGCAGCAAGATACTAGTAAATTAAAAACGCCAATCCTCAATTGGCCCACCCAAACACTCAGTCAAATTCAAAAAAATTAGGACTTTTCCCCTAATTACAATAATTAGAACTGCTAATACTTAAAAACCTGAACTTTACCTTGTTCAGAATTCGGAAACCCTAGCCGAGACAGAGCCTCTGGTTGGAGTAGAAGAAATAGACTTCAACTTTAAGCCTAAGCAGCAGCTGGGCGAACAACAAGTAGTCTTCTCTCTCTCTTGATTTCTCTCTCTAAACCTTAATAACTGCTTTACTTGTGCAATCTCTCTCTCTTCTTCTAGTTGGGACTTTATTTTTCTCTCTCTTCTACTTGACAAAACCCTCGGTTTGTCCTGTGTGTGGCCCTTTTCGAACCACAGAGAGAGAGAGAACAACAACCTTTGTTTGTTCTTCGGGGAGTAGTATTAAAGTATTTTTCTATTTATACAGTCGTTTGTTTTCTCGGAATCCTATTTTACCTTGTCAATTTCCTGGTCATCGTTTCGGTCCACAATTGGGCTGTGTTTGGTTAACCTAAACTTATCAGTTTTTTACTATTTGGCCAAATGTATAACACCCAAAACAACCTTTAGTAAATTGTCACGTTCAGCTAAAGAAAATAAGTATTTAGTTTTTGAATTAAATGTGATATATTGTGAGAAAATAACATGACTCGTAAAGCGAAAAATAAGTATTTAAAAATAAGAATCTTAGCGGAACGAGAGTTATCTAAGACAATCAAAATAGCTCACAGTAGGGTTAGTACATTCATTGGTGCTAAAATAATTTTGTCAATTTTTTTTTACTTGTTACTGTTTAAAAAAAATGTTGCACTGATTTGATGGTATAATCTGGCAAAATCTCAACTTTAGACTATTGGATTAAATCCATCTCCTTTTCGATGAAGATCAACCGGTAGCAATGATGGTGACAAATCTCACCACGTCAAAATTGTTGCAAGTTGTCTAATTTGATGCCAAAAATAACAATTTTTAGTTCGCTGGGGAACATGAATTTTGTGGGGGGAAAAAATCTCCCAAGTTATGATTTTGACAACTAATTAATATGGCAACGAATAGCCAAGAATCCAAAAAAAAAAAAAAGAGTCTAAAATAGTCCTTGCAACTTGGTTAAAAAAATCAACAATTTTTTCCCTTTCTTTTTCTAATGGCAAATTGACTCTTATAAATACTCCAAACAGGGCATAGGTAATGCGTGCCTTCGAGTGACAGTCAACACGGCCACGGGTCAGCTTTCGCCCGACGGATCGCCCGGTATTCTTCTGGCGAGCTGGCCAAATAAAAAATAGGTGAGTGAAGAAAAATACTAACTCTAGAAAATGGGATTCAAGGAATTGGCCAGTTGGCTTTATACATAATCAGGGCCGCCTAGAACACAAGGCCACCCTGTTCGATTTGGATTTTAAAAGAGGTTTTGAGTGAAAAAAGATAGATAGAGAAAATTTAATGGAGATAGTGCCCAGGAGTTTTGAGACCCCAGAACGAACTCAGGGACCGTGTTGTTCCCATCCAGGCAGTCCAATTTTGGCAATGAACAACTTAGAATTTATCTCGGCGATGAACAAATGGATGATTGAGATCTGTTCGGCTGAGGAGATGAAGTCTGAGCCGAAATGGACAGCCCAGATGGAGACAATAGAGCCCCCAAGTTGCCCCAAAACGAATAAGGCCGAAAATTTGGGAACTAGGGCTCTCAATTAGTAAAAGTAATATATATGCTATATCAATTGGGTCTTTTATTAATACGAAATCAGCTGTTGTTTTACTGGCGAAAGCTGACCTTTTTTTTAAGAATTTGAAAAGGCGGCAGTGGATGATTGAATCTTGACAAATTTTAATGAAACAGCGAAATGATTAAGGATGAATCTTTAATAGTACTAACAAATTACTATAAACTTTGCCAATTAAAGTATGAATCAACAGAAACATGGGGCATAAATAATTTCTAACTGATTGACTAATATTATAATTTTGCAGTTAATTTTATCTATGAAGTTGTTATAAATTACATAGGGTCTCATTTTACGAGCTCGTATGCTCCTCGAAAAAGTCAGGAACAGTCCTACGCATAAGTTAATGTTTTGCAGTTCTTACAGAAAAAGTATGGATAAAAAACCCAAACAAATCAAAGTTGTTTGATTCTATTTTTGGTTGTTTTGTTTGCAATGAAGAAAGCAAATATATTTTCATTGTTTTTTATTTTCCCCGACAAAACTGATGATAGACTAGTAATTAATTCATCGTTATCGGGTTTTTCCCGACACTAAAATATATTTTCATTGTTTTTTATTTTGGTAATGGAAATCAAATAAAATAACGCGTGGGACTTTTGTTGAAATTCCTTTAAAAAGAAACTAGAAATTTGTTTGCATTGACTGATAATGATTATGCTGTGTCATGGGATTTAAAAAATGACTAAAAAAGCCTAGCCTAAATACCGATTAAAAGTTTTTTTTCTTTAAATTTCCTACAAAATGGATTATATTGATAGAGGTTAGGGCGAAGGCATGTGGTGGCAAGTGGGCTTACTTAAACCCGTTATATAATATGCATTGTTATTTTACAAATTCGACCCTACGAATGTTAGACAATTGGTTCAAAGCCTTCTCAAAAAAATTAATATTTTAGTGAAATATTATTTGCCAAAAAAATTGGTTCGATCAATCTTGTTATCCCGAGACTTTGTTGATAATTTTTGAAAAAGCAAAAAAAGTTTCCACTGATGATTATTATGATGAGTAAGTTTGGGATAATGTCATTTTTGAGTACGATTGAAGGCAAAAAGCACAATCTAAAAGAAGGATGAAGGATGGTGCAAAAAAAAATTTTGATTATGATTTTTCCAAAAGCAGTCTCACTAATTAGTTTTCTTCAGCCCCTTCTAAATTGGAATGCACTACTGAGCTTAGAATTAATGCTAATATGAATAATACCTTTATTTTCATGCCTACCGGCTACTTCCTCCGTCCCATAATGTTTGTCCGGTGTACAAAACAAAGACATAAAAATAATACAATTTTTGCAAAAAAAATTCTATTTTTTTTTCAACAATTCATTAGATATTGATGAGTTTTTGTAATTTATGAAAAAAGTTTGAATTTTTTATTGAAAGAAATGCATTATTTTTTAGTCCTCGTTTTGTGGACCGGACAAATATTTTGGAACAGAGGGAGTACTTTACATCGCCTACTCTGATTTCACGTTTCTATAAAACCTATTCTTACACATCCAATCAAATTCACACATCAATATTGCCTCATGTTAAAATTTTGATCCGAAAAATCAATTACTCATCTTTTTTTTGGTATTATTAATTACTAATCTTTAAACCAGTTATTTTTTGTATTGCTTTACCGCGTATGGTTAAGTATGTTTTCTCAGATTGTAATTTTAAAAAGGGTCTAGACAAGAAAAAAAAAATTTACCATGATATGAAAAAAAAAATTGCTGGGAGGCAAAAAATATTGTAATTAATTTGTTAACAAATACTTCTCAAATTGGTGTGTAATTGAAATGAATCCTTAAAGCGTTTTGGGATTTTATGTTGAGAGGTATGCTCCGTTCAACGGATGAAACAATAATTTATATTTTAAACTATAGCAAAATTGAGGGAATAATAGATAGTCCTGATCATAGGATTTGGACCATGTCCTTTAATTGAGGTGATGGGGAATACATTGGCTATTTGATTATTTCATCTGAATCGTATATTTTGATGGTTGGGTTTGTCGATAACCTATGACTCAACAGGAATCAATAAATGACGAGGACACCACACTTGACTACGACACGTCATATACACCAAATCCATGATCATATTGGCCCATATTTTCATAATATTTGCAAAACTTTCAGTGTATCAGTATTTCAAAATTCATTAATGTCAAAGAATTCGTAGTAAGTGTAGTGATTACACATATTTTACCCTAACTAAGGCATCTTTTAGTTTCACATTAAATTAAAACAATTGGTTAATGAACAAACCAATATCACTGGGTTAGCCATTTACAATTTGGTCTTACACTTAATATTTGATGTAGCACGTGCTCCCAGCTCTTGAATGTTGGAGATCTAAACTCGTTGTATCGGCAACCCTAAAATGTTTAACACACTAATACTACTCCATGCGTCCTCTTTTATTTGTCTCTTTTGATAACATTTATTTTCTTGAATAAAAAAAATGTCTTCATGGATAATTTTCTAAAGTTTTCCACATCATCAGTTAAAAAGAGCTCAATTAGGTATTATAATTGATTTAAGAAAATAAAAAAATAACAGAAAATACGTTATGTTGTCTAAAAAATACATGTATATCAAAATTACAACAAAACAAAAGGGACTAAGAAAGTACTAATTATAGCGATAGTAAAATTATATTGTTTTATTCCAAAAAATACAAAAGGAAAAGGAAAATAATACTTACAAAACGGAAACAGATTTTAAAAAGTGTTTTTTAAAGTAGGCTTTAATTGAGAATAGGTGTTTTCAATCGGTTAAATAACGACTGATAAAAGAAGAAGTGATGGCCGGATTGATTGGTCTAAACTCTAAAGTGATGATCGAAATAAAGAGACATTGGTCCTAAAGCCACTGAAAAGAACTGAGGTTCGGTTCGAGCTGACCGACAGCAATCACTCAAAATGCCCAAGAAAGTTTGGGCCAAGTCAGGTTTTGATTGATTTCATTTCATTTCATTTACCACTGATTCGAGCCCGTTTCCCGATGATTCATTTCTTCCGCCCAAGTCATTAGTTTGTTCCCTGTATAGCGGTGCGGAAAAAAACCCGCGGACCAATGAACCCGATCCGACTTGATTCGAAGGGTTTCGGGTAGGGTTGAACATGTGGTTCAGACAGATATGGGTTTATTTTCTGTTAGAAATAAGATTTCGGTTCAGGGTTCGGATTGGTGCGTTCCTTACCCGTCGGATTGGACCCGATCCGACCAATTCATAAAGCCCAATTTAGTTTTTGGTGCAACCCGACCCGAAGTAAAGAATCGGGCTCGCGGACAATTTTTACCACCTGCGTGGTTTGGTTGCGGGCCTAAATATTCTTACCCAACATGGTCAGATTCAGGTCAAAACCGACCCGCCACGTGCATACCCCTTGTTTCCTGTGGCAAGGGCAGAATTAGGAATTAATTCAACCCTAGGTTGACCGAAATCATATATATATTAATTATAGTTTTAACCATATTTTTATAAAAGCTTTATAATCAAAATTTAATTATGAGAGTAGAAACTTAATCATAAGAACTTTAGAGACAAAATTTAATTATGACCATTTACTAATGTGATCAGAATAACAATATCTTCGTACCGGTTCAAACGAATTAAAAATTGGAGCACTTCATTTTTTTAAACCGTGTTATATATTAAAAAAATATGGTTATAAAATTAAGTGCTCCAATTTTCAATCTGTTTGAATTGGTGTGAAGATGTTTTGTTGATCATATTATTCTAAAGGGTCATAATTAAATTTTGTCTCTAGAGCTCTCATAATTAAGTTTCTGTTCCATAGGGTCCAAAATAAACAGCAGAAACTTAATTATGATAGCCCTAGAGATAAAATTTAATTATGATCCTTTAGAATAATATGATCAGAAAAATAATAAGATCTTCACACCAATCCAAACGAATTAAAAATTGGAGAACTTAATTTTTTTAATTATATTTTACGGAATCTCACCCATCTATCACTGAGGCCTAGATAATCATAGAATCCGCTAGAAAATCATCATCTATTTTGATACAAAGATCAATTTCCACATGCTTCATCGCTAAAAACGCTCTTTCTGTAACAAAAGTGGGTTGGGCTAAATTTTTTGGGCCAAAATTTTACATATATAGTAAATTCTTTTTCTAAGGGGTTTTTTGAAGGTCCACTTGGGCTATAGCCAAGGCATTCACTGGTTCCGCCCTTGCACTATGGTTGCAAAACCCATACTCTATGATCCTGTTCCGTTTGAGTTTTAGGGAGGTTTTATAAGGTACTAGCGCATACATATTCCTTTAGGCCCCGTTTTGGATTACAAAAAAATGATCAGAGCCATTCATTTTGTTTAAAATACTTTGTTAATGGATCTTAAATAAAAATAAGCTCAATTCGGTATCGATAAGGGCGTTTACGAAACATCCAACTTCGTTTTATAATTCAAGCTTAAATTCTAGGACAAAGTTGGATGTTTCATAGACGCTCTAATCGAGATATTGGGTTGAGCTTACTTTTTGTAGGGACTACAAATAACACATTTTAAACAAAATGAGTGGTTTCGATTATTTTTCTGGGACCCAAGGGATATGTACACACTAGTACAATAGCACCGCTCTATCTCTATTTGAGAGTACCAAACCTCTCTAACCCATCCTCTCAACCCTCTATTTATTTGAGAGTATTTGATTTTGATCAATCTATATATATTTAGAGTATCTCGGGTCGAATGTGACAGTTCGGTCACGACTACTATGCTCCGTGGAAGGCCGGCTTTAGTCCCTGAATTTTGTCTGATACGACTGAACCGATGACTGGGCTTATAGGCTCGCAATCGAGATTTGGCAATGATGATGTTTCGGGTTATTAGCAGTTCTAGGTTGTTAACTCGCGCTGAGGATAGACCGATCCTCTCTGGTTCAGCCACCGAGGCTCGGCCAACTTCTATATGCCAGCTTGCCCACTTGTAGCTAACTGTCTTATCTGAATACGTTAGACGTGACGTAATCCCAAATAATTATCACCAAAAATTTGTCTTAGTTTATTCATGAAACATTATCAAACTTAAGTATGTAGGTGTTCTGCTTATTGAACGAATGAACAACAGAGATTGAGTTGATGTGTTATATAAGGTAGCCAAGAATATATAACGTCGTTGAGAATACAACACACTCAAGACAGTAGGGATGTAATTTCAAGTCAATTACGGTATTTTTGTCAAAATTTATTTTTTTTATTTCCCAGTTTGGTCCCTCTTGATTGTAGATCTTGGCCCCTTCCTCCTAAAAATATTTGAAATTTTCCCTTGTTTGTGTAGAATTTGTTAGTTTTCTCAGCATATAGAACAAATAGATGCACCAATCGAGTAGCGTTTTTCAAGCGTATTCACAAAGTGAAATGGTCTCTCTCTCCCTCCTCTTTTTTTTCTCTTTCGGCGCCTAAATGGGCGCTAAATCCAACACACTTTTCTTTTTTGGTAAATTTCACTCAAACAATGACAAAACAGAAGAGATCCTAGGATGGCACGTGCCAAAGGATCCCAATATGTCTCCCTCATGGACGATAAGATCAGTTTCCAAAAAAGTAGGCAAGCGCTACAGGCAAGCTGATGATCAGATGCCGAGTTATAAGAACAAATCTTTTGAGTAATGACGACGTTGTTGCTTAGTGCTCTCCAATTGAGCATCCTTCCCAGAATCCTTTGATAAAAGCTAAGCTAAAGCTATGGCCTTTGGAACCAGATGGTTATGAGAAAAAAGCCACTTTAGAAAGCTGAATCATGATTGTGTTAAAAGTTTGCCTTCGAACCCTTAATTTAAGTAGTTCCAGCGCTGGAATTTGGCTGGCTCGTTCTAAAAGAAGCTTTCATTTCCCTTTATAAACATCTCCCCGCCTATAGGGGCGGAGCCAGGAATTTTGGTTAATGAGGTCAAAAATTATATTCATATGTAATATATTTTTTCTACGCACAAGTCTAAAAATAACTAAATTAAAAGTTTAATTATAAGATCGATATGCACTAATAATTCATTTTTGCCTCATAATTAATTGGCCCCAAAAACTTGTTATATTTGAAAAATATTACATGATAGTCTCATTTCTATCACTATCAACTCTCAAAAAGAAGAGAACGTTTGGAATTTCTATGCACTTAAAATAAGTTGGGGCAATTTAGCTATTTTGACCCCACAAAAAATCTCTAAATTATACCTATTCCTATGAAAATTTGGGGTCAAATTATTAAAAATAGGATAAAATTATACCTATTCCTACGAAAATTTGGCAGCCAATGGGGTCGGCCGCCATTCCTTGTACCCATGTGCCTCCACCCCTACCCACCTATATTTTAATCCACCACATCCCACCGTAAGACTCAGAGGAGGGGTTGGTCGGATGGGAGTATGACAGCCAGTAAAATTCTCTCTCCCTTAATCCTCCAAGGCCGGCTCCCATCACCAAGAAAAATCCCCGGACCCACATGCTTTTTTTATAACCGAGGAACAACTCTATAGTCGAGCCACAATTGAAACTGACTGTGCAACCCAAACCTTAGGGGAACTAACGCAGTCACACCAGTCACGTCCCCCCACTTACTATCAGGGTACTCACCCGGTGGAGAATCGAACCCCTGACCAAGGAAAGTACTCCAAAGTCAATTATTCGCTCTTACCACTGGGACAACCCCTGAATGTATGGACCCACATATTTGTTCGGTCCTTACCTTCGAGGTTTCCAAAATGTGCATATTAATTAAACTAATCCGGACACCCAATTGAAAATGGACTTCAGATTGGTGTTGTGCAGTAAAGTGCACAGCACCGTGCTACGCCCCTTCAAGCCGTCGGATCGTGCATTCGACGGCTCGGATCTCATATCGGCAACCAACGATCTTGAGATGAGATTTGAACCGTCAGATGCACGACCCGACGATCCGAAGGTGCGCGTCACGGTGACATAGAATGACACGTTTTCTGTCTTTAATGCTGAATTGAAAGTGAAGTTGAAAACCAAGATGAGGATAACCATAATAAATCTAGCTGATTAAAAAAAAGGAGACCATATATAATAAATCTAGTGAACCAGAAGATTTGATAGACGTTAGCCATTGACGAGGTTCAGATTTTTCTCTCTCACATGCCGTAGTGCAGGGGGCAAGACAGCCAACCTTGACACTTTCGGTGACCAGAAAATCAGTTAAAAAAACCCCATGCTTAGTAATAGCAGTCCGTACATCAAAGCAAGTGATTTTCAGAAATCCTCTTAAGATAACCGGAAATCTTAGAGTTGGCATTCTTAAGGTTGGAATCTGAGACAACGGAGAGAAAAACATTTCATTAATCAAGCTCGTTTTAGTTAGGGAAATGATTTTTGCATTCTTTCGTTGACAACTACATTGCAATAATTGTATTATAATGATAAGATTATATGTATTTTGAACACCAGAAGACAAATAATGGAATGGTTTTTTTTTTTTTTTAATTAAAAGAGGAGTGCCAAAATCAATTACATTTTATTTACTCTTCCTATGATTATGAGAGATCAAATGGCCGCCAATGTCTAATAAAATTTATAAATATTGAAACTTCAAAAATTATTGCATGGAATTATCAAATTGGACTCCTGGTGGGCCTCACAAGTCCAACTACATGGTTTTGGCACGATAAGCCTATTATTAATCCGTATCGAAGAGAAGAATTAGAAAAGTAAAAAAATTATGATCGAAACCCATGTTTTTTTTTTGAATAAATCCAAAAATAAGGCCTTGTTCTGCTAAGTTTTTTTTTCTTCAAATAAGCACTTATTTTTTGAATTAAAAGTGATATATTATGAAATAGTAATTTATTTTATAAAATAAAAAACAAGTATTTAAAAAATAAAAAATTTAACGGCACCGGGCCTTTAGTGAAAAAGATTTTTTCCGCCAATTGTTTGGTCCAGTCAATTTAATGAAAAGAATACTACGTAGGACCCATTCCCCCCAAATTTCCGCCACCACAGATTTTAATTTAATCAGTTATTTTGGACCCCACCAATCATTCAACCAAACCCAGAACCACGAAATCTGACACGTGTTGCCTCCAGCGCAGCATCATCCAGAAAAAGTATTATTATATTGTGCTGCCTAACCCGATTCCGATTTCCAGTGCAGATGAAATCGTCACCGCCCTCCAAAGTGTGGGACCCACAGCTCACGAACGTGGACGGCTACGATGTTCCCACGACTTTTCCAGTCCGGACCTAGATTCGAGGAAAACCGGGGACACGAATCAACGGTCACAATCGCCCCAACGGCTATTTCCTAATACGAGGATCCAACGGCCGCCGTCGAATTGGCGGTAGCCGCCCAACAGTTTCCCCACGGTCTTCAACGAGGGAGTAGCCGACTGCAACGGTTGTCGGTTAATTAGCCTAAAAAAAATTTAAAAATCTCTAAAGAAAGGGTAAATATCTTCGAGACCCCCTCGTCTGTCGGTTAATTAGCCCTTATCTAAAAACCTTTCATCAGCACCCCTCCTCCCGTTAAAAGTTACTTTCCTTTAAAATACCTCTCATCCCTCGTTTTGCTCTATTTCCAGGCCATCTTGGCAGTTTTTGGCTTGTTTAGGCCATTCTAGGTTCTTAATAATACCATGGTGATGTAATATATGAGGCCCAAAAATTAAAACTTCATTTCTTGAGTTAGGATTACCACCATTGTTGGTGCTTTAATCAATTTATTACTCTCTCCATCCGGATTTAATAGTTTCTTGTTCAATTTTAACAGGATAAAAAATGAGTTATATCTTTAAATTGGTAATGAATTTTATATTCAATATAGATATTGTTTGATAGATCTCAATTAGTTTTATAAACTAATGTTTTCAAAATTACATAAAATATTATAAAATTACAAGATATAATTGATTGAAAAATGGTACGAACTCCCAAAAAGGACTATTAAATCAGGACAGAGGGAGTAGTTTTGTGGAGTACTTTGGAACGACTTTCTCACACTTGTATGTTCGTGTGTGTACATATATATGTGAATGTATAAAATGTGTGAGAGAGAGGGGAATGTATTTGAAAGTACTGGATCTAAGAAGTTTGCACTTCTTTTATTGTCTAGAAAATAAATAATTTGGCAAGAACAAAAAATCTAAGTATAAACTTCTTTTACTTTTTGAAAAGAAAATTTTGAAGGCAATAAAATGTAGGGCACAACTTCACTCTTTCAAAATTGAAAAGTAATCTCGCCAATAATTGCACTCGGTTAACGGCGTTAAGCCCATCTTCTTCACTAATAAATAGAGGGTGCCGATGAAAGATTTTTGTAGAGAAAAAGGTGTCTAGTGATAAAACTCGATAAATGAGGCAGTGTCTTGAAATTTTCCCAACAAGAAATGATAAAGTAAAGTAGCCGTTGGAGTTATCGTCTATTTAAAGACGTCTCGGCCTTACCCAAGAAAGTCACCTTCTGAAAAAGCAGGGTCCCGAAAGATCCTCCATATATCGATACGCAACGCCTTCGTCTCTCTCTATCTCTCTCTCTCTCTCTCTCTCTCCAAGAATCTAACTTTTTTTTTTCTTATCAGAAAGATCTAACCTTGAAGAGGTTTTGTTTATGAATTAAGCTGTTTATATTTACTTTCTAGTGTTTATTAAGTACTTTTAATTCCTCTGTACACAATTTTCTCAGAAAATTTTCAGGCGATTGATCCGTGTTCATTTGAGATCATTGCCCACTAGCTGTTTTTTTACTATTTCTTTCGCTGAAATTTCCATCTAGTTCAATCATTAACCAGTTATGGAAGCAACTCTGTTCAATTCCTCCACAGATAAATCGATTTCTTCATACAAGCAGTTGGGGAATGCTAAGAGAAACAACAATCGGAGTCTCAACTCTTCCAGTTTCCACGGCGGTATCCTCCACGCGCCGCCACTTTCTCTCTCCTACTCGTACCCTCCTCCGCTCTCTGTTTTTCAACAAAATCAGCAGCAGCAGCCACCTCTTCTCCCTCTTCCAATCCCCAAACCAAATAACAACCCTAGGAACCGCGGCATTTCGTGCCCTCCCGTGAACCGGAAGATCAACAACAAGCCGAAGTCCAAAGCGAGGGCGTTTGGCCCGAAAAGAGTTGACGCAGAAAAACAAGTCTCGAAAGCTTCTTCTGCGAGTTTGGTGGTTATTCCGTCGGGCAAGCCGGTGGGACCCGACCCGAATAACCTCCCGAAGGATGCGTACGGGGTTTTTGCTCTCTCTCCTCCGCCGAGTAGCTTGCCTTTGCCGACTTTTTCCCTCAGGCCAAAGCTCCGTTGCAACGCGGAGGCCGCCCCGGGAATCGATGACGGCGCGACTGATAACCTCCGGCGACTTCTTCGACTCCGTTGAGTGATACTAATACTCTGTGTGAACGATGTTTATGGTGTTTTTAAGGGTATTTTTGTGGGTGTAATATTGTGGTCACCGCCTAAGATTTTAAAATGGGGTGCCCAAAGTAAAATGTGTTGGATGGGCTTTGAGGGTAAGATTCTACTTCTTTTTTTTTCCTTTTTTTTTAACCTTTGTACGAATGTAAATGTTTGGATACATCCGATACATGTGAGTTCTACATAGTGTGCGTGAGACTCAGATATATCGGATGATCGGACCGAGACACATATGTGTCCGGTCTATGTTGGGAAAATCCGTCTGTGTCCCAACTAATTTTCCTTTTCTCTTCTCTTCAATAAGAAAAGAAGCAGCTGTTTTACTTCGCTATCAAATCTTTTCAAGAGTACTATTTCTCAACCGTAATCAACCAGTGTTTTGGTGATCTTTGTTTGTAGTTGGAAAATAAACGAACAAGTTGCAGTCTTGGGAGTTTGATTATCCTATTGTTATCTTTAATGGCGAAAAAGATACGGAGTATTTTATTAATCAAATGTAATGACTACAAAAGATTGAAAGGATAAGAGCAAACGGACCCTTGAAATGCTAACAGACCCTTTGGAATTGTGACAAATGAAGAGAAGAGAAAAATGGTTGTTTCTGACTAAATATTAGGGGTGAGTATGGTCCAAATTGATTCGGTTTTACAGTAAATCAAGAATCAAATAAATATCAATGGATTATGAATTTGGAGAACTAAACCAACACACAAAATACATTGAACCAAACCAATCCAAACCATTAAAATACGGTTCGGTTTCAATTTTAAACCATAGTTTGAAGAGGATTAGAGGATAAGTTGTTGGCTGGACAAGATATGAATGCCCTTTAGATTTACCACGTTAGCTTTATATATGGAATAGGAACTGTATAGAAAGTTAGGGTAATTAGTCTTGGTAGTGAATGAATTATAGGAATAGGAACGGAATTGATTATCATGTATAGAAATTTAGGAATTGGACAGGAGAAGTTGACTGATTTGGTGATCCCGTGTGCTTTTTGTTTATAATAAATTAATAACTGTAGGAAATTAGGAATGAGTTGTGATATATAGAAGCTTAGTCTAAATTGTCTTGGCAAGGAAGGAAAACTAAATATTGTAGTGGATTTAAAAGGATCAATAAATTTGGAAAGTAGTTGACTAAGACTCCCATATTTATTGGGTGAATAATAGTTAAATTACATAGACATATAGAACTATAATATATATGTATTATATGGTTCGAATCGGTTTGGAACCATAACCGTGAAACCAAACCATATAATGCGGTTTCTAATTTTTTTAAACTATAACCAAACCATACTACTAAAAAACCAAACCAAACCAAACCTTTCGGCTTGGATTAGTTTGGATTGGATTCGTGGTTTCAAGGATTTTTTGCTCACTCCTACTAAATATCATCAAAAAAATGGACCAATAAAAGTTCATCTTTTCCTTCATTTCTCACTGTTGTTCACCACTTTAAGTTATCAAAACAAGAGGATTTTCTCTTTGGGAAATGATATTGGCATTCTAAAAATTGATACAGGCACTCCAAAAAACAAAGGAAAATAGCTTTGGAGTTACACATAATTTAAAGTGTTTGCATCAATTTTTGAAGTGCCATATCATTTCCCTTTCTCTTTCTGTCCTTTCTCACAATTCAAAGGGATAGTAACCACTGCAAAGAGTCTAACGACCACAACGACGGAACTAGATTAGCTTATACCAGCAAATGTCCATTAATACTAGGAATCGTGGATTGAGTAACCAAATCGATATCCTTCTGTCGGTAACATTCCCATTAGGCCTGAAAGATTAGTTGTCTAATATATTTGGAAGTTGGGAAAGGGAAGAGAAAAGAAGAGAAAATGAGATCGAGAAAGTAAGAGGGAAATAGGGAAATAGTGTATTGTATTCCTTTTGTTTGGTTTTACAAAAAAGAAAAAGAAGGTTGAAGGAAATCTTACCAGAAAACTAAAGAGAAGATAAATTTCTCCTCTCTTTTTTTCCAAAATAAATAAAAAACATTGAAGAGGAATTTTTTTTTTAAATTTATCTCTCTCCTCCTCTTCCCAGATTCCATTCTCTAAGTTACAGTACACATAGGATGGAGCCAATAAGTGGGGGGAGTGACACGGGCGGGCCACCGTGATCCAATCAAAATAACATTATTCTACGGAACACATATTGTTTTGAAGTACAGTATCAATTATGTTAATGGGTGATTAACTTAAAGAAAATGTACTTTTTGGATGTATATAATAGTTAGGGAAAATGACGGTTAAAGACGTGTTTTGATAATTAATACCCGCGGGAAAATGACGGCCCATGACGTGTTTTGATAATTAATACCCGCCAAGGACAAGCTACGAACATTTGTTAATGCTGAAAATGTCATTAGCGGATATTAATTATCAAAACACGTCATTGACTGTCATTTTCCCAAAAAAAGTATGTAGATGGATGATTAACCCAACGCCCTGTACTTGATCCAAATTGAAAGCCCGAATGGTCTAGGGGATTGTCGGGCTTCACGAGGACGATACCATATATTTAGGGGAAAATGACGGCCAAGGACGTGTTTGATAATTAATACCCTCCAAGGACATTTTCAGCATTAACAAATGTACTCAATTGTTCTCAGCATGTCCTTGGCGGGTATTAATTATCAAAACACGTCCTGGGCCGTCATTTTCCCTATATTTAGTCCGATCCAAATACTAACTGTTATGGGCTTTGGTTGGGCTACCAGGGCAACATTTGCCCATCAGGTGTTTGATGTTTGGTCTCAACGGGCTTACATAATGCATACCAACTTGCCAAAAATTGGGAAGTGGGACTAGCTGGCACCCAGCAAGAATTGGAAGTGGGACCAACTTACCAAAAAGGGGTGGTTGAGGTACGAAGTTCTTAGTACTCTCTCCTCCGTATAAAAAAGAATGACAATTTTTAAATTCGTGTCATTTTTCATCGCTTATATCTTTTAATCTATAATGTTTTTCATGAGTTTGAAAATTTTGTATAATAGAACTAATCGAGCATTATCAAACAAGATCCATATTGCATATTTTTTGAGATTCATATTGAAAGATATAAGGAGTTGAAATTGACACAGATATCAAAAATTGATATCCAATTTGGGACTGAGGGAGTATTAAATTCCTAAAATTCATTAATTGGGCAGTTGGGCGGTTTATTACTGTTTGTTGTTAAAGAACTCTACTCTGTGTACTGTTTTACACCTACTGCAGCCACATCTTTCTTTCCTACTTATCCACATACTGTATATTTCTATCGTGTATAATGCTACATACAACAATTCAAACACAACATCTCACATACATGTGGGATCCACACATAGTAGTGTGTGTGAGACCCACATATATGTGAGAGGTTGTGTTTGTGTTGTGTTTGAATTGTTGTGTGAGTAACATTTTTGATTTCCATCACGACTCAAGTTTTTGCCAAGCTTACACGCACTGTATGGACCAATCCAATGTCAACTGGCGGGAGCCGATTAAAGTCGGGGCATAGCCCCACGTGGACTAGCTCATGTACAGGAGTTGATAATAGAGGTTTCGATCGGAGATTTAGGAGGGACAACATCCTAGGCATAAGCATTGATCACCGGGCCAATGCATATATCAATAATGCCAAGTACACAGACACTTGAATATAGACATGTATGGAGTTGTCTGATGCACATGAGTTCTATGCATACCCTCAAAAGTTCACACCAATGAAATTACTCTTACATGCACATAAATCAGCCATAATTTAACTCTTTCATCCTTCACATGAACACGTATTAGGACAAACAGATAGTAGCACTTTTTAATTATTTGGTTCTCTTTTTTTTTTTTTTTGTTCTTTTTCAGTATCGCAGTTAGCAAGATGGTCAGGGGCATTGTATGGCTCTCATTAAGTCACAGGTTCATCTCGAATGAAACATTTTTATCTTTTGGGGGCGGGGCGTTCCAAACACGTTTGGAGGCAAATCTACATAATTTTCGATATTTTTATCAAATCTTACTATAATAACGGTATTTCTTAAAAGTTGGAGTGGGCAGTTGTCCTTGCTCATACCGTGTATTATGTGATTTCTCTTCTTCTTCTCGTAACTTCGATGTCGATGAAGTCAAAAAACGAATACGTCACCGACATCAGCGCTGACGCAACGATAAGAATGAGCTGGCATTTGGGCATAGTATTGCCGGCTCGCAAAAGGTATTAAGAGGCCGCAATATAGTTCCTCCCACTTGCATTTTCCCTTATAGTCTTTCTTTTAACAAACTCAGTTGACAACGACAAGACTTGAATGATATGGCCTCTATGTTTCCAATCTCATAACAGCGGCCCCATGCCTGATTGAGTACTCACAAAACTCTGCATGTGAATGGATTATAATGACAAACCGACCAACCTTTAGGCAGATGCTATGTCATGGAAGCCCAAATGAATAGTCCCCCTTTCACCATTACTCCCAGTCTCCTCCATCATTCGTCCTCAGTCCTTGACTTTGGTTTGGCATGAGCTGGCAATGTCCTGTTGAACTCTCACATGATAATTGAGGGGAATGAAAGCTTGCAGAAACTTCAGTTAGATGAGATGCTGGGTGCAGGGACTGGCTCATCTTACCAAGGTTCTGAATATTGTACCGGACAAAGTATCGGTTTTCCTTATTAGTACAGCATGTGCCAGTACCGGTAAGATACGATTGTCCCTTTCAGATTTAATTACTCGTCAATTTTTTTTTTTTTTGGCATAGCATAAAATTTATTCAAAACAAAAATAAACTTAAAGATATTCAGGTAATGTGAAACGAAATTGCAATTTTAGGATAACGGATTTGCTCAAAATATGGTAGGTATAGGATTCAAATTCTTGACCCAAACTGCATGGAGCCAAAAAAAATTCTTCATGGGGCCAAGTAGGGCACCGCAGAGGAAAGAAAAGAAAAAGAGAGGGAGAATATTATGACTGGTTTTTGAGCTATATAATCGTGATCCTAATACATCATGTATGAGACCCCAGTGAATGATAGATTTAAAGGTTGTATAACACAAAATCAATGGCATTATTGTGTGGTACTAGTAGGATACATCTTATGGGACATTGTAGAAATACTTAGAGATCAAGGGGCAATAAATAACTTTTAGAAACTTAGGAGGGTCTGACACCAAGTAAGTAGTAGGAATAATCATAAAATGAAACGTTACTAGAGAAATTTTTGAAAGTTGGGAGGGGCCATGACCATCTTTGGCCATTAGATTTAGATGGCATTATCCCTGGCTGCTAATTAATTTTCTTATAGAATGGTGTGGCTTGTGGTCTTTTGTGGTCATTTCATCTCAATGAGAAGAATACCCTTACCCTTGTGCATGGGTTTTCTTTCTGCTTGTAGATAGATCATTTTCCTTCCGTCCATATTACACCATACACAAACTTGGTTCAAAATGAATGTGCCACATGCTTTGGGACCACTTCAGTGGTAGGTACAAGTTGGCAAAGCAGCTAGACACTAAGTGTCTGCTGTTTTTCACGCTCTTACAGAGTCGAACCAGCTTTCAATAGTGCTCTACAAACCAGATACCATGGGAGACAGGTTTTTTCTTTTTGTTCTGCTCCTGCTTTGCGGGGCAATAGAATGTTATGGGTAACTGATTCCTTCCGGAAATCCGCTGAGGTCTGAGTCTCTATGGTAATGCACAGGACTCAGGAGCTGTGCCGGTTGCCCCACCCTTTTTGCTATCAAAAAAAGGGGGAAAAAAAACGGAAGAAAGTAAAAATGGGTGAGCCTACAGAGTAAGTTGTCTTAAAATGCGGTGAATAAGTATGCCGACAGCGCCCTCCTATGAGCACCTTACGTTAAAATTTCAAATTTCAGTTAAGAAAACCAACCAGAAACAGCTGCATTTAATGGTGGGAAGTGACTTCCAATCCTCCACAAGCACTCCATGACACAAAAAGTACCTTCTCCACTTTGTATATTCACTTTCTAATTCTTTGCATCAACTCATTCTCTGCAATGGAAGAACTGGAACTTTCCTCTGTGAACAATTCCGAGCCTCCAAAACCGGAGTTGTTATCTTCGGACTCAAATGAAAGTACAAAAGAGACTGTTTCATTCAGAGGACTATTTGTTGCAGCCGACGCGGTGGACTGTTTTTTGATGTTCTTTGGAGGCGTTGGGGCATGCATTCACGGTGCTGCGCTTCCGGTGTTCTTCGTTTTGTTTGGCCGCATGATTGATTCATTGGGACATCTTTCCAAAGACCCACATAGATTGTCTTCGGAAGTCTCCAAGGTGAATTTCTATTTATTGACCATTTTTCTTCTTTTTTCTTTTTATGTTCTCCTACTGCAGCAATTTTTCGTTATTCCATAGTGGAAGATCTTTTCTTTATTGTTAGTATTATTATCAGCAACACTGCAAGATTTTAGTGCTTACTTCAATTTACTTTGTGAAATACAATTGAGTCTATACCTTCAGTTGATGGTGAGAATAGAAGAGGAAAGAAAAGAAATGGGAATCCAATCACTTGTTTTTGGATTAATAATAGAGTTGGGAAATGAAGAAAAATGCTGGATTTTGTTGGTCCAAAATTTTCTCACCCTCTCTCACAAAATCCCCAAGTCTTTCTTTTCTCACCATTCACTGGAGCTGTTAATTTCAACTCTCTGCTCATAGTATTATTCTCTTTTTTCAATTTGCTTTCTTTTCTATTCAAATGTGGTGACATTCAGTTCTTTGTATTCCTCAAAATTCCAGCATGCTCTATACTTGGTTTATCTTGGACTTGTTGTGTTTGCATCAGCATGGATAGGTATGTTGCCGCCTTTTACTTTTGAAATCACTCTTTTCTGTCGATTGCTTTGGTTTCCTTTTCTTGTCATTGGTAGAGTATTAGCAGCTTACAATGACATTCTATTTTTAGGCGTTGCATTTTGGATGCAGACTGGGGAGCGGCAAACTGCTCGTCTACGGTTGAAGTATCTGCAATCAGTGTTAAAGAAGGATATTAGTTTTTTTGATACAGAAGCCAGAGACAAAAACTTAATCTACCACATATCAAGTGATGCAATATTGGTGCAGGATGCCATTGGAGACAAGGTGTGACCATACAAACATATTTTCATGCAGCCTTTTGGCTCTTGTGTCCGTTCATTTCATAGTAAACCACTCACATTGCACCTCATTGTTCTGAATGGATTTTCTCGGCAAAATCTAGTTGTAAATCATCTTCTTCTTCCTAATTTGCCGCCTGCAATTTTAACAAGAGTACTTACTAAATCATCATTGTACTTGACTATTATAATTTGATGCAGATAGGTCATGGTTTGCGATACCTTTCCCAATTCTTTGCTGGTTTTGCAATAGGATTCACTTCGGTATGGCAGCTCACACTAGTCACCTTGGCTGTAGTCCCATTGATAGCTGTTGCAGGAGGGATTTATACTTCTATCATGTCTAGCTTATCAGAAAAAGGTGAGGCTGCTTATGCTCAAGCCGGGAAGGTTGCAGAAGAGGTAATTCATCAGTTATTTAAGTCATTTTTGTTTGCCTCGTTAGAACAGGACTATCTGATTGGAACCATTAATCCAGTAAGGCTGCTGGAAGAGGAAGTCTATTTGGAAAATAGAATTGATATGGGTAATCCACTGCTTAGCTTAGTATTTACAGGTTAGAGTTTCTTACCATAGGACACCATTTTTTGTGTTCATCGAAATGGTCAAAATATTAATTGCCGATCCAATAAAAAAAACTGTCAAAATGTTGATGTGTCCTAATAAATTGAAGTGAAATATTAGCAGAACTGGAAGTTCCAATGTTTCTATCAAAAATTCACCAAAACACACAAACACTACAAAACAAGCCATTGACTTGTTTCAGCATCTATTAGAAAAATCCAACAATTCAGTACCATACATTCCCTCACGTACAAGACATTACAGAAACTTTTTCACTAGCTGACCAAAAACAATTTACCGAAACAAATTTTGATCCTTGCATTAGGAGTGCCAATAGTATGTCAACGTATATGTTACCAATAACATGTGAAACCATAGACACACTGCAAGACTGATTGTTTACTTCATCGAGAGTTAACTAATAGGATGAATATGTTTACTTTTGATTCGAACAGGTTATTTCACAGGTTCGAACTGTATACTCATTTGTGGGAGAGAGCAGATCAATTGAAGCATACTCCAAATCACTTCAAAATGCCCTTAAACTGGGAAAGAAGAGTGGATTTGCAAAAGGACTCGGTGTTGGCTTTACCTACGGTTTGTTGTTCTGTGCCTGGGCATTACTCCTTTGGTATGCTGGTATACTTGTAAGGCATCATGTCACCAACGGTGGCAAAGCATTCACAACAATAATCAATGTCGTCTTCAGTGGATTGTAAGTCCAAACAACACCCCCCACACACCAACCCCCCACCCCCCCCCCCCCCCCCCCCCCAAATGCCTGTTTTTTGAGTATACCTTTTTTTTGAACGGCTTTGAGTATACCTGATAATTAATGGCTTGTTTGAAGCATATGGAATGAAGAGAAAAGGAAGAGAAGGGAAATAGTAGAGAAGTGATTCTTTACCTTGTTGGTTTGCAAGGAGATTTTCTTTTGTTTGATTTTAAGAAGACATGGGCAAGAAACTAGTAAAGAATCTGAGAAATGAGGAAAAGAAGGGAAGTAAGAAAGAACAAGGAAAGAAAATAGGAGAAAAGTAAAACTCTCTTTTCTTACATTTTTCTTCACTTTTTCAACCCATATAAGGAACCTAGAGAAAGGAAGGGAATATAATCGCTTTCCCTTGGGTTCCAAACACAGTGTAACCGATTGAGTCTTTTTGTTGCCTGTGCAGTGCTCTTGGTCAAGCTGCTCCAAGCCTGGCTGCCATAGCCAAAGGTAGGGCTGCTGCTGCAAATATCGTAAGCATGATTGAAGGAGATTCTAACTCTTCTAAAGCATCAAATGAAGGGATTGTATTACCAAAGGTGGTTGGGGATATTGAATTTTCTGATGTGGGTTTTGCTTATCCGTCGCGTCCTAATATGGTATTCAAAGATCTGAGCTTTTCAGTTGAGGCTGGAAAAAGAGTTGCAGTTGTTGGTCCTAGTGGTTCAGGAAAGAGCACTATTATTTCCTTGATTCAACGCTTCTATGAGCCTACTACAGGTGTCTTAAAGCTATCCTTGCAGCCATTTCATTTTCTACCTCCATTTCTTAAGGAAGTACGTAGAATATATTGAGAAAACTACTTACAATAGTGGACATGGTAGTGATGGCGTTGTTTTGGTAGTGTTGCTGATCCGGAAAGGTTTCCATTTTCTCAAATAGTAGATAATAGTTTTGTTTTTTTTTGCAAAATCAACTCATTTTCCTATTACCACAGAAAAGGTTCCAGTTAACTTTTGTTTTCCCTCAGACCAAACATCTGAGAAAATATAGAATACGTTTCCCATATAAACAAACAGAGTGCAGATCTCAAATTTCTCTTTGATCTCAAGTTGCTCAAATTTCTCTTTGATCTTAAAGTAGAATTTTAATAGTTTACAAGAATTTTGTTCTGTGTGTTTTATGAACTGCCATAGGCACAATAATGTTGGACGGACATGAGTTAAGGAATCTGAGGTTAAAATGGTTGAGAGAGCAGATGGGGCTGGTTAGTCAAGAACCAGCACTGTTTTCCACTAGTATTTATGGGAACATTCTGTATGGTAAAGAAGAAGCAGATATGGATCAAATCGTTGAAGCTGCCAAAGCTGCAAATGCACATTCTTTTGTTCAACATTTGCCTGATGATTATCATACTCAGGTAGGTGTTTTTGCTGAGCCTTTCCTGTTTAACAAGACAACAGGATTAATGACTAATTGTTTTTGTTGTCTGGATTTGTTGTAACTTAAGTGCCCGATGTGGAAGACAAGTGGCAGATTTTAGCTTTTTCCACTTTGGTTTTTTTTTTTTTTCCATTGGTTCTGAAAGCTTGATACGTTTGATGGTTGTTTCAGAATCAGTTATCCAGAGCACTTCTCAAAAATTTCTTTGGTTGATGGTTTTTAAAGCATATTTCTACCTTTTAGAAAAGGACCATTGTCACAATGTATCAAATAGACGTCTTCAAATTGCTGAAAACTAATTTTGCTAAAATTCAACAAGCAATGAAAACAAGTGTTCTTTTGTGTTTGCAAAGGTCGTGTCTGAGTAGTGTTCTGCAAACCTCATTTTTTTTAGAACAGAAACACTAGTCTTCAGCACCATCTTGTAGACTGTATGTGACAGTTTGATGGCTTCAGGTTGGAGAGGGGGGAAGTCAGCTCTCTGGAGGGCAGAAACAGAGGATTGCTATCGCAAGAGCGATTTTGAGAAACCCAAAGATTCTACTTCTTGATGAGGCCACAAGTGCTCTTGATGCAGAATCAGAACTCATTGTTCTACAAGCATTGAATACAGTAATGTCCAATCGCACAACGATAGTCATTGCACACAGATTATCTACTATCCGCGATGTAGATTCGATCATTGTCCTGAAAAATGGACAGGTTGTAGAGAGGGGGAGTCATTCGGAGCTGATATCCAAAGGTGGAGAGTATGCAACTCTAGCAGGCTTACAAGTATCAGAACATGCAAAAAGTACAAGTCTTAACAATTCTAATGGAACTTCTAGTTCTCACGAATACCCAGAAAGTGAAGATCATCAGCAGGATTTCAACTCAATCAACATAAAGAAGATGCAACCAAGTGATCATAATGTGGCCTTATCAAAATCTGTTTCACCACCAACAGTTTGGGATTTAGTTAAACTAAATGCACCAGAATGGCCCTATGCAATGCTTGGTTCAGTGGGGGCTATTCTAGCTGGAATGGAAGCTCCTCTTTTTGCCCTTGGAATTACTTATATATTGACTGCATTCTATTCTCCTGATTCCGCCCAAATCAAACAAGAAGTCCAACATGTTTCTCTCATATTCTTGGGTGGTGCACTTATTACTGTCCCTATATATCTTTTGCAGCACTATTACTTTACCTTGATGGGGGAGCGCCTCACTACTCGAGTCCGCTTATCGATGTTCTCAGGTTCTTTTCCAGTAATCTCTCTCTCAAATTCTAGTTTTTTTTTGGATTTTGGATTAGTGGAGCGTAAGGACAAGTGAGGGAGAAGTATTCTTTTATCTTTCTTTTGTGGCAATTTTCGAGACTTATTTGTTTGATAGTCTCGGAAAAGAACCCAGTTTTGAGAAAACATCCAAAAGGCGTTTCCATATTCTTGATTTCATTTCAGCTCCTCGATGAATAGGATACAAAAGCTATTAAGTGTTCAAAGCATTTTTCTGAAAGAGTTGTGCAAAATTGACTCTAGAAACTACAACCACGAAACACAGCCTTTTTTAACCCTCCACAAATCCAAGAACCAAATGCACATGTATATGCTATCTTCTTTGTATTTTTAGTTATCCTGAGACTTTGTGTTTTGTTTTGATTTGTAGCTATCCTTGGCAATGAGGTTGGGTGGTTTGATTTGGATGAGAATAGAACTGGCTCTCTGGTATCAAAGTTAGCAGCAGATGCGGCGTTAGTACGAAGTGCACTAGCTGACCGCTTATCGACTATTGTACAGAATATTGCACTAACTGTCGCTGCATTTGGAATCGCATTTACTCTAAGTTGGCGCCTAGCATCTGTTATTATTGCCACCTTTCCACTACTTGTTGGAGCCTCCATAGCTGAGGTAAAAGTCAAAAAATCATGATCCAAATCATAAATACCGGTGCTCCATTGAAATACTATGCAACTTACGCAAATAATCATCCTCTCTCCTTATCTTTTTATCGGGAGAAATGTACGAGGACTAAAGGAAAACCTTATATTTGTCAGAGAATATAATAAGCTAGAACCAGATGAAATTGGCAAGGAGAAGAAAAAACAGATTAATAAGTCATTAATTTTTCTTTGTCACCGCCAAGTCCCGTTTATTCCAAGATCTTTTACTCTGACTTTTTATTTATCCCTTTCACCAGAATTTGTACTTTTATATTACACAGGCCTGCCAGTTGCAACTAGGCCTTTAAAGTTTGATTTTTGATCCTCCATTAGTCACCTACCTCAAGATGTTCAATCATTTTGATATTGAGCAGAAATGAACATTTATGCTCGTTTATGTTTTTCCAGTAAGCCTCGTACGCTCCCAAATTCTTTTGTCATTTCCTTGATGTTTCTACGTATTTGTTTGAAAGCTAGCCAAAACAATCTAATGACACAAAACTTTTGATCTTTGATGAAAACCTCATGATACTTAACATGTAGTAGTATTCTAGTTCACCAACATCGAAATGTACCCGTTCATATTCTTCCTCTCTTTTTTCTTTCTCTGCAGCAACTATTTCTTAAGGGTTTTGGAGGAGATTATACCAAAGCCTATTCCAGAGCTACTGCTGTGGCACATGAAGCCATTTCCAATATTCGCACTGTTGCAGCATTTGCTGCTGAAGAAAAGGTCTCAATCCAATTTGTCTCTGAACTAAACCGACCAAACAAGCAAGCACTTTTGCGCGGACACATATCAGGTTTTGGATACGGCATTTCACAGTTTTTTGCATTCTGTTCTTATGCTCTCGGCCTTTGGTATGCTTCAATTTTGATCAAGCAACAAGACTCTAACTTCGGAGACATCATTAAGGCTTTCATGGTTTTGATAATTACTGCTCTTTCAGTAGCAGAAACGCTCGCTCTTGCACCTGACATTGTGAAGGGATCACAATCACTTGTTTCAGTTTTCGATATTCTCCAAAGGAAAACTGCGATAAACCCTAATGATCCCGTGTCAAAAGTTGTCAATGAAATCAAGGGAGATATAGAATTCAGAAATGTGGGTTTTTATTACCCTTCAAGGCCTGAGGTGATCATTTTCAAGAACTTGAATTTACAAGTTTTAGCAGGAAAGAGCCTAGCAATAGTAGGCCAAAGCGGGTCCGGTAAGAGCACTGTGATTCAACTAGTCATGAGATTCTATGATCCCATTTCAGGGTCAGTTTTGATCGATGGATGTGATATCAAAAACTTAAATTTGAAATCATTGAGGCAGAAGATCGGTCTGGTCCAGCAGGAACCAGCATTGTTTTCGACGACAGTCTACGAAAACATAAAGTATGCAAACGGAAATGCTTCAGAAATCGAGGTAATGAAGGCAGCTAAAGCGGCAAACGCTCACGGCTTCATAAGCAGAATGCCTGAAGGCTACCAATCTCAAGTGGGTGACAAGGGGATTCAGTTGTCTGGTGGGCAGAAACAAAGGGTGGCTATTGCCCGAGCGATTTTAAAAGACCCGTCGATCCTGCTTTTGGATGAAGCCACAAGTGCATTAGACTCAGCAGCGGAGAAACAGGTCCAAGGGGCTCTTGATGGGCTTATGGAAGGCCGGACCACGATCATGGTAGCCCACCGCTTGTCAACAATATGTGATGCAGATTGTATCGCTGTGCTGCAGCATGGGGTGGTGGTGGAGAGTGGTAGCCACATCCAGCTTATGAGTAGACAGGAGAGTGTATACAAACAATTGGTTAATCTACAACAAGAGAAAGACATATAAGTTCATGTTTAGTTGGTGTTTGGGATGTGTACAAACCACTTAACATAAAGTTGGTAAGCCTATTAAGGAAAGGTTGCAAGTTGAGTACTACAAATTTTTGCAAAATATTTTCAATAGAGTCGAGTGAACTGATCGACATGTTTAACTAGCACCGCCTAACTCAAGCCGAGCCTTGTTAGACATGTTTGGATAGTGATATAAAACTTCATAATGCTGGGGAATAAAGTGAAAACGAGTTACAGTTCAAGCGGTAAGTGTAAATTTACCCCCTCCTCTTTTCTAGTATTGTTCTTAACAAACAGTGCCTAACATGGCCTGTCATTGTCCATCACAAGCTTCCAGAGTCCAGGCCTGGTTTTGGGCCTCAATGGTGCATGACAAACTTTGAAGTATTATTTGTTTCTCTATCGATGAAGATCACACTCTTTTAACAACTTTATATAGGGAGTGCTTGAACATGGGAAAAGTTCGGAGTCGAGGGATTTCAATTGATCATATTAGTATAATGTGCCCACATCGGTGATGAATGTGATGGTCATCTTCTCTTGTTAGTCCAGATATTCTTCCCTTAATCGTGCTAGAAATATCAGATGAGGCTTGCTTATGGGAGCCAGAATTATGAGCTCAGGCTTCTCTCCGAGAATCTGGGTTTGATCTTTCAATGAGAGCAGCAATTTACCACATCTAAGGTGGAAGAGATAACAGAGAATAAAGAATGGTATCAGTCTATTAGAGACACAGGTGACAATACTTCCGAACGTTTCGCTGAAGAGGTTTTGTAAAACAAGTAGAAAAAGTTTCTAGGGCTTTGAATCCGGTTTTCCCATCATAACTTGATTTTGCTGGTTAAGAACTATACATTCAAATCAATTCAAGTTATTCCCGAATAACCGATTGGCATAGACCATCTTCGCGTAGTACAAGTCGTCTTACTAGCACGAGCCGTATCTAAGTACGGTTCGTCTAATAGCACTGCCTTATCCTATAAAGGATAATCTATCTTAACCAACTCCGTGAATCAATACTGAATCATGTATGAAAGTAATGGAAAACATTCAAACCCTCCATTAGAAATGAAAATATCCTTAGGCATACAACATAAGATACAAATGAATAAACCTTAAAGTACAAGCAAAACTCAAACTACTTGGAAGAAACCTTCATCTAACCCTAGAATAGGAGTTTAGCCGGCCATGGAAGGAGAGGACTTCAAGTCTTGGATCTTAGCCTTAGAGAAAATTTTCAGGTCATGCGTTGTCGTGACCATCAGACCAAAAAGTGAGTTGGGTGCAGTTTCTGATACTATTTAAAGAGGAGTATATTCTGCAATCCATTCTGGATGCTACGTCGACGAAATTTCAACAGCTGAAACAACGGGGTTATATGGCCGTGACTGCTTACGAGGCGGAATTCACTAATCTTGCGAAGTATGCACCGCATATGATTCCTGATGATATGCGGCTCCACAAGATTAGTGAATTCTGCCTCGTAAGTAGTCACGGTCATATAAACCTCGCTGTTTCAAATGTTGAAATTCGGTCGACTTAACATCTAGAATGAATTACGGAATATACTTCTCTTTACATAGTACCAGAAACTGCGCCCAACTCATTGTTTGGTCTGCTGATTTGTTCATCGTCCACCAACGCTCAGACTCTCCCTAAAGTTGCTAGAAAAACCTTTTGATGGTCACGGCAACGCATGACCTTGAAATTTTTCTCTAAGGCTGAGATCTAAGACTTGACAGTCCTCGGATCCATTCCCCCAGCAAAAGTCGAAGGTCCCATCTTGAGAAATTCCTTGACATTCGGTTCGTCACCCTAGCCCATAGGAAATGGTACCTAAGGAGGAGGAGGAGGAGGAGGAGGAGGTACCATTCCTGCAGAAGGTGGAGGTCGTGGAGGCAACACATGTTGCTGCAGATTCTGAACCACTCCAACCAGATTGGCCATCATCAACTCCATCCGAGCCATTCTAGCATTGTTATTGTCAGCCAGAGGGTCAGTTGGCCCAAGTTTGTTCCTGTTAATGCGTCTAACGATGGAGAAAATAGTAGGATGAATAAAGATAGACTAGCAAATAAGGCAACAAGACAGAAACAAGATTCTATAAAGGAAGCCAACTGCTAAAAGTACACTGATATTTGCATGACAAAACATAAACATGTTTAATAGAGTTTAACATGTCGACCCACCTGATAGGTCTGCATCATTCATCTGTGAGTTGTTATCATTATCCTCCGCAGGTATTACGTCCATCGCAGGGACAACTGCAGGTACCACATTAGGTACAGGTATAGGGCGTGACCCGGTTCTCATTTCACCAAGATTTCTATCATCAAAGATGTCATAAATGGCGCAACTATAGTCAAAGAAGTTATCATGTAAATCCATGGCCCAGGTAATGTTCAATTCGGTCTATAAATTACATTTAATCATGACCCTTAACTGATCCCCCTGCAGGGAAGGGTTTTGCTGAGATACCTCTAAAATAGCCCGATTCAACATTTGATGGGCCTCGTTTGTGGTGATGTGATGGTATACGCCAAACTGTAACAGTTCGGCTCGAGGATGTAGTCCTGGAAAGAGATAGATGCGATAACCTCCATAGGCATCCATATGTTCAATCGTATCCATTTAAGTCCGTAAGATAATCTCTTATCAGCATATTAAACTACCAGGGATTCATGGAAACGTTCACTAACGAAGCCACGTAACAAGTATTGTCCTTAGTGTGAATCTATTGTGAACATAATCCTACAGCTCTGAAGTTTTTAGAAAATATTCTTACAACGTTTTCTTGGGGTTCCTTCTCGGCCCTAGCCACCTCATCGGGTAAAGATAGATTATTAAGATGACATTTTGCTCTAGACTCTCGAATACGCTTCAGACTCTTCTTCCATTGAGTCTCGTTTGTTTCCGGAAAACGACCACGATCTTTCTTTTCATTAGTGACTCGAGACCTTATCTGTGTCGCTAATGAAAAGAAAGACCGTGGTCCTTCTCCGGAAACGAACGAGATTCAATGGAAGAAGAGTCAGGCGTATTCAAGAGTCTAAAGCAAAACGTCGTCTTAATAATCTACCTTTACCCGATGAGGTGGCTAGGGCCGAGGAGGAACCCCAAGAAGTTCATCCTCATGCCTGCAAATTAAACAAAGGGGATCTCTTACAAACAAAATGTGGCAAACTATTAGAAGAACTTAGATGTGCTAATTGGTAAGTGAACTTTACCCAATTGGTAAAACCGAATTCCATCATTGTAATGAGCAATTATACTTTTTCCTTCTGGATGAGATCCAGTAGAAATTTCTTGGCATTAGCATTTGTACGGTTTATACCCAAAAACAAAAAGAATAATGACTCACATCTTTAAAGGAGATTAAGAATACAGGTCTTTGATGCCCTTGGAACTTGTGCTATCTGCCAGATATGTGAATGCTGACAATCAACTGTCATTTTCTTCAGAACTTCTGCATTTCTCAGCAAATATTCTATCACTTCAAACTCTTGGTTTTCTCTACGTAAGTAAAGAAACTCAACTCCCTTGAGATTGAATAACAAACAATGAGGCACTCTCAGAGGTGGGCTCCAGGATTTGGTTGAAGAAAATCTATTTCCCTGAAGATGAAAAGATTTATTTGTTAAAATTTAGCAAATGCAAACCAATGCCAGAACAATCCTGTAATTATTTTCAACATACCTCAAGAACAAGTGCTTCGAGATTAGGCGAGCACCCAAGAAAGTCATTCAGAAAATTCAAGTTGAAGCCTCTACAGTAAAAGCCACACAGAAGCCTTAGATGTGTCAAATTCTGAGGAGTATGGAAAGTTGTCGGAACATAATCAGTAATATCAGCATGAAACTGCACCAGTGACAACTTACAAATATTACAACACATGGAATAATGTAAAAACCTGTTAGTCAAAACTTTTCACTCGTGGAGGAGCAGCAGGAAATTCTTTGTTTCCTTGCTCCACTGACGAACATACATAACATATCTATAATCCATACATATTCAGGGCAAAACGGGGTTTCACATAATAGATAAGTCCTATAAGTATAAACATGAAAAGAAATTCCTCAATCATTGCAAGCATTTTTCGAAACATTTTCAATAGTAACCAACAGGTGGAAATCTTACCCAAAGAAACTTAACATTTGCAATTCCACGAAGAAGTTTTAGTATGTTGGCTGAATTGATGGGTCTTGAGCCGGACAAATCAATATCGATGCGTGCTTCCAACAAGGATTATAAGTTCACCAATGAAAAACCCTCCGCCCAATAATAGGTGAGATCAAGGTATTCAAGCGTCGGGGTATTAAAAACAAGCTGCTCACCAGGACCTAGATAGGTTACCTCCAGACGCTTCAATGTGGGCACAGAAATGTTCAACACTTCTCCACTCTTCGCATCCACCCTATAAAAATCCAAATATTCAAGAACAGGGCATCCGTGGATGAGCTTCTGAGCTGAATCTCCATTTTCATATATAATGTCCACCATCTTAAGAATCTTAAGACTGGGAAGCCAAACCGAAGCAGGAATTTGTAGGGAAACCATTCCTTTCAGGGTTAGATCCACCAATGTTTTGCAAATGAACATTGTCTGAGGCAACTGAGTAGGAATCTCTCCACATAATGTGAGTATCCAAGCTCTAGCTTTTGAACGTTACGCTTTATTGCAATGCTGATCCATGACTTGACAATGCCAATATTGCAAAATGATTCAAGCTTAAGACTGAACTTTTCCAAACATGACACGTTACTGAGAAGCAATACTGTGCTCACGAAATTCCTGAAACTCAAATCAGCCTCAGCTTCTCCAATATCATTAGTAAAGAGTTCAGAATTGTCAAAGTGAAGGCTGGTAATGTAAGTCCAAAGGTACTGATATCTTGTAGATAGAGTGCTGGTCCTAACAGCATATTTCATCGGAAGGAATGAAAGTATGTGGCACAGTATGGAATCTGGTAACATGCTGATTCTATCTAAGCTCCTTATAGTAAATGAATCCATTGCATTCCACTGATGCTCTTCCTGCAGGTTTTAGTGAAAAATCAAACATCATTGTGAATCGTGATTACTAAGTTGTAATAAACCCAGCAGCATCACTTGATTCACATGGTTTTTGTTGCTTTTTTTCACATCGACTTACAGTTCAAAAACAAAAACAGAAAACCAAAAACATATGCCCCCAAATTAAAGCAACCTCATGTCAATGACTTCTAATTTAATTTCCCTTTTCTACATCAAGAAAACAACCCACACACAATTACAAAACACAGAAGTTAGCCCCCAATCTTCCAATTCTACTACTCATCCTAATTAAACAGCATATCCATTAACAACTGAGAAACAAAAAACAAGAGCCGAGATATATGCTCCTAAAGTGAAAACATTCATTTGGATAACAAAAGAAATACCAACAAAAGAAACCCCCACAAAATTACAAAACATAATCGTTAGTCGAAAAGATGAATTTTATACCAAATTCTAATCCTTCCCAACACCAACAATTTATGTTAGAACTTGTGGCTCATATGTTAATATGAAGAGATACTAAGAAGTTCTAGAAAGAGGCCAGATGTCGGAGCGGAGCGAGTGGAGCAGACGTACCCTGTTTCGTACTGTGATAATAAGAACAACAGCCGCTCTCTCGTTCCGGTGGACGTACCGGGTTTTGGGGAACCACGTATATTCTGTGCGTTGATTTCTTTACTGTTTTCTATTCGCATATCGTGTGTGTGTTTCGGTCCTACAATTTATTACTTAAATAATCTATATATCACAACAAGCGCACAAATACACATTGGTCCATAGGCAATTCGCATATAACCGTTATTAGTTTGACCAATTTATAATGGCCTATATAAAACAACATAAGATAAGCACTAGAAACTGCACACTACCTCTGAGTGAATAACCATCATTATCCTGATTAAATACGCAATGCAATTAGATCAAATTGAGTCCTAAACAAATAGCTACATAATCATGGCCAAAAAATTGCAAACTGCTTTTGGTAGTGATTAACTCTTATACGACAAACTAAATTCATGAAGAATGTGGAGTAAATCAAAACTCAGATGACATGCATGGCTCAGCTCAGCAGAGGTCAGGAAGGATTTTGAACAAGATAACTGACTGATAAGAAAAAGAAAGCCTAATTGAAGTGGTTACCTTAGTTACCTATAACAGCAAGGATGAGAAACTAGCTAGGGTAAAACATGGAAGATCTCTTATCCAGATTTCTGCTCCGATTTCCTCCTCTGGCTCTGCAGTGCTGAACAAAACAATCCCGTTGTCGTTGTGAAATCGCGAGAGGGGAAGCGTGGGTGAGGAGGGGAAAAAAAGAAAGAGAAGGGAAAAGCGTGTTTTAGGTTCACGCTTTCAGAATTAACAGGAAAAGCAATAAAGTTAGGCCAGAAGCAATAATTAGCGGCCATAAGAAATATCTGGCGGCCAAGAGTAATAGTTGGCGTCCAAGAGCAACGTCGTTTAAATGACAGAAAAGCGTGATTTTTAGTTGCGCTTTTACAATAGTTCGCGGCCAGAAGCAATATTTTGCGGCCAAGAGCAATAGTTTGCGGCTAGAGGCCAAAGTTTGCTACTTCGTTTGCCACCGTGCTAGTAGTCGTCGTCGTTCCCATTTCCCCGAAGATTTGTACTCTCTCTCTCAATCCTCTGCGAATTGATTTTGGCCCTCAATTTTCATCCGAATTCTATAGGATTCAATTTTTTTCGGCAATTCTTGTTACTACCAAAGCTATCATTTTTCCTTTCTGGCTTTCTCAGAGTGTTTGGATAAGTTTTTGTGCATGCGAATTTCCAAGTGCAAAAGCCATGCGTTTGATTATCTGGTGGATCTTTGGCTGGTGGATTCTTTCTTTCAGGACGGAGCTCGGTAAGGCAGAAAGCTTTGGGTTTTTATTTTTATTTTTTATACAGTATCAAGCAGTAAAACCACTTGCCAAATTGTGGGTAGATCGTATGGAGAAGATCGTATTGTAAGTAGCACTGGAACTATATTTGATGATCAATTATTTTACTCATTATTGGCTTGTAAACACCCGTAATTGGTCCTTTATAACTGCAGCTGTCGAGGGCTAGACCTTAGAAACTCGGATTATGTAATGTGTATAAGTTCTTCTTTTTGCAATGAAAATGATGAGCTGGTTCTTGTTGCAGTTTTAATTTCAGGGATTGCTTATGTTCACAGTTTGAAGCATGCCTCGGGCAATTTTGTCCTAATCATGGATGCGAACTTATCGCACCATGTAAGTATGTGTTTTGGTTGCTAATGGCAACTATCGGTTCTCTTTTGGTGGGTTGTGTCTGTTTGAGAGACTTGGGAAGAGACTTGGGAAAACAAGTTCATTTTGATGGATATGTCGCAGACTCACCCGATGTCAGGATCTTAAAAATGGGATATTTAGCATTTCTTCTATTCTAGTTCATTTATGTCTAAATTCTCGGCGAAACCAACCAATCTACCATTGGACTCCTTTTTGAAGCATTTCGATTTATTGATAGCTGAGTTGGACCATGCAATGTTCTTCTATCTTGGCGAGTATGCTTTAAGTACCAAAGATACAACCAATGGATAGTATTTGAGTCCAGATTAAGGGACATGTCAAGGATGTAATGAAATATTTGGTAGGACCACGTTGCCTTTCCATCAATGCACGCCGTCTTAGTTATTGCTAGTATCCATGGATGCACACAATGATTGTGTTTACATTCAGTGGGAGCAATTCTCTAGCAGGAATGGAGGCTCCTCTGTTTGCCCTTGGAATTCCTCATATCTTGACTTTATTCTCGGCTCCTGATTATGCTCAAATCAAACGTGAAGTCCAACATGTTTTTCTCCTATTTCTAGGTGTAGCTAGCACTCCTTCCAATTCCTGTATATCTATTTTAGAACTATTACCTTACCTTGATGGGGGAGCGTCTCACTTCCCATGCTCCCTTATCTATTTAGTGTTTGTGTTTGTGATGAAACAGTTTCCGTATGCTTTGATGAAATGTGAAAAGTTCCGATGATATTAGTAGTGGCCTGCTTTCTACCCCATTTTCATAACATAAAGTTTATTATTTTTATTTTTGAATTGCATCATCTTTTATTGCTTTGCAAACCCTCTTTATCGATATATCATAGGTATTTATGTCACGCCCCGCTTTATAATAATTCGGCAGCATGATTTTTACCTAAAAAAAAAAAAAATTTTGTCCAATAACTAAAAACAACTTTCTTTTCACTCCATCATGCAAGGTATTATAAGTCTTAACCAAATAAAAGAAGCATGACAAGCTATCCACTTCCAAACATTTCAATTTTTTTTGATTAGCCTCTATGGCACCCAAAACACCACTTAAACCATACAACTCCAATTACAAAAGGAGGTACAAGTTTTCCTTCTTCCTTGCCTAAAAGACATAACAAAGCATTTCTAGAGGAGAGTTTAACATTTATCATTACATTCTCAAAGTCAAAAACATATACATATAGTCAAAAGATAGCTTTTAAGACCCAACAAAATATCATGCAGATCAACTCGCCAAAGCACAAAAGATATCTCCATCACCTTGTCCATCAAAGCGCATCCTTGCCTTTCGAACCTGTAAGGTAGGGGTGAGCACGACCGCCCACACATAATCTACTAGAAACTAAAAGATGCAAGTGACATGTTTGAAAATATGAATACTCATGATAGCTAGACACAACTCTTAATGAATATAATAAGCTCGAAAGGCCAAAATTCTTCAAACAAAAAAATAAGTCAACACATTAAACTAAGTACAAGAAAGTAAGAGCACATAAAACCAAGGTCCAAGTTATCACAGTTGTGTACCAATCCTAGGCGACTGATCAGGTCCCTAATCATCCAAATTTATGGGCTACTAACCCAAAGGCCTATGGGGCACCTTATCCCGCGCGGGTTTACGGACTATACACCGACGGATAACTCATTATCCATATGCTTCCGGCTACACAACGAGCATAAAATGGCCAAGTCAAACGCCAATACATGGCTCACTAGCCCAAACGTCAAGTATCAATCTCAAATCAATTCCAATAAGTAAATACAACTTGTATCGACACAAATCTCAATCTTTACTTTCAAATCCACAAAGCACTAAACATAGTGTATAAGTGTCTACACTTTTTCAACTCCACCCTCAAAAAATTTCATCAATTATGTCAACAAGAGGTAATCCATATCAAATACAAAAAAATTAATGTGCTCTTCACCAAATACAAACAATTAATCCAAGTACCCTAAACTAGTATATCCATTATCAATCCAATTAAACATAAGCCAATATTTAGACACCACAAATTCTCTAGGCATAATATTTTCTCCACACCCCATCAAACACTAAATCCATCAATTTCAATATACAACTAAAAGTATGAAATTTACATAACCACACAAATTAGGGCTTTTCTTCCATAATCAATTACTACTTAAATACATGAAAATAATCAATCCTCAAACACAATACTTGCATTTTTTTGAGATATCTAGTAGAAAAACCCTACCTCAATTGGTAGCACACAAGAGAGATGAGTGAGATGGTGATGGAGGAAAGCCCACAAACTTGAAATCCCTAGATTCCTCCAAGATCTTGATGTAGATACAAAATGCCCAAGCAAAAGAAGGTGCAAGATGATTTGGTTGTGTGTGGGTGTGTTTGATTGAGAGAGAGAGAGAGAGAGAGAGAGAGAGAGAGAGAGAGCCCACGGCTCTGGGATGGAAAAGAAAAAAGGAAACAGAGAACACTTTGTTCTCTCGGCCAAAAAGCATTTAAGGTGTAAAAGTATTACACCCTACCCCCCTCAAGTCTCTAAATTATCACATAATACTTGCATGTTATAACTTCTTGCACTAGAGCCCCTCAACTAACACTTAAACGAGTAATTAGCTCTAGAAATTTCTAACATTAATTAAACAACACATAGGAGTCTCCCAACACACTCAGTTAAAGGACCGATGAATTCGAACACAGTCAAGAAAATGCCTACACATGCACCTGCACAACTATATTCAAAAATATAATAATTTTTTTTGGCTCATAAAATTCAAAGTATTTAAAATAACGCATTACACATTAAAGAAATATTAAATAAATAAACTTAGACAGGGTTCTCTACAATTTATCCGATTTAAAATGAGGGAGATGTGAGTGTTTTGCCGAAATTATTTATTTTTCAACCAACTAAGTGTAAAATGGTCATATCATTTGATGTACAAAAATATTAGGTTCCAAACTACTTGGGTTAAAAAGTAGGTTTAACAAGCTTTCTAACGGTTCAAACCACGTCAAAATTGGAGTTTGGGATTGTCTATGGCAAGACCGCAAAGTTTGGCCGTTTTATGAACTTTGGAGAATGCGCCTGGGGCTAAACCACGCGCAAATTGGAACCCAATTCCGTTGCCTGAAATGGCTAGACTCCATGGAACCCAATTCAGTTGTATAAATAAGCTTTGGTGATCTCGCGGTCTTGACCCCGCAACAACTATGTGAGTTTGCCTGGGGCATTTGCAATAGCAACCAGCCATTTCTTTGGATGATTAGTCCAGATTTCGCCAAGGGCCAATTGGCAACTCTGCCACTTGAGTTCTTGGAAAAGACTAAAGAAATGGGTCTGATAGCCACATGGTGCCCCCCGGAGCAAGTTCTTGCCCACCCTTCAGTGGGAGTGTACGTGAGTCATTTTGGGACTAGCTCAATGCTTGAGAGCATTTGTGCTGGAGTGCCTATGATCGGTTGGCCGTATTTTGGTCATGACCATCAAGTGACCTGCCGGTACAGCTGTAACCGATGGGTTATCGGGAGGAAGATCGACGAGGATATAGAGAGGGAAGAAGTGGAAAGCCTAGTTTGCGAGTTGATGGAGGGAGCCGAGGGTAAAGCAATGAAGAGGAAGGCGATGGAGTGGAAGAAACAAGCAGTTGAGGCCACCAGTAACGGTGGGTCATCGGCGAAAATTTTCAACAACCTTTTGAAGGCATTATCAAGATCACAAAACTTCATGGATCATCAAATTCTCAGCTCCTTATAAGTTTGGTAGGTTAGGTTAGCCAATGTTACAGTTCTTTTCTTTTCTTGTTGTGCTATGAAGTGCTCAATTAGGTTGGTCTTTAGGGGATTAATGGAGGTGCATGTACACTGGCCACCCTAAAACATCAAAAGGTTAGGTTAGTCAATGATATGTATCCCTGTAATTATGAGTAATGAGTGTTCTTAAATATTAACAAGCAGAGGGTTCATGTCGCATGATAAAAAATTGAGAATTGAACTATTCTTGGACTAGAAAATTAATTAAGAAAATATATACTCTGTAAAAAGGGGGTAATTTTTGCACTTTCCAAATTATTAACCGCACTCTCAAGGGGTGTTGGGAGTGCGAAAATCACCTCCATATTGAATTTTGCACTCTCCTTGGGAGTGCGGTTAAAAATTAGGGGAGTGCGAAAATGACTAAAAAAATTAAAAATCAGTCCAGGATAAATTTAGCCTTTGTCGCGCAGATGATCTTTGAATCGATCTCTCTTCGGCCAACTTTTCATAAATAAAACTTTAATGTTTTAATTGTTCGTTTGCATCGTCTTTCAATACAATGAAAACTTTATTTATCATTATATAATTGGTCTTAATCTGATTTAAAATGAGAGCGATATGAAAGTTTTACAGAAATAATTTGATTTTTGACAAATTGAGGGTAAAATGGTCATGTATTTTGATGCACAAATTATTTTTCATCAAAACTGATTCAGTAGGAAGGTAGATTGGACAAACTTTCAAATGGTTTAAACCACCCTCAAATTGGAGTTCTAGAGCGTCCGGGACAAGTCCGCAAAGTTTGGTATTTTTTGCAGCCTTTAAATGCGCCTTGGGCGCATCATGAACATGCACAACAAGTCCAACTTTGCGAACTTGCTCCGGACACTCCCAAATTCCAATTTGCACGTGGTTTAGACCGTTAGAAAGCTTGTCCAATTTACTTTCTAGACAAAGTAACTCCAACCAAAAGTCATTTGAACATCAAAGTAAGTGACCATTTTAACCTTGATGGGTCAAAATATGATTCATTCTGGTAAAATGTGTGTATGTTTCTCATTTTAAATTGGGTCAAGACCCATTGTATATAAAAAAATAAAGTTTTTAAAGCACTAAAAGATTGCAGAATCCAACCATAAAAATAATTGCATTTCGTTCATGAAAACTGGGTAGAAACAAGATAACTAAAAAAATCGTCGAAGCCACTAAGGCTAAAACACGTTTTACGTTTCATTTGGAAATCAGACTCCTAATTCTATGGTATTTCTTCTTTCTTAAGTATTTCACAGTGTTCATAGAGTATCCACACTTCATCAAAGCGTAGAAAGAACCGTTTTATCATCGACACTTCAGGAAGTCTTCACTTCCCCTTGAGTTCCCTTTGTTATGCTTTTTAGCACTGTAATCCCTTTCTTCTTTCTATTTTGGTTTGGGGCCTGTCTTGTACATAGCAGGTTTTTGTGTTAGACTCTCAAGGATATCCTATATCTCGTTCGAACATGTTTCTTGGTTATTTTCTTCTTAATGAAAAGCAACTTACCAAATCAAACTTGTACTAAAGCTCATTGAGTGGACTCGTGTTGTCCATCGAGTATCAAAACAAAACACTCACACTCGAATTGACGAGAGAAACTTAACGATTAGTGGATCATACGCAATAATATTAAAAAAAAAAACTCTCAAGAGGAGCACCCCTCTGAGCTCGACTCCCTCAAGTTATCTCTCACCCTCACCACAAGTCTCACCTTGGGTGAATCCAGATGATGAAATGGTTTCTGATTAGTTAATGAAGTGTGAGGAGCTCTATGAACCTCGTGGACACTCCTACAAAATAAAGGCGTACCCTAGAACAAGGCAAGTATGAATCAAATGGAACTTAGAATGTGGAAAGGGGCGCATAAACATACTTTAGCATTTGTCGAGCCGATGATCTTTGAATCGATCTCCTTTTGACCAACTTTTCATAAATAAAATATTATTATTTTAATTGTTCGTTTCCATCATCTTTAAATACAATGAAAACCTTATTTATGGTTATATAATCTGTCTTAATCCGATTTAAAATGAGAGCGATGCGAATGTTATAATGAAATGACTTATTTTTTGACAAGTCGAGGGTAAAATGGTCATGAATTTTGAGGCGCAAATTATTTTTCATCAAAACTGATTCAGTAGGAAAGTAGATTGGACAAGCTTTCTAATGGTTCAAACCACGCAAAAAATTGGAGTTCGGGAGCGTCCGGGGCAAGTCCGCAAAGTTTGGTATTTTTTGCGGCATTAATGCGCCTCAGGCGCAATTCAATGCGCCCAGGCGCCCTTCAATGCGCCCCAGGCGCAACATTAACATGCCCACCAAGTCCAACTTTGCGAACTTGCTCCGAACACTCCCATACTCCAATTTGCGCATGGTTTGGACCGTTAGAAAGTTTGTCCAATTTTTTTCTTGACCAAGTAGTTCCAATAAAAAATCATTTATACATCAAAATAAGTGGCCATTTTACCCTTGATGGGTCAAATTTTGATTCATTCTGGTAAAATGCGTGTATGTTTTCTTGTTTTCTATTGGATCAAGACCCATTGTATATCAAAAAATAAAGTTTTTAAAGCACTAAAAGATTGCCGAATCCAACTATAAAAATAATTGTATTTCGTTCATGACAACTGGGTAGAAACAAGACAACTACCAAAATCGTCGAAGCTATTAAGGCTAAACCCATCATACGTTTCACTTGGAAATCAGACTCCTAATTCTAAGGTATTTCTTCTTTGCTTAAGTGTTTCACAGCGTTCATAGAGTATCCACACTACATCAAAGCGTAGAAAGAACCGTTTCATCATAGAAACTTTAGGAAGTCTTTGCTACCCCTTGAGTTCCCTTTGTTCTATTTTTTGGAACTATAATCCCTTTCTTCTTTTTGTTTTGGTCTGGGGCCTGTCTTGTACATGGCAATTTTTTGTGTCAGACTCTCAAGGATATCCAATGTCCCCTTGGTCCATGTTTCTTGGTTTGTTTTCTTCTTAATGAACAGCTACTTACCAAATCAAACTTGTACTAAAGCTCATTGGGTGGACTCGTGTTGTGTGTTGAGGATCCAAACCAAACACTCACACACGAATTGACGAGAGAAACATAACAACTAGTGGATCTTACGCAATAACATTACAAAATAAAAAAAAATAAAACACTCAAGAGGAGCACCCCTCTGAGCTTGACTCCTTCAGGTTATCTCTCACCCTCACCATAAGTCTCGCCTAAGGAGTATCCTGACGATGGAATGATTTCTGATTAGTTAATGAAGTGTGGAGAGCTCTTTGAACCTTGTGCAAACAATTACAAAATGAAGGCGTGCCCAAGAACAAGGCAAGTATAATTAGAATGGAACTTAGAATGTGAAAATTGGCGCAGAAACATACTATAGCCTTTGCCGAGCCGATGATCTTTGAATCGATCTCCTTTTGACCAACTTTTCAAAAATAAAATATTATTATTTTAATTTTTCGTTTCCATCATCTTTAAATACAATGAAAACCTTATTTATGGTTATATAATCTGTCTTAATCCGATTTAAAATGAGAGAGATACGAATGTTATAATGAAATGACTTATATTTTTGACCAATCGAGGGTAAAATAGTCATGTATTTTGAGGCGCAAATTATTTTTCATCAAAACTGAATCAGTAGGAAATTTTATTGGACAAGCTTTCTAGTGGTTCAAACCACGCGCAAATTGGACTTCGGGAGTGTCCGGGGCAAGTCCGCAAAGTTTGGTATTTTTTGCGGCATTAATGCGCCTCAGGCGCAATTCTATGCGCCCAAGCGCCCTTAAATGCGCCCCTGGCGCAACATGAACATGCACACCAAGTCAAACTTTGCGAAATTGCTCCGAACACTCCCAAACTCCAATTTGCGCATGGTTTGGACCGTTAGAAAGCTTGTCCAATTTTTTCTTTACCAAGTAGTTCCAATCAAAAATCATTTGTACATCAAAATAAGTGACCATTTTACCCTTGATAGGTCAAAATTTGATTCATTCTGGTAAAATGCTTGTATGTTTCTCCTTTTCTATTGGATCAAGACCCATTGTATATCAAAAAATAAAGTTTTTAAAGCACTAAAAGATTGCCGAATCCAACTATAAAAATAATTGTATTTCGTTCATGACATCTGGGTAGAAACAAGACAACTACCAAAATCGTCGAAGCCATTAAGGCTAAAACACGTTATACGTTTCACTTGGAAATCAGACTCCTAATTCTAAGATATTTCTTCTTTGCTTATGTGTTTCACAGCGTTCATAGAGTATCCACACTACATCAAAGCGTAGAAAGAACCGTTTCATCATCGAAACTTCAGGAAGTCTTTGTTACCCCTTGAGTTCCCTTTGTTCTATTTTTTGGCAGTGTAATCCCTTTCTTCTTTTTGTTTTGGTCTGGGGCCTGTCTTGTACATGGCAGGTTTTTGCGTCAGACTCTCAAGGATATCCAATGTCCCCTTGGTCCATGTTTCTTGGTTTGTTTTCTTCTTAATGAAAAGCTTCTTACCAAATCGAACTTGTAGTAAAGCTCATTGGGTGGACTAGTGTTGTGCGTCAAGGATCCAAACCAAACACACACACACACACGTATTCACGAGAGAAACTTAACTACTAGTAGATCAGATGCAATAACATTACAAAAAAAAAAAAAAATCACTGAAGAGGAGCACCCCTCTGAGCTTGACTTCCTCAGGTTATCTCTCACCCTCACCACAAGTCTCGCCTTGGGTGTATCCTGACGATGGAATGATTTCGGATTAGTTAATGAAGTGGGGAGAGCTCTACGAACCTTGTGCACACTGTTACAAAATGAAGGCGTACCCAAGCACAAGGCAAGTATGAATAGAATGGAACTTAGAATGTGGAAATTGGCGCAGAAACATACTATAGCCTTCGCCGCGCCGATGATCTTTGAATCGATCTCCTTTTGACCAACTTTTCATAAATAAAATATTATTATTTTAATTTTCGTTTCCCTCATCTTTAAATGCAATGAAAACCTTATTTATGGTTATATAATCTGTCTTAATCCGATTTAAAATGAGAGCGATACGAATGTTATAATGAAATGACTTATATTTTTGACCAATCGAGGGTAAAATGGTCATGTATTTTGAGGCGCAAATTATTTTTCATCAAAACTGATTCAGTAGGAAAGTTTCTTGGACAAGCTTTCTAGTGGTTCAAACCACGCGCAAATTGGACTTCGGGAACGTCCGGGGCAAGTCCGCAAAGTTTGGTATTTTTTGTGGCATTAATGCGCCTTAGGCGCAATTCTATGCGCCCAAGCGCCCTTCAATGCGCCCCAGGCGCAACATGAACATGCACACCAAGTCAAACTTTGCGAAATTGCTCCGAACACTCCCAAACTCCAATTTGCGCATGGTTTGGACCGTTAGAAAGCTTGTCCAATTTTTTTCTTTACCAAGTATTTCCAATCAAAAATCATTTGTACATCAAAATAAGTGACCATTTTACCCTTGATAGGTCAAAATTTGATTCATTCTGGTAAAATGCTTGTATGTTTCTCCTTTTCTATTGGATCAAGACCCATTGTATATCAAAAAATAAAGTTTTTAAAGCACTAAAATATTGCCGAATCCAACTAAAAAAATAATTGTATTTCGTTCATGACATCTGGGTAGAAACAAGACAACTACCAAAATCGTCGAAGCCATTAAGGCTAAAACACGTTATACGTTTCACTTGGAAATCAGACTCCTAATTCTAAGGTATTTCTTCTTTGCTTATGTGTTTCACAGCGTTCATAGAGTATCCACACTATATCAAAGCGTAGAAAGAACCGTTTCATCATCGAAACTTCAAAAAGTCTTTGCTACCCCTTGAGTTCCCTTTGTTCTATTTTTTGGCACTATAATCCCTTTCTTCTTTTTGTTTTGGTCTGGGGCTTGTCTTGTACATGGCAGGTTTTTGCGTCAGACTCTCATGGATATCCAATGTCCCCTTGGTCCATGTTTCTTGGTTTGTTTTCTTCTTAATGAAAAGCAACTTACCAGATCAAACTTGTACTAAAGCTCATTGAGTGGACTCCTGTTGTGCGTTAAGGATCCAAACCAAACACTCACACACGAATTGATGAGAGCAACTTAACTACTAGTGGATCATACACAATAACATTACAAGAAAAAAAAACACTCAAGAGGAGCACCCCTCTGAGCTCGACTCCCTAAAGTTATCTCTCACCCTCACCACATGCCTCGCCTTGGGTGAATCCTGATGATGAAATGGTTTCTAATTAGTTAATGAAGTGTGGGGAGCTCTACGAACCTTGTGGACACTCCTGCAAAATGAAGGAGTACCCTATGACAAGGCAAGTATGAATCGAATGGAACTTAGAATGTGGAAATGGGCGCAGAAACATACTATAGCCTTTGTCGCGCCGATGATCTTTGCATCGATCTCCTTTTGACCAACTTTTCATAAATAAAATATTATTATTTTAAATTTTCATTTCCATCATCTTTTAATACAATGAAAACCTTATTTATGGTTATATAATCTGTCTTAATCCGATTTAAAATGAGAGAGATACGAATGTTATAATGAAATGACTTATATTTTTGACGAATCGAGGGTAAAATGGTCATGTATTTTGAGGCGCAAATTATTTTTCATCAAAACTGATTCAGTAGGAAAGTAGTTTGGACAAGCTTTCTAATGGTTCAACCCACGCGCAAATTGTAGTTCGGAAGCGTTCGGGGCAAGTCCGCAAAGTTCGGTATTTTTTGCTGCATTAATGCGCCTCAGGCGCAATTCTATGCGCCCAGGCAAGCTTCAATGCGCCCCGGGCGCAACATGAACATGCACTCCAAGTCAAACTTTGCGAAATTGCTCCGAACACTCCCAAACTCCAATTTGTGCGTGGTTTGGACCGCTAGAAAGCTTGTCCAATTTTTTTCAAGACCAAGTAGTTCTAATAAAAAATCATTTATACATCAAACTAAATGACCATTTTACCCTTGATGGGTCAAAACATGATTCATTCTGGTAAAACGCATGATTGTTTCTATTTTCTATCGGATCAAGACCCATTGTATATCAAAAAGTAAAGTTTTTAAAGCACTAAAAGATTGCTGAATCCTACCACAAATATAATTGCATTTCGTTCAAGAAAACTGGGTAGAAATAAGAGAACTACAAAAATCGTCGAAGCCACTAAGGCTAAAACACGTTTTACGTTTGATTTGGAAATCAGACTCCTAATTCAAAGGTATTTCATCTTTGCTTAATTGTTTCACAGTGTTCATAGAGTATCCACACTTCATCAAAGCATAGAAAGAACCATTTCATCATCAACACTTCTGGAAGTCTTTACTACCCCTTGAGTTCCCTTTGTTCTATTTTTTAGCACTGTAATCCCTTTCTCTTTTTTTTTTTTTTTTGGTTTAGGGCCTGTCTTTTACATGGCAGGTTTGTGTGTTAGACTCTCAAGGATATCCAATATCCCGTTGGTCCATGTTTCTTGGTTTGTGTTTTTCTTAATGAAAAGCAATTTACCAAACCAAACTTGTTCTAAAGCTCATTGAGTGGACTCGTGTTGTGCGTCGAGAATCAAAACCAAACACTCACACACGAATTGACGAGAGAAATTGAACTACTAGTGGATCATACGCAATAACATTAACAAAAAAAAAAAAACACACTCAATAGGAGCACCCCTCTGAGCTCGACTCCCTCAAGTTATCTCTCACCCTCACCACAAGTCTCGCCTTGGGTGAATCCTAATGATGAAATGGTTTCTTATTAGTTAATGAAGTGTGGAGAGCCCTATGAACCTTGTGGACACTCTTATAAAATGAAGGAGTACCCTAGAACAAGGCATGTATGAATTGAATGGAACTTAGAATGTGGAAATGGGCACAGAAACATACTTTAGCCTTTGTCGTGCCGATGATCTTTGAATCTATCTCCTTTTGACCAACTTTTCATAAATAAAATATCATTATTTTAATTGTTCATTTCCATCATCTTTAAATACAATGAAAACCATATTTATCGTTATATGATCTGTCTTAATCCGATTTAAAATGAGAGCGATACAAATCTTATAATGAAATGACTTATTTTTTGACCAATTGAGGGTAATATGGTCATGTATTTTGAGGCGCAAATTATTTTTCATCAAAACTGATTCAGTAGGAAAGTAGATTGGACAAGCTTTCTAATGGTTTAAACCACGTGCAAATTGGAGTTCGGGAGCGTCTGGGGCAAATCCGCAAAGTTTGGTAAAAACTACAATTTGCGTGTAGTTTATGCCGTTAGAAAGGTTGTCCAATTTACTTTCTAGACATGCAAAACAAGTCCAACTCCAATTTGTGGTTTAGACATTTAGAAACTACACAATATGCCAAACTTCGCGGGCTCATCTCAAACACTCCCGAACTCCGATATGTGCGTGGTTTAGACCGTTAGAAAGCTTGTTGAATCTACTTTCTAATCCAAGTAGTTTGGATTCTAATTTATTTGTACATCAAAAGATATGACCATTTTACCCTTAGTTGGTTCAAAAAATAAATCATTTCAGCAAATAACTCATGTCTCCCTCCTTTTAAATCGATAAAGACCTATTATATATTGATAAAAAGAGTTTTAAAAGTACTAAAAGAGTTTGCACTATTTTTGCTTTCAAAATTGTCTTTTAAATATTGTTCATTGATGGCAGTTGGGTGTGATTGGCATTGACTAAGCTCAGTTCTTTGACAACCTTTCTGTGAACCAAGTAAACAAGTACAAACAAACTGGGGCATCCCAACAGAGTACTGAAGGAGGAACAAGTATCTAAAGACAGAAACATACCCATCCCTAACTTTACAGGTCCATTGGCTCGTTATTCATTATCCCACACAGAGTAATGAAGGAGATTGAGGGCTTGCTCAGGACCTTTTAATGGTCAGATATGTCATTCGTAAACGGGTGGATACCTTTATTTGGATTGATAACTGACATCTTTTAGGCCACTTTTTTTTTCTTCCAGAATTTTGGTTCATATTAAAGACTTGATGGTGTAATTTAGCAAGTCAACTCGTTGGTTTTGTGGTTTTAAAGTGTTTCTCAAGGAGCCTTTGGGCCTTACCCTTGGTGCAAGGCCTGTTAAAAACAAAGGAATAGCAATATATCTATCTACCTACCAAGACTGTATAATAATACATAGGTTTCATTTTCATTCGCAAACCACGTTCTGCAATCTGCAGATGATCAAATGACTCTTGCTGTTCAAGAAAAAATTACGTAGACACCTGAGAAACAACGTGCCAGCCCAATACCAAATAATCAAACCTGTACGCTCTCTAGATGAAGGACCGGATCGACTTCTCTGCAATACACCCCTTGCACCGGACTGCATGAGATTTTGGCCATCGATTTCAACAATCAATGGTTTGATTCATATCTCTTTGCGGTAGGACATGTAGGTGCACTAGCCTTTGGATTGCAGAGAAGCCAACTCCATTTGATGCACTAGCGGTAAGAAATGTATGTGAGTGTTTTGCTGAAATTATTTATTTTTCAACCAACTAAGGGTAAAATGGTCATATCATTTGATGTACAAAAATATTAGGTTCCAAACTACTTGGGTTAGAAAGTAGGTTCAACAAACTTTCTAACGGTTCAAACCACGTCAAAATCGGAGTTTGGGAGTGTCTATGGCAAGACTGCAAAATTTGGCGTTTTTGTGAACTTTAGAGAATGCGCCTGGGACGCAATGATGTGCGCCTGGGGCGCATATAGGTGCGCCCACAATATGTCAAACTTCGCGGTCTTGTCTCGAACACTCCCAAACTCCAATTTGTGCGTGGTTTTGGACCGTTAGAAAGCTTGTTGAATCTACTTTCTAACCCAAGTACTTCGGATTCCAATTTATTTGTACATCAAAAGATATTACCATTTTACCCTTAGTTGGTCGAAAAACAAATCATTTCTGCAAAACACTCATATCTCCCTCCTTTTAAATCATTTCACTTTATAGTGTCTTTTGATATTTCACTTTATGGTCCTCATATATAATAGCAGTGCCATTCAACTATATCCTTTATGACAATACAGAATCGAATGGTCAATACGCCATCCAGATAACTCAAAAGGCAAAGAAGTACCACAGTGGTATCCACAGACCTACCTGGTGCTATCCAGCCGGTCAAAGCATCTTCAATCCCCACATTTTCAGGATTGCTAATTGTTTTGTTTCTACGAGGAACTACAATATCATTCAAATTGCTTACATTTCACCTCATTAACATTTGGAATGTTGATCGTTCTGTTTCACCTTCAGGTTATTGTATTTGAACATGGAATTGTAGTTTTTTGTGTTCAACTTTCATCCGTAGAATACATATGATGGGTATGCATGAAGACATTCACTATATTTGCTTCTTTGTATGTGAATGTGGTTACATAGCAAGAACGAAAGAATCGAATATGTGGAAGTAAGATTGGAAATTTTTTACTCAAGCCTTAGAATATTATAATGATGATGTTAACTGCCTAGTGATGGGATTTTATAATCCTCCATTTGATCCACATGGTCTGATCTGATACATACATGCAGGTATAAAGTTGGGTGTGACTTGCCTGGGAAGTATAGGGTTGCTCTGGACAGTGATGCTCTATAGTTTGGTGGACACGAGAGGCCAAGGGGCCCTTTTCGTTTTTGTTTTTTGAATCGTTTTCATGTTGTTTCTGGCCATTCAATTGCCGCCTGTGTTCAAGCAGTCTTCATAGGCCATATCCACTCCAAAGATGTTATGGGTGCGGGCTAATCTGCATATGAACCTCAAAATGGAACTCTTTATTTTGCTTCAAAAAGATGTAGTAGGAACTAATTCTATTGTGCCAAAAGTGTTAGTACTACAGTTCGATCATCTACTGTATGATTTAGTGCTCTGAGTAAGATGATAGACTCCGGTCACAGGTTTCACAAATTAAAAGTTAAAACTCTATTGCCTTAATGACCAACCTTCAAGACGACTTTTTCCATTTGTATTTCCTTCTTATTAACGTAAAGTGGCCACTTCAGTTCTCGTTGGTCAGAAATGTGCTGGACCCTTGATGGGTTTCGTTAGTGAACATCAATTCCATTACTTATGACGCATGTCTGATAATATAATGGATAATTTTGTTTTGCAGGTGGGCCATGACGTTGATCAGTTCACATCCCCTGAAGGAATTCCTGGAGTGCCTGAAACGAAATTCAGTAACCGTCCCAACTCCTTCAACTCAAAGTACTCTCACCAGCATGCACTTGTGTGGTATGACTCTCTTTTTGTATTTTCTGTTTCTATCGTGATGATTATGTAGAAGGCTGAATTTCCCTTCTTTTCATGAAAAGGTTTACCACAGAGTTGAGGAAGAGTTGGTAAAAACTGATGAGAGCGATACAACAAGTGTAAGCGAGTCAGCTATCACTAATGTTATGGCCAGTAATGAGAGAGTTGAAGATTCAGCTCCTGATGAAGATTTTGCTGTTGATCCATGTGAGGCAGAAGATTTAGAAGTGGAAGAGACGGGAGAAGGCACAATGGATGATTGATAACATCCCCTTACTTCATATTATAACTCGAATCGATCTAAAAATGCAGCCCACTCATGTGTACGTATTGCAGTGCGAGTAACTAAGCCAAAAGGACCTGTCACGGCATATAATCGCCAGAGTATGGATAGTTATAGAGATCTGTCCCAGGATCTTTTTGTTTCTAAAAGGTTCCAGCTTTGTACATAATTGAGTTTCATATTTTGCTATTGCAGCACCTTATAATTCTTTTTTCTGGAGTTTTTACTCTTTCTATCTAGTTTTGTTCAGTGGACTTGCATAACAGGAGTAAAGAAACTGACACAACGCAACCGAACCCACAGTTGAGACTTGCAAGTGTCTTTACCAGAGCAAGGTAAAAACGCATAAAACTGACTATGTTCACAGTACAGCAGAACAAAATGGGAAACACTACCTCACACGTCTAATCTGTTGGGAACCCAATCAAATTGTTGCACTCCAAGAAAATCAACCACTAAAACCTTATGCTGAAGTTGCTGGTTCTCCAGACTTTGATTTATTATAGAGTTGGTTGGCACTCCTTTGTCAGAATATCGGATTTCAGCAACAACCATATTTTCTTGTAGTGTTGTAGTCAACTCCATTGTGGGTGATTCATCAAGCCCAAACGCACAAACCTCCAATGCACAAGCACCATATTTTCTTTTGTTCCTCCGCAACCGCATCCGAAACAATTTCAGTATCCTCTTGTACACAAGCATCGATGTCAATTTCGTCTTGATCTTCAACTTCAGTTTTGACCTCTCCCACGGCTTCTAGCTGCAATAATTTGTTCTGCATGATATTGTTTTCGCCTATATTTTTCCTCCAACAATTTGCTCATAATTCCAACAATTGCCCAACTCACTGTTTGGTCTGCCAATTTGTTCATCGTCCACCAACGTTCAGACTCTCCCTAAAGTTGCTAGAAAAACCTTCTGATGGTCACGGCAATGCATGACCTTGAAAATTTTCTCTAAGGCTGAGATCTAAGACTTGACAGTCCTCGGATCCATTCCCCCAGCAATAGTCGAAGGTCCCATCCTGAGAAATTCCTTTAACATTCGGTTCGTCACCCTGGCCCATAGGAAATGGTACCTAAGGCGGAGGAGGAGGAGGAGGAGGAGGAGGAGAAGGAGGTCCCAGTCCTGCAGAAGGTGGAGGTTGTGGAGGCAACACATGTTGCTGTAGATTCTGAACCACACTCCAACCAGATTGGTCATCATCAACTCCATCCGAGCCATTCTAGCATTGTTATCGTCAGCCAGAGGGTCAGTCGGCCCAAGTTCGTTCCCAATAATGCATCTAACGACGGTGCAAGTAGTAGGATGAACAAAGATAGACTAGCAAATAAGGCAACAAGACAGAAACAAGATTCTATAAAGGAAGCCAACTGCAAAAAGTACACTGATAATTGCATGACAAAACATGAACATGTTTCATAAAGTTTAACATGTCGACCCACTTGATAGGCCTGCATCATTCATCTTTGAGTAGTTATCATTATCCTCCGCAGGTATTACGTCCATCACAGGGACAACTGCAGGTACCACATTTGGTACAGGTATAGGGTGTGACCCGGTTCTCGTTTCACCAAAATTTCTATCATCAAAGATTTCATAAATGGCGCTACTATAGTCAAAGAAGTTATCCTGCATGTAAATCCATGGCCCAGGTAATGTTCAATTTTGTCAGTAAATTATATTTAACCACGACCCTTAACTCATCCCCCTGCAGGGAAGGGTTTTGCTGAGATTCCTCTAAAATAGCCTGATTCAACATTTGATGGGCCTCGTTTGTGGTGATGTGATGGTATACGCCAAACTGTAACAGTTCGGCTCGAGGTTGTAGTCCTGGAAAGAGATAGATGCGATAACCTCCATAGGCATCCATATGTTCAATCGTATCCATTTAAGTCTGTAAGATAATCTCTTATCAGCATATTAAACTACCAGGGATTCATGCAAACGTTCACTAACGAAGCCACGTAACAAGTATTGTCCTTAGTGTGAACATAATCCTACAGCTCTGAAGTTTTTAGAAAATATTCTTACAACGTTTTCTTGGGGTTCCTTCTCAGCCCTAGCCACCTCATCGGGTAAAGATGGATTATTAAGATAACGTTTTGCTCTAGACTCTCGAATATGCCTCAGACTCTTCTTCCATTGAGTCTCGTTTGTTTCCGGAAAATTACCACGATCTTTCTTTTCATGAGTGACTCAAGACCTTATCGGTGTCACTAATGAAAAGAAAGACCGTGGTCGTTTTCCGGAAACAAACAAGACTCAATGGAAGAAGAGTCAGGCGTATTCGAGAGTCTAAAGCAAAACGTCGTCTTAATAATCCACCTTTACCCGATGAGGTGGCTAGGGCCGAGGAGGAACCCCAAGATGTTCATCCTCATGCCTGCAAATTAAACAAAGGGGATCTCTTACAAACAAGATGTGGAAAACTATTAGAAGAACTTAGATGAGCTAATTGGTAAGTGAACTTTACCCAATTGGTAAAACCGAATTTCGTCATTATAATGAGCAATTATACTTTTTCCTTCTAGATGAGATCCAGTAGAAATTTCTTGGCATTAGCATTTGTACAGTTTATACCCAAAAACAAAAAGAATAATGACTCACATCTTTAAAGGAGATTAAGAATACAGGTCTTTGATGCTCTTGGAACTTGTGCTATCTGCCAGATATGTGAATGCTGACAATCAACTGTCATTTTCTTCAGAACTTCTGCATTTTTCAGCAAATATTCTGTCACTTCAAACTCTTGGTTTTCTCTACGTAAGTAAAGAAACTCAACTTCCTTGAGATTGAATAACAAACAATGAGGCACTCTCAGAGGTGGGCTCCAGGATTTGGTTGAAGAAAATCTATTTCCCTGAAGATGAAAAATTTATTTGTTAAAATTAAGCAAATGCAAACCAATGCCAGAACAATCCCGTAATTATTTTCAACATACCTCAAGAACAAGTTCTTCGAGATTAGGCGAGCACCCAAGAAAGTCATTCAGAAAATTCAAGTTGAAGCCTCTACAGTTAAAGCCACACAGAAGCCTTAGATGTGTCAAATTCTGAAGAGTATGGAAAGTTGTCGGAACATAATCCGTAATATCAGCATGAAACTGCACCAGTGACAACTTACAAATATTACAACACATGGAATAATGTAAAAACCTGTTAGTCAAAACTTTTCACTCGTGGAGGTGCAGCAGGAAAGTCTTTGTTTCCTTGCTCCACTGACGAACATACATAACATATCTATAATCCATACATATTCAGGGCAAAACGGGGTTTCACATAATAGATAAGTCCTATAAGTATAAACATGAAAAGAAATTCCTCAATCACTGCAAGCATTTTTCGAAACATTTTCTTTCAATAGTAACCAACAGGTGGAAATCTTACCCAAAGAAACTTAACATTTGCAATTCCACGAAGAAGTTTTAGTATGTTGGCTGAATTGATGGGTCTTGAGCCGGACAAATCAATATCGATGCGTGCTTCCAACAAGATGATAAGTTCACCAATGAAAAACCCTCTGCCCAATAATAGGTGAGATCAAGGTATTCAAGCGTTGGGGTATTAAAAACAAGCTGCTCACCAGGACCTAGACAGGTTACCTCCAGACGCTTCAATGTGGGCACAGAAATGTTGAACACTTCTCCACTCTTCGCATCCTCCCTATAAAAATCCATATATTCAAGAACAGGGCATCCGTGGATGAGCTTCTGAGCTGAATCTCCATTTTCATATATAATGTCCTCCATCTTAAGAATCTTAAGACTGGGAAGCCAAACCGAAGCAGGAATTTGTAGGGAAACCTTTCCTTTCAGCATTAGATCCACCAATGTTTTGCAAATGAACATTGTCTGAGGCAACTGAATAGGAATCTCTGCACATAATTGTGAGTATCCAAGCTCTAGCTTTTGAACGTTACGCTTTATTGCAATGCTGATCCATGACTTGACAATGCCAATATTGCAAAATGATTCAAGCTTAAGACTGAACTTTTCCAAACAGGACACGTTACTGAGAAGCAATACTGTGCTCACGAAATTCCTGAAACTCAAATCAGCCTCAGCTTCTCCAATATCATTAGTAAAGAGTTCAGAATTGTCAAAGTGAAGGCTGGTAATGTAAGTCCAAAGGTACTGATATCTTGTCGATAGAGTGCTGGTCCTAACAGCATATTTCATCGGAAGGAATGAAAGTATGTGGCACAGTATGGAATCTGGTAACGTGCTGATTCTATCTAAGCTCCTTATAGTAAATGAATCCATTGCATTCCACCGATGCTCTTCCTGCAGGTTTTAGTGAAAAATCAAACATCATTGTGAATCGTGATTACTAAGTTGTAATAAACCCAGCAGCATCACTTGATTCACATGGTTTTTGTTGCTTTTTTTCACATCGACTTTACAGTTCAAAAACAAAAACAGAAAACCAAAAACATATGCCCCCAAAGTAAAGCAACCTCATGTCAATGACTTCTAATTTAATTTCCCTTTTCTACATCAAGAAAACCACCCACACACAATTACAAAACACAGAAGTTAGCCCCCACTCTTCCAACTCTACTACTCATCCTAATTAAACAGCATATCCATTAACAACTGAGAAACAAAAAACAAGAGCCGAGATATATGCTCCTAAAGTGAAAACATTCATTTGGATAACAAAAGAAATACCAACAAAAGAAACCCCCACAAAATTACAAAACATAATCGTTAGTCAAAAAGATGAATTTTATACCAAACTCTCATCCTTCCCAACACCAACAATTTATGTTAGAACTTGTGGCTCATATGTTAATATGAAGAGATACAAAGAAGTTCTAGAAAGAGGCCAGATGCCGGAGCGGAGCGGAGTGAGTGGAGCAGACGTACCCTGTTTCGTACTGTGATAATAAGAACAACAGCCGCTCTCTCGTTCCGGTGGACGTACTGCGTTTTGGGGAACCACGTATATTCTGTGTGTTGATTTCTTTACTGTTTTCTATTCGCATATTGTGTGTGTGTTTCGGTCCTTTAATTTATTACTTAAATAATCTATATATCACAACAAGCGCACAAATACACATTGGTCCATAGGCAATTCGCATATAACCGTTATTAGTTTGACCAATTTATAATGGCCTATATAAAACAACATAAGATAAGCACTAGAAACTGCACACTACCTCTGAGTGAATAACCATCATTATCCTGATTAAATACCCAATGCAATTAGATCAAATTGAGTCCTAAACAAATAGCTACATAATCATGGCCAAAAAATTGCAAACTGCTTTTGGTAGTGATTAACTCTTATACGACAAACTAAATTCATGAAGAATGTGGAGTAAATCAAAACTCACATGACATGCATGGTTCAGCTCAGCAGAGGTCAGGAAGGATTTTGAACAAGATGACTGACTGATAAGAAAAAGAAAGCCTAATTGAAGTGGTTACCTTAGTTACCTATAACAGCAAGGATGAGTTACTAGCTAGGGTAAAACATGGAAGATCTCTTGTCCAGATTTCTGCTCCGATTTCCTCCTCTGGCTCTGCTGAACAAAACAACCCCGTTGTCGTTGTGATGAATACATAGAAATGAGTTCACGCTTTCAATAAAAGCGACGAATGAAAGCGCGAGAGGGGAAGCGTGGGTGAGGAGGGAAAAAAAAAAAAGAAAGAGAAGGGAAAAGCGTGTTTTAGGTTCACGCTTTCAGAATTAACAGGGAAAGCAATAAAGTTCGGCCAGAAGCAATATTTAGCGGCCAGAAGCAATAGTTAGCGTCCAGGAGCAACGTCATTTAAATGACAGAAAAGCGTGATTTTTAGTTGCGCTTTCACAATAGTTCGCGGCCAAAAGCAATATTTTGCGGCCAAGAGTAATAGTTTGCAGCAAGTGGCCTAAGTTTGCGACTTCGTTTCCACCGTGCTAGTAGTCGTCGTTGTTCCCATTTCCCCGAAGAATTGGACTCTCTCTCTCTCAATTCTCTGCGAATTTTGGCCCTCAATTTTCATCCGAATTCTATAGGATTCAATTTTTTTCGGCAATTCTTGTTAATACCAAAGCTATCATTTTTCCTTTCTGGCTTTCTCAGAGTGTTTGGATAAGTTTTTGTGCATGCGAATTTCCAAGTGCAAAAGCCATGCGTTTGATTATCTGGTGGATCTTTGGCTGGTGGATTCTTTCTTTTAGGACGGAGCTCGGTAAGGTAGAAAGCTTTGGGTTTTTATTTTTATTTTTTATACAGTATCAGCAGTAAAACCACTTGCCAAATTGTGGGTAGATCGTATGGAGAAGATTGTATTGTAAGTAGCACTGGAGCTATATTTGATGATCAATTATTTTACTCATTATTGGCTTGTAAACACCCGTAATTGGTCCTTTATAACTGCAGCTGTCGATGGCTAGACCTTAGAAACTCGGATTATGTAATGAGTATAAGTTCTTTTTGCAATGAAAATGATGAGCTGGTTCTTGATGCAGTTTTAATTTAAGGGACTGCTTATGTTCACGGTTTGAAGCATGCCTCGGGCAATTTTGTCCTAATCATGGATGCGAACTTATCGCACCATGTAAGTATTTGTTTTGGTTGCTAATGGCAACTATCGGTTCTCTTTTGGTGGGTTGTGTCTGTTTGAGAGAGACTTGGGAAAACAAGTTCATTTTGATGGATATGTCGCAGACTCACCCGATGTCAGGATCTTAAAAATGGGATATTTAGCATTTATTCTGTTCTAGTTCATTTATGTCTAAATTCTCGGCGAAACCAACCAATCTACCACTGGACTCCTTTTTGAAGCATTTCGATTTATTGATAGCTGAGTTGGACGATGCAATGTTCTTCTATCTTGGTGAGTATGCTTTAAGTACCAAAGATACAACAAATGGATAGTATTTGAGTCCAGATTAAGGGACATGTCAAGGATGTAATGAAATACTTGGTAGGACCACGTTGCTTTTCCATCAATGCACGCCGTCTTAGTTATTGCTAGTATCCATGGATGGACACAATGATTGTGTTTACAGTTCAGTGGGAGCAATTCTCTAGCAGGAATGGAGGCTCCTCTGTTTGCCCTTGGAATTACTCATATCTTGACTTCATTCTCGGCTCCTGATTATGCTCAAATCAAACGAGAAGTCCAACATGTTTCTCTCCTATTTTTAGGTGTAGCTAGCACTCCTTCCAATTCCTGTATATCTATTTTAGAACTATTACCTTACCTTGATGGGGGAGCGTCTCACTTCCCATGCTCGCTTATCTATTTAGTGTTTGTGTTTGTGATGAAACAGTTTCCGTATGCTTTGATAAAAAGTGAAAAGTTCCGATGATATTAGTAGTGGCCTGCTTTCTACCCCATTTTCATAACATAAAGTTTATTATTTTTATTTTTGAATTGCATCATCTTTTATTGCTTTGCAAACCCTTTTTATCGATATATCATAGGTATTTATCCGATTTAAAATGAGGGGGATGTGAGTGTTTTGCCGAAATTATTTATTTTTCAACCAACTAAGTGTAAAATGGTCATATCATTTGATGTACAAAAATATTAGGTTCCAAACTACTTGGGTTAAAAAGTAGGTTTAACAAGCTTTCTAATGGTTCAAACCACGTCAAAATTGGAGTTTGGGATTGTCTATAGCAAGACCGCAAAGTTTGGCCGTTTTATAAACTTCGGAGAATGCGCCTGGGGCTAAACCACGCGCAAATTGGAACCCAATTCCGTTGCCTGAAATGGCTAGACTCCATGGAACCCAATTCAGTTATATAAATAAGCTTTGGTGATCTCGCGGTCTTGACCCCGTAACAACTATGTGAGTTTGCCTGGGGCATTTGCAATAGAACCCAGCCATTTCTTTGGATGATTACACCAGATTTCGCCAAGGGCCAATTGGCAACTCTGCCACTTGAGTTCTTGGAAAAGACTAAAGAAATGGGTCTGATAGCCACATGGTGCCCCCGAAGCAAGTTCTTGCCCACCCTTCAGTGGGAGTGTTCGTGAGTCATTTTGGGACTAGCTCAATGCTTGAGAGCATTTGTGCTGGAGTGCCTATGATCGGTTGGCCGTATTTTGGTCATGACCATCAAGTGACCTGCCGGTACAGCTGTAACCGAGGGGTTATCGGGAGGAAGATCAACGAGGATATAGAGAGGGAAGAAGTGGAAAGCCTAGTTTGCGAGTTGATGGAGGGAGCCGAAGGTAAAGCAATGAAGAGGAAGGCGATGGAGTGGAAGAAACAAGCAGTTGAGGCCACCAGTAAAGGTGGGTCATCGGCGAAAATTTTCAACAACCTTTTGAAGGCATTATCAAGATCACAAAACTTCATGGGTCATCAGATTCTCAGCTCCTTATAAGTTTGGTAGGTTAGGTTAGCCAATGTTACAGTTCTTTTCTTTTCTTGTCGTGCTATGAACTGCTCAATTAGGTTGGTCTTTAGGGGATTAATGGAGGTGCATGTACACTGGCCACCCTAAAACATCAAAAGGTTAGGTTAGTCATGATATGTATCCCTGTAATTATGAGTAATGAGTGTTCTTAATTTATTAACAAGCAGAGGGTTCATGTCGCATGATCAAAAATTGAGAATTGAACTATTCTTGGACCAGAAAATTAATTAAGAAAATATATACTCTGTAAAAAGGGGGTAATTTTTGCACTTTCCAAATTATTAACCGCACTCTTAAGGGGTGTTGGGAGTGCAAAAATCACCTCCATATTGAATTTTGCAATCTCCTTGGGAGTGTGGTTAAAAATTTGGAGAGTGCGAAAATGACTAAAAAAACTAAAAATAAGTCTAGGATAAATTTAGCCTTTGTCGCGCCGATGATCTTTGAATCGATCTCTCTTCGGCCAACTTTTCATAAATAAAACTTTAATGTTTTAATTGTTCGTTTGCATCGTCTTTCAATACAGTGAAAACCTTATTTATCATTATATAATTGGTCTTAATCTGATTTAAAATGAGAGCGATACGAAAGTTTTACTGAAATAATTTGATTTTTGACCAATTGAGGGTTAAATGGTCATGTATTTTGATGCACAAATTATTTTTTATCAAAACTGATTCAGTAGGAAAGTAGATTGGACACGCTTTCTAATGGTTCAAACCACGTGCAAAGTGGAGTTTGGGAGCGTCCGGGGCAAGTCCGCAAAGTTTGGTATTTCTGGCAGCATTAATGCGCCTCAGGCGCAATTCTATGCGCCCAGGCGCCTTTCACTGCGCCCCGGGCGCAACATGAACATGCACAACAAGTCCAACTTTGCGAACTTGCTTCGAACACTCCCAAACTCCAACTTGTGCATGGTTTGGACCGTTAGAAAACTTATCCAATTTTTTTTCTAGACCAAGTAGTTCCAATCAAAAATCATTTGTACATCAAAATAAGTGACCATTTTACCCTTGATGGTTCAAAATATGATTCATTTTGGTAAAATGCGTGTATGTTTCTCATTTTCTATTGGATCAAGACCCATTGTATATCAAAAAATAAATTTTTTAAAGCACTAAAAGATTTCCTAATCAAACTATAAAAATAATTATATTTCGTTTATGACAACTGGGTAGAAACAAGACAACTACAAAAATCGTCGAACCCATTAGGCTAAAACACGTTTTATGTTTCATTTGGAAATCAAACTCCTAATTCTAAGGTATTTCTTCTTTGCTTAAGCGTTTCACAATGTTCCTAGAGTATCCACACTACATCAAAGCATAGAAAGAACCGTTTCATCATCAAAACTTCAGGAAGTCTTTGCTACCCCTTAAGTTTCCTTTATTCACTTTTTTGGCACTGTAATTCCTTTCTTCTTTTTGTTTTGGTTTAGGGCCTGTCGTATACATGGCGGGATTTTGTGTTAGACTCTCAAGCATATCCAATGTCACCTTGGTCCATGTTTCTTGGTTTGTTTTTTTCTTAATGAAAAGCTACTTAAAATCAAACTTGTACTAAAGCTCATTGGGTGGACTCGTCTTGTGGGTCGAGGACCCAAACCAAACACTCACACACGAATCGACAAGAGAAACTTAACTGCTAGTAGATCATACTCAATATTATTACAAACAAACAAAAAACACTGAAGAGGAGCACCCCTCTGAGCTCGACTATCTCATGTTATCTCTCACCCTCACCACAAGTCTCGCCTTGGGGGAATCCTGATGATGAAATGGTTTCTGATTAGTTAATGAAGTGTGGAGAGCTTTATGAACATTGTGGACACTATTACAAAATGAAGGCATACCCTAGAAAAAGGAATGTATGAATCGAATGGAACTTAGAATGTGGAAATGGACACAGAAACATACTTTAGCCTTTGTCGCACCGATGATCTTTGAATCGATCTCCTTTTGACCAACTTTTCATAAATAAAATGTTATTATTTTAATTGTTCGTTTCCATCATCTTTAAATACAATGAAAATCTTATTTATTGTTATATAATCTGTCTTAATCCGATTTAAAATGAGAGTGATACAAATGTTATAATGAATTAACTTATTTTTTGACCACTCGAGGGTAAAATGGACATGTATTTTGAGGCGCAAATTATTTTTCATCAAAACTGATTCAGTTGGGGAGTAGATTGGACAAGCTTTCTAATGGTTCAAACCACGCGCAAATTGGAGTTGGGGAGCGTCTGGGGCAAGTCCGCAAAGTTTGGTATTTTTTGCGGTATCAATGCGCCCCAGGCGCAACATGAACATGCAAACCAAGTCCAACTTTGCGAACTTGCTCCGAACACTCCCAAACTCCAATTTGCGCAAGGTTTAGACCGTTAGAAAGCTTGTCCAATTTTTTTATTGACCAAGTAGTTCCAATCAAAAATCAATTGTACATCAAAATAAGTCACCATTTTACCCTTGATGGGTCGAAATATGATTCATTCTGATAAAATGCGTGTACATTTTGTATTGGATCAAGACCCATTGTATATCAAAAAATAGAGTTTTTAAAGCACAAAAAGGTTGCCGAATCCAACTATAAAAATAATTGTATTTCATTCATGAAAACTGGGTAGAAACAAGACAACTACAAAAATCGTCGAAGCCATTAAAGCTAAAACACGTTTTACGTTTCATTTGGAAATTAGACTCCCAATTCTAAGGTATTTCTTCTTTGCTTAAGTGTTTCATAGCGTTCATAGAGTATCCACACTCCATCAAAGCGTAGAAAGAACCGTTTCATCATCGAAACTTCAGGAAGTCTTTGCTACCCCTTGACTTCCCTTTGTTTTGTTTTGTTTTTTGGCACTGTAATCCCTTTCTTCTTTTTGTTTTGGTCTGGGGCCTGTATTGTACATGGCAGGTTTTTGTGTTAGACTCTCAAGGATATCCAATGTCCCCTTGGTCCATGTTTCTTGGTTCGTTTTTTTCTTAATGAAAAGCTACTTACCAAATAAAACTTGTACTAAAGCTCATTGGGTGGACTCGTGTTGTGCATCGAGGGTCCAAACATAACACTCGCACAAGAATTGACGAGAGAAACTTAACTACTAGTGGATCTTACGCATTAACATTAGAAAAAAAAAACTGAAGAGGAGCACCCCTTTGAGCTCGACTCCCTCGGGTTTTCTCTCATTATCACCACAAGTCTCGCCTTTGGTGAATCCTGATGATGAAATGGTTTCTGATTAGTTAATGAAGTGTGGAGAGCTCTATGAACATTGTGGACACTCTAACGAAATGAAGGCGTACCCTAGAACAAGGCATGTATGAAATGAATGGAACTTAGAATGTGGAAATGGGCGCAGAAACATACTTTAGTCTTTGTCGTGCCGATGATCTTTGAATCGATCTTCTTTTGATCAAATTCTCATAAAACAAATATCATTATTTTAATTGTTATATAATCTGTCCTAATCTGATTTAAAATGAGAACAATACGAATGTTATAATGAATTAACTTATTTTTTGACCAATTGAGGGTAAAATGGTAATGTATTTTGAGGCGTAAATTATTTTTCATCAAAACTGCTTTAGTAGGGGAGTAGGTTGAACAAGCTTTCTAAAGGTTCAAACCACGCACAAATTGGAGTTGGGGAGCGTCCGGGGCAAGTCCGCAAAGTTTGGTATTTTTTGCGGCATTAATGCGCCTCAGGCGCAATTCTATGCCCAGGCACCATTCAATGTGCCCGAGGCGCAACATGAACATGCACACCAAGTCCAGCTTTGTGAACTTGCTCCGAACACTCCCAAACTCCAATTTGAGCATGGTTTGGACCGTTAGAAAGCTTGTCCAATTTTTTTCTTCACCAAGTAGTTCCAATAAAAAATCATTTGTACATCAAAATAAGTTACCATTTTACCCTTGATGGGTCAAAATATGATTAATTCTGGTAAAATGCGTGTGTGTTTCTCATTTCTATTGGATCAAGACCCATTGTATATCAAAAAATATAGTTTTTAAAGCACTAAAAGATTGGGGAATCCAACTATAAAAATAATTGAATTTCATTCATGACAACTGGGTAGAAACAAGACAACTACAAAAATCGTCAAAGCCATTAAGGCTAAAACACGTTTTACGTTGCATTTGGAAATCAGACTCCTAATTCTAACAAATTTATTCTTTTCTAAATTATTTCACAGTGTTCATAGAGTATCCACACTACATCAAAGCGTAGAAAGAACCATTTCATCATCAAAACTTCAGGAAGTCTTTGCTACCCCTTGAGTTCCCTTTCTTCTATTTTTTTACACTGTAATCCCTTTCTTCTTTTTGTTTTGGTACGGGGCCTATCTTGTACACGGTAGGTTTTTGTGTCAGACTCTCAAGGATATCCAATGTCCCCTTGGTCCATGTTTCTAGGTTTGTTTTTTTTTTTTATTAATGAAAAGCTACTTAAGAAATCAAACTTGTACTAACGCTCATTGGGTGGACTCGTGTTGTGCGTCGAGGACCCAAACCAAACACTCACACACGAATCGACAAGAGAAACTTAACTACTAGTAGATCATATGGAATAACATTACAAAAAAAAAAAACACTGAAGCGGAGCACCCCTCTGAGCTCGACTCCCTCAGATTATCTCTCACCCTCACCACAAGTCTCGCCTTGGGCGAATCCTGATGATGAAATGCTTTCTGATTAGTTAATGAAGTTTGTAGAGCTCTATGAACCTTGTGGAGACTCTTAGAAAAAGAAGTCGTACCCTAGAACAAGGCATGTACAAATCGAATGGACCTTAAAATGTGGAAATGGGCGCAGAAACATACTTTAGCCTATGCCGCATTGATGATATTTGTATCGATCTTCTCTTTTGACCAACTTCTCATAAAAAATATAATTATTTTAATTGTTCTTTCCCATCATCTTTAAATACAATGAAAACTTTATTTTTTGTTATATAATCTGTCCTAATCCGATTTAAAATGAGAGCGATACGAATGTTATAATGAAACGACATAATTTTTGACCAATCGAAGGTAAAATGGTCTTGTATTTTGAGGCGCAAATTATTTTTCTTCAAAACTGATTCAGTAGGAAAGTAGACTGGACAAGCTTTCTAATGGTTCAAACCACGCGCAAATTGGAGTTGGGGAGCGTCCGGGGCAAGTCCGCACAGTTTGGTATTTTTTGCGGCATTAATGCGCCCTAGCCGCAATTTTGTTTGCCCAGGCGCCATTCAATGCACCCCAGGCGCAACATGAACATGCACACCAAGTCCAACTTTGCGAACTTGCTCCGAACACTCCCAAACTCCAATTTGCGCATGGTTTGGACCGTTAGAAAGCTTGTCCAATTTTTTTCTTGATCAAGTAGTTCCAATCAAAAATCATTTGTACATCAAAATAAGTGACCATTTTACCCTTGATGGTTTAAAATATCATTAATTCTAGTAAAATGCGTGTATGTTTCTCATTTTCTATTGGATCAAGAACCATTGTATATCAAAAAATATAGTTTTTAAAGCACTAAAAGATTGCGAATCCAACTATAAAAATAATTGTATTTCGTTCATGACAATTGGGTAGAAACAAGACAACTACAAAAATCGTCAAAGCCATTAAGGCAAAAACACGTTTTACGTTTCATTTGGAAATTAGACTCCTAATTCTAAGGAATTTATTCTTTTCTTAAGTATTTCACAGTGTTCATAGAGTATCCTCACTACATCAAAACGTAGAAAGAACTATTTCATCATCGAAACTTCAGGAAGTCTTTGCTACCCCTTGAGTTCCCTTTGTTCTGTTTTTTGGCACTGTAATCCCTTTCTTCTTTTTGTTTTGGTCTAGGGCCTGTCGTGTACATGACAGGTTTTTGTGTTAGACTCTAAAGGATATCCAATGTCCCCTTGGTCCATGTTTCTTGGTTTGTTTTTTTATTAATGAAAAGCTACTTACCAAATCAAACTTGTACTAAAGCCCATTGGGTTGACTCGTATTGTGCGTCGAGGACCCAAACGAAACACTCACACGCGAATCGACAAGAGAAACTTAACTGCTAGTAGATCATACGGAATAACATTACCAAAAAAAACACTAAAGCAGAGCACCCCTCTTAGCTCGACTCCCTCAGGTTATCTCTCACCCTCACCACAAGTCTCACCTTGGGTGAATCCTGATGATGAAATGATTTTTGATTAGTTAAGGAAGTGTGGAGAGCTCTATGAACCTTGTGGACACTCTTACAAAATGAAGGCGTACCCTAGAACAAGGCATGTACAAATCGAATGGAACTTAGAATGTGGAAATGGGCGCAGAAACATACTTTAGCCTTTGTCATGCCGATGATCTTTGAATCGATCTCTTTTTGACCAACTTTTCATAAATAAAATATAATTATTTTAATTGTTCGTTCCCATCATCGTTAAATACAATAAAAACCTTATTTATTGTTATATAATCTGTCTTAATCCGATTTAAAATGAGAGCGATACGAATATTATAATGAAACGACTTATTTTTTGACCAATCGAAGGTAAAATGGTCATGTATTTTGAGACGCAAATTATTTTTCATCAAAACTGATTCAGTAGAAAACTAGATTGGACAAGCTTTCTAATGGTTCAAACCACGCGCAAATTGGAGTTGGGGAGCGTCCAGGGCAAGTCCGCAAAGTTTGGTATTTTTGGGGCATTAATGCGCCTTAGCCGCAATTCTGTTTGCCCAGGCGCCATTCAATGCGCCCCAGGCGCAACATGAACATGCACACCAAGTCCAACTTTGCGAACTTGCTCCGAACACTCCCAAACTCCAATTTGCGCATGGTTTGGACCGTTGAAAGCTTGTCCAATCTACTTTCCTACTGAATCAGTTTTGATGAAAAATAATTTGTGTCTTAAAATTCATGACCATTTTATCTTCGATTGGTCTAAAAATAAGTCGTTTCATTATAACATTTGTATCGCTCTCATTTTAAATCGGATTAAGACAGATTATATAACGATAAATAAGGTTTTCAAACTCCAATTAGCGCATGGTTTGGACCGTTAGAAAGCTTGTCCAATTTTTTTCTAGACCAAGTAGCTCCAATCAAAAATTATTTGTACATCAAAATAAGTGACCATTTTACCATTGATGGTTCAAAATATGATTCATTCTGGTAAAATGCTTGTATGTTTCTCATTTTCTATTGGATCAAGACCCATTGTATATCAAAAAATGTAGTTTTTAAAGCACTAAAAGATTGCCAAATCCAACTATAAAAATAATTGTATTTCGTTCATGACATCTGGGTAGAAACAAGACAACTACAAAAATCATCGAAGCCATTAAGGCTAAAAAACGTTTTACGTTTCATTTTGAAATTAGACTCCAAATTCCAAGGTATTTCTTCTTTGTTTAAGTGTTTCACAGCGTTCATAGAGTATCCACACTACGTCAAAGCATAGAAAGAACCGTTTCATCATCGAAACTTCAGGAAGTCTTTGCTACTCCTTGAGTTCCCTTTGTTCTGTTTTTTGGCACTGTAATTCCTTTCTTCTTTTTGTTTAGGTCTGGGACCTGTCTTGTACATGGCAGGTTTTTGTATTAGACTCTAAAGGATGTCCAATGTCGCCTTGATCCATGTTTCCTGGTTTTTTTTTTTCTTAATGAAAAGCTACTTACCACATCAAACTTGTACTAAAGCTCATTGGGTGGACTCGTGTTGTGCGTCGAGGATCCAAACCAAACACTCACTCACGAATTATGAGAGAAACTTAACAACTAGTAGATCATACACAATAACATTACAAAAAAAAAAAAAACACTAAAGAGGAGCACCCCTCTGAGCTCGACTCCCTCAGATTATCTCTCACCCTTACCACTAGTCTCGCCTTGGGTAAATCCCGATGATGAAATGATTTCTGATTAGTTAATGATGTGTGGAGAGCTCTATGAACCTTGTAGACACTTTTAAAAAATGAAGGCGTACCCTAGAACAAGGCATGTATGAATTGAATGGAACTTAGAATGTGGAAATGGGCACAGAAACATACTTTAGCCTTTGTCGCACCGATAATCTTTGAATCGATCTCCTTTTGACCAACTTTTCATAAATAAAATATTATTATTTTAATTGTTCGTTTCCATCATCTTTAAATACAATGAAAACCTTATTTATCATTATATTATCTGTCTTAATCCGATTTAAAATGAGAGCGATACGAATGTTATAATGAAATGACTTATTTTTTGACCAATTGAGGGTAAAATGGTCATGTATTTTGAGAAGCAAATTATTTTTTTATCAAAACTGATTCAGTAGGAAAGTAGATTGGAGAACCTTTCTAATGGTTCAAACCACGCGCAAAGTGGAGTTCGGGAGCGTCCGGGGCAAGTCCGCAAAGTTTGGTATTTTTTGCGGCATTAATGCGCCTTAGGCGCAATTGTATGCGCCCAGGCGCCCTTCAATGTGCCCCAGGCGCAACATGAACATGTAAACCAAGTCCAACTTTGCGAACTTGCTCCGAACACTCCCAAACTCCAATTTGCGCATGGTTTGGACCGTTAGAAAGCTTGTCGAATTATTTTCTTGACCAAGAAGTAACAATAAAAAATCATTTGTACATCAAAGTAAGTGACAATTTTACCCTTGATGGGTCAAAATATGATTCACTTGCAAAATGTGTGTATGTTTCTCATTTTCTATCGTATCAAGACCTATTGTATATCAAAAAATAAAGTTTTTAAAGCACTAAAAGATTGCCGAATCCAATTATAAAAATAATTGTATTTCGTTCATGAAAACTGGGTAGAAACAAGACAACTACAAAAATCGTCGAAGCCACTAAGGCTAAAACATGTTTTACGTTTGATTTGGAAATCAGACTCTTAATTCTAAGGTATTTCTTCTTTGCTTAAATGTTTCACAGTGTTCATAGAGTATTCACACTTCATGAAAGCGTAGAAAGAACCGTGTAATCATCGACACTTCAAGAAGTCTTTGCTACCCCTTGAGTTCCCTTTGTTATGCTTTTTAGCACTGTAATCCCTTTCTTCTTTTTATTTTGGTTTGGTGCCTGTCTTGTACATGGCAGGTTTTTGTGTTAGACTCTTAAGGATATCCAATATCCCCTTGGTCCATGTTTCTTGGTTTGTTTTTTTCTTAATGAAAAGCTACTTACCAAATCAAACTTGTACTAAAGCTCATTGAGTGGACTCGTGTTGTGCGTCAAGGATCCAAACCAAACACTCACACACGAATTGACAAAAGAAACTTAACTACTAGTGGATCATACGCAATAACATTACAAAAAAAAAATATACTCAAGAGGAGCGCCCCTCTGTGGGCATGCGTGCCCGTTTTCGGAATTTCCGGATTCCGAGACGCGAGGCAAGGGGCCCGGGTCGAGGGAGCGCGAGCGGGGAAGCAAGCGCTCGCAAAATACAGAGTCGCCACTCGGGTTTTGAAGGTTCGACACCCAAGGAACCGTATTTCGAAGCACTTGCCGCGCTGTTTGATTTGAAAAAGTTAAGGAACTGATCCGTCATAACCATATCTGGGTTCGGGAGCCAGGTTACGAGAGGGCAAGGGTTCTATGGCACCCCTCTCGCCCAATCCGGAGATTGGTCTCTACTTAGGCATTTGCGAAAGATGTTTGTTTGCGATTCTGTTTCATTAATCAATTTTTAGCCATTTAGGGCGGGGGAACAGTTTAAGGGGATTAAAACTGTAACATGTTTGCAGGATGTGATAAGATATGGCATGGGTTAGTGAGATGACAAGTAATAAATGGAATGAAGTTCAAAACGTTGATCATATATCAAAACAGCGCTGTGTATGATTTTGGCACAAACGAACAGCCAGCTTGCATGCATGAGTTCATCTGCATGCAATCGAACCATCGCGCGACATAACAATATACTCGCGCGAGTATTGACGCTTTACCAATAGTTTGAATTTCACCCCCTTCTGGGCTCTGGAAGGACCAGTGCTCACCCAGGTGCAAACCAAGCAGTTTATGGGTACTTGAAAGTAAACAATATTACAGCCAATAGATGGAAATATTATGAAAATGCAACCCCTAAACAGTGGGGGTGTCTAAACAGAGGCCAAGGCCAGGTTGCTCATGCAAGGGCAATCCCTGAAAGACAGAGAACCATCGCGCGACAGAGTGAGACAGCCGCGCGATTGTTCAGACTGGACTTCCAGGAATTGCTTTGCATACTTAGGGCTCTGAGACATGTTCAGGAGCATCCCAAAAGCATTCCAAACAAAGAGGTGTTATAAACTAAGCCAAAAAAAATGACTTTCAACATGCAAAAACAGCAAAGCAGTGAGCTAAAGCTCCTTAAAAGACTTTTAAAAGACTACAAACACAATAATAAACTTAAAAACCAGGGTCCCTTCCCCACGTGGTCCAATCTCACGCAGACAGAATTGTCGCGCGAGGATACGGGACCATCGCGCGAGGGTTTTCCAGCTAACAGCCCTTGAAACTCTGCCAGCTTTAGGGCCAGAACTGGTATTGATTACCAGCCTTGACCCTGCCAGCCCCCTTCAGGGGTTCGAACAGTGAGCAGAAAGATATTATACCTTTGCTTGAGTGCCTTGGAGATGGCTTGAATGATGAGATGGTGAGATTTGGAGGGTGATTATGTGGGAGTGAATGGTGTGAGATACTTGTGCTTGAGTTTGCCTTCTTCTTTCTTAGAGAGAGCTTGGTAACCCTTTGCAAGGATGCATGGGGAGGGGGGGGGGGTATTTATGGAAAGAAGGGGTTAGTGGATGGCTAACCAAGGCCTTGTAACCAGCCAACAATGCTGGTTACAAATGCTTGGTGGAGGAGTGGGTGGCAAAGGTGATGGGAGAATGGGGGGTGAGGTGGTGCAAGGGGAGCCCCCCCAGAACGCTGTTCAGCCGAGAAAATGGGGTCACATAGGCCTGTAGCCCCCTGACCACCACGCAATCTGGGTGAAAATGACAGGTGTTGACCATCGCGCGATGAAGTGAGACCATCGCGCGAGGGTCCAGCCAACCCCGCGAGGGTCAACGGTCAAAGCTTTGACTTTGACCACCACCTGGCAAATGAACCATCGCGCGAGGGTCCTAGATTATCGCGCGACATTCAGACCAAGGTCCAGGTTCTGATTAAAGGTTTTAAAGGCTAAGGATGGGTTCCTCACATGCCAAACTCAAGCCATTCCAAGTTCTCGAGACTGTTTTCGACCTGATTCATCATCGGGGAATCAAGAAACCGAAGAAGAAAGTAAAACGATCGGGAAGTCAGATTGGGGTGTCTACACCCTCTGAGCTTGACTCCCTCAGGTTATCTCTCACACTCACCACAAGTCTCGCCTTGGGTGAATCCTGATGATGAAATGGTTTCTGATTAGTTAATGAAGTGTGGGGAGCTCTATGAACATTGTGGACACTCTTGCAAAATAAAGGAGTACCCTAGAACAAGGCATGTATGAATCAAATGGAACTTAGAATGTGGAAATGGGCGCAGAAACATAATTTAGCCTTTGTCGCACCGATGATCTTTGTATCAATCTCCTTTTGACCAACTTTTCATAAATAATGTAATACCCACCCCGGATATTTTGGTATTTCAATTACTTTTAATTGAACTATATATATTGGGAGTTAAAAACCGTAACCAATAGAACTTGCGAGGGTCTTGTGGGTGATTTATGACAAGAACATAAGTTAACAAAAGGTCTCGCTTGCACACAATAATCTTTTTATAGGTTTACAAATATCATGGGGGAGATATTTCTCCCCATTCTTATATCTTGAACGTGTAGAGAGAGAAAGAGAAGGAGTGAGAGAGAGAAACAGATGAGAAGAGGAGAAGAGGAGAAGAGAAAGAAGAAGAGAAAAAGGAGGAGGGTCTGTTCTTCACGAAATTATTCAAGGTAAAGAGCTGGTCATTCGGGAGGTGCCGAAAGCTTAGTTTGGCATACTTCGGTCGACACAAAGGTGAGTGTATTTGATATGGTTATGTTCAATAAGGTATTACATGGTGGTGATTGTAAATCATGCTATTTGGGATTTAGCTAATGATATGTCTTTGTTGGGTGTTGATTGTACCCGCTAAATGATTGTGGAGTGAGTCACACCATATCGTAGGCCATGCCGTCTAATTAATGGTGAATAGGAATGGGGTGTGCGGGACACAATACCTTGGGTACATGGGATGTGACAGACGTGTCACTGTATGTTGGTGTTTATACATGTGGTTATATACATGTGGTTATATACATGTGGTTATACAATTGAGTACTTATGTTGAGTTTTGTGTGGTTTACATTCAAGTAAGGTATTCCTTCGGGTTTTGTGGTATTTTATTGAATGTATTCTATATCTTACACACTCTAGTTTTCCTTTTTGGATTGCCAGGTCACAGGTGGTCGTAGAGTTGGTCCACTACTGGTCGGCATTTTGGGGACACTTGGATTAGTATCGAGTGTTGGTGTTTTTGGTCGAGTTGGTTGTAATTAATGGATCAAACTCTGATTTTTGTTAAACTCATTTTGTGACTAGTCTTGTCAAGTACTTTATGACTTCAAGTTTTTAATTATGTGGGAAACTCCGTTAATGTTTAATTACTTGTATTGGGATAAAAGGCAGCAACTTATGTACTATGTAAGTTCGTAAAGTTGTTGACACCTTGTTTATATTAATGTTAAGTCTTCCGCTGGGGTTTTACTCTCTTTCGTGTATGGTTTGTCGTTTAGTTGTTGTTCTTTGGTGTGGAATGCCATGTGGTCGTGTCAGTTCATGCCCACTTCGGGTGTCGTTCCGGGGCGGGGCGTGACAAATAAAATATTATTATTTTAATTGTTCATTTCCATCATCTTTAAATAAAATGAAAACCATATTTATTGTTATATAATCTGTCTTAATCTGATTTAAAATGAGAGCGATACGAATGTTATAATGAAATGACTTATTTTTTGACCAATTGAGGGTAAAATGGTCACGTAATATTAGGCGCAAATTATTTTTCATCAAAACTAATTCAATAGGAAAGTAGATTGGACAATCTTTCTAATGGTTCAAACCATGCGCAAATTGGAGTTCGGAAGCGTCCGGGCCAAGTCCGCAAAGTTCGGTATTTTTGGCAGCATTAATGCGCCGAGGCGCAATTCTATGCGCCCAGGCGCCTATCAATGCGCCCCGGGCGCAACATGAACATTCACAACAAGTCCAACTTTGCAAATTTGCTCCGGACACTCTCAAACTCCAATTTGCGCATGGTTTGGACCGTTAGAAAGCTTGTCCAATTTTTTTTCAAGACCAAGTAGTTCCAATCAAAAATCATTTGTACATCAAAATAAGTGACCATTTTACCCTTGATGGGTCAAAACATGATTCATTCTGGTAAAACGCGTGTATGTTTCTCATTTTCTATCGGATCAAGACCCATTGTACATCAAAAAGTAAAGTTTTTAAAGCACTAAAAGATTGCGGAATCAAACTATAAAAATAATTGTATTTCTTTCATGACAAGTGGGTAGAAATAAGAAAACTACAAAAATCGTCGAAGCCAGCAAGGCTAAAACATGTTTTACGTTTCATTTGGAAATCAGACTCCTAATTCTAAGGTATCTCTTCTTTGCTTAACTGTTTCACAGCGTTCATAGAGTATCCACACTACATTAAAGCGTTGAAAGAACCGTTTCATCCTCGAAACTTCAGGAAGTCTTTGCTACCCCTTGAGTTCCCTTTGTTCACTTTTTTGGCACTGTAATCCCTTTCTTCTTCTTTTTTTGGTTTAGGGCGTGTCTTTTACATGGCAGGTTTTTGTGTTAGACTCTCAAGGATATCCAATATCCCCTTGGTCCATGTTTCTTGGTTTGTGTTTTTCTTAATGCAAAGCAACTTATCAAATCAAACTTGTTTTAAAGCTCATTGAGTGGACTCGTGTTGTGCGTCGAGGATCAAAACCAAACACTCACACATGAATTGACGAGAGAAATTGAACTTCTAGTGGGTCATACGCAATAACATTACCAAAAAAAAAAAAAACACACTCAAGAGAAGCACCCTCTGAGCTCGACTCCCTCAGGTTATTCTCACCCTCACCATAAGTCTCGCCTTGGGTGAATCCTAATGATGAAATAGTTTCTTATTAGTTAATGAAGTGTGGAGAGCTCTATGAACCTTGTGGACACTCTTATAAAATGAAGGAGTACCCTAGAACAAGGCATGTATGAATCGAATGGAACTTAGAATGTGGAAATGGACGCAAAAACATACTTTAGCCTTTGTCGCGTCGATGATCTTTGGATCGATCTCCTTTTGACCAACTTCTCATAAATAAAATATCATTATTTTAATTGTTCATTTCCATCATCTTTAAATACAATGAAAACCATATTTATCGTTATATAATCTGTCTTAATCCGATTTAAAATGAGAGCGATACAAATGTTATAATGAAATGACTTATTTTTTGACCAATTGAGGGTAAAATGGTCATGTATTTTGAGGCGCAAATTATTTTTCATCAAAACTAATTCAATAGGAAAGTAGATTGGACAAGCTTTCTAATGGTTTAAACCACGCGCAAATTGGAGTTCGGGAGCGTCCGGGACAAGTCCGCAAAGTTTGGTAAAAACTACAATTTGCACATGGTTTAGACCGTTAGAAAGCTTGTCCAATTTGCTTTCTAGACATGCAAAACAAGTCCAACTCCAATTTGCATGTGGTTTAGACCGTTGGAAACTACACAATATGTAAAACTTCGTGGGCTCGTCTCGAACACTCCCGAACTCCGATATGTGTGTGGTTTAGACCGTTAGAAAGCTTGTTGAAATCTACTTTCTAACCCAAGTAGTTTGGATTCTAATTTATTTGTACATCAAAAGATATGACCATTTTACCCTTAGTTGGTCGACAAATAAATCATTTCAGCAAATAACTCATGTTTCCCTCCTTTTAAATCGATAAAGACCTATTATATATTGATAAAAAGAGTTTTAAAAGTACTAAAAGAGTTTGCACTGTTTTTGCTTTCAAAATTGTCTTTTAAATATTGTTAATTGATGGCAGTTGGATGTGATTGGCATTGACTAAGCTCAGTTCTTTGACAACCTTTCTGTGAACCAAGTAAACAAGTACAAACAAACTGGGGCATCCCAATAGAGTACTGAAGGAGAAACAAGTATTTGAAGACAGAAACATACCCATCCCTAATTTTACAGGTCTATTGGAGCTCGTTGTTCATTATCCCTCACAGAGTAATGAAGGAGATTAAGGGCTTGCTCAGGACCTTTTAATGGTCAGACATGTCATTCGTAAACGGGTGGATACCTTTATTTGGATTGATAACTGACATTTTTTAGGCCACTTTTTTTTCTTCCAGAATTTTGGTTCATATTAAAGACTTGATGGTGTAATTTAGCAAGTCAACTAGTTGGTTTTGTGGTTTTAAAGTGTTTCTCAAGGAGCCTTTGGGCCTTACCCTTGGTGCAGGGCCTGTTAAAAACAAAGGAATAGCAATATATCAATCTACCTACCAAGACTGTATAATAATGCATAGGTTTCATTTTCATTCGCAAACCACGTTCTGCAATCTGCAGATGATCAAATGACTCTTGTTGTTCAAGAAAAAATTACGTACACCTGAAAAACAACGTGCCAGCCCAAAACCAAATGTTCAAACCTGTATGCCCTCTAGTTGAAGGACCAGATCGACTTCTCTGCAGTACACCCCTTGGACCGGACTGCATGAGATTTTGGCAATCGATTTCAACAATCAGTGGTTTGATTCATATATGTTTGCGGTAAGATATGTATGTGCACTAGCCGTTGGACTGCAGAGAAGCCAACTCCATTTGATGCACTAGTGGTAAGATATGTATGTGAGTGTTTTGCACAAATTATTTGTTTTTCAACCAACTAAGGGAAAAATGGTCATATCATTTGAAGTACAAAAATATTAGGTTCCAAACTACTTGGGTTAGAAAGTAGGTTCAACAAACTTTCTAACAGTTCAAACCACGTCAAAATCGGAGTTTGGGAGTGTCTACGGCAAGACCGCAAAGTTTGGCCGTTTGGAAACTTTAGAGAATGCGCCTGGGGAGCAATGATGTGCGCCTGGGCGCGTATAGGTGCGCCCACAATATGTCAAACTTCGCGGGCTTGTCTCTAACACTCCCGAACTCCAATTTGTGCGTGGTTTGAACCGTTAGAAAGCTTGTTGAATCTACTTTCTAACCCAAGTAGTTCAGATTCTAATATATTTGTACATCAAAAGATATTACCATTTTACCCTTAGTTGGTCAAAAAACAAATCATTTCAGCAAAACACTCATATCTCCCTCCTTTTAAATCAATAAAGACCTATTATATATTGATAAAAAGAGTTTTAAAAGTACTAAAAGAGTTTGCACTGTTTTTGCTTTCAAAATTGTCTTTTAAATATTTGGTAATTGATGGCAGTTGGATGTGATTGGCATTGACTAAGCTCAGTTCTTTGATGACCTTTCTGATTTCTGCTGCAAAGCAGCTGATTTTGATGGAAAAACTATAGTAATTGCTGGGCTGGATGGCGACTACGTGAGGTTTGTCGTACAAATCCTTTTCCTTTCTCTTCCTGATAAAAATTTGGGTCTGCTTGTTTCATTAAAAAATAAGGTCCTATTTTGATGATGTACTGCTTTTTGCTTGGAGTATTTTACATCTATAGTTCCAGCTTCCCTTCTAAAAATAAATGGTGGCCATATCTCTATGATACTTATTTGTATGTGTAATCAAATGTTTGTTACAGAAAGAGCTTTGGTTCAGTGCTTGATATAATTCCCCTTGCTGATTCCATAAGTTAACCAAGCTGACAGCCCGAAGTGAGCTTTGAGGCAAGCAGGCGTTTTTCACCCTACGGAAGACCGGGGAGACAGAGACAGAGCTGATTGGTGGTTCTGATGTCTAATATGACTGTCTACGCCAGCACTATGTCAATGGACAAGCTGTTGTGGAAGCAATGCAGAATGTCCTGAAACCTTGTATAAAAATTCAAAGTGGCTCTCACATGGAGGAAGTTGCAGCTGTTTAGCGATATCTCTACTTCACATCCTAATATTCCTTTTGGCTTCAATGTATTTCAATAAGCTGTCTGGAATACTTGTAGAATGTGGATTTTCTGATATTTGTTTACGGTTCAGCATTTGCTTATTTTTACAGAAGAAACTTTGTTGCTTGCAATTTGATCATTATTTGGCACTTGATCAGTAGTTTTGCCTTAGAACTTCATGCACGAAAGAAGGTATATAAGGCAGCAATGCAGCTAGTTTGAGGCCATCCATAATACCAATGACAACAGATAAACATGCATTCTACCTAAGTCATCAAGAATTCGATCAGACTTGCAGATTTCCTAAGAAGGCATGAAACATTGTAACCCCTTACATGGATTCCGATCTGGATCATAAGTATAATTCTGCTAACATTAGTGTCTACACGGAAAGATGGAAACATTTAATCTGAGACTTTGCGTTTTTCTTAAGAAAATGCAATCAACAAGCTAGCTTAGGATGGGTGATTTTAACAGACACATGCAGGTTGGATATATACAGGGACATTGTGTGATACTGTGATTCATTTATTTTCATCTACAGTAGCAACTATACTCATCGAAAATGTTCTCCCAGAACTTTCAAAAAATAAAACGTATATCATTAACTGTGCATATATCTGTGTTAGGACAAATACTGAATCCAAATTCACCTTCTTCCCAATGTCAAGTGGTCCAAGTGGATGGACGTATTGGATTAGAAACAACTATATTGAAATAAAAGAAACAGAAATGTAGTTTCATCATTATCACTAACAACTTCAAAGTAAGCATGGCCTACAGGGAACCAAACCAAAAAAAAAAACGAAAGACTAGACTATGCGTAGTTGCTGGAACAAGTAATGGCTGCATCCCGAAACTTCACCTCAGAATTTGGAAATTGGAAGCTGCTCCTCATCATAATCTACCTCGGACAGGAATTGTCCTTTATAAGATCAGCGGCTAAGCATCTTTCCCTTGGCTGGCCTACGCATTTCTCGATGAAGGCCTTCAATTCTAGATCACTAACTATGTTCAAGTCTTGAGGCTTCACTCCCGCTGTCACCTTCTTGTATATCTTGGCTATACTATCACACTTGCTATATGGTATATCCAGCGTCGCCATTTCGAGAATGCACATTCCAAACAATTAAATGTCGACTAATTCACTGTAATCTTCCTCATACAGTTCTGGTGCCATATACTCTGGGGTCCCCAACAATGAATGTGCCTGATGGGTTTCGTCTACAATAGTTGTCAAACCTAGATCACCAATCTTGACCTAGACATCAAATCAAATCAAGTTTAGGTCTTGACATCAGAAAAGCAATTCGACAAACAGAACTACGCTCAACTAAGGTACCCAATGACTTCACTTCCCTTTTGTTTGTTGTAGCCACTAATTAGTTCCAGTAACAGACATTTGCTGTCGTAAAACATGGTCATGCTAACAAGTAACAACCACCCACTAAAAATGTAGAACTTCAATACACATTTTAAGCATTTCAATTCACTTTCATATATTTTCCTATCATTTCTCATACTCCAACAAACACCTTAACCCACATGTCCAGTAGGCTGTGGACAGCATTTTCTTGATAAAATATCATTTCATTTTATTGGTCAATTACAACTAGAAAACCAACAAGAGATTACTACTTCAGAATTTTAAATTCATCCGCACACTTAGCAACCAAACTAGGTTTCATTAAGTTGAAAAAGAGAAACAAACCTTTCCGACGTTTCCGTTGATGAAAATATTACTGCAGTTGAGGTCTCTGTGAATGATGCAAGGATCATGGGTATGGAAATAATCCAAACCCTTGAATGCCTGTTGCCTCAATGCCTTCATTGACACATGGCAATGCTTCTTCCCGTAATCCCTAAGATTCCCGGAAATGCATGCTTCACTAATGAAATTAAGGGTGCAATGCTCATCGTCCCTCAAAAAACCATAGAGAATAATGTACTCAATCTTCAATGACTTCAGCAAAGCAATCTCTGCCAAAGCCTCTTGATGACTGAGGGATCATTACTAAACCTTCCTAACTGAACCTGATTCCATGCCACGTTTGTTCCTTCCCATTGATCAAATTTCCTGCAAACTTTCTTGATAGCACCAGCTCCAAGGAGGTCGCTATACTGCCCAAACCTTCCAGATGGATCAACTACAATAATGGTTCTTTTGTCTTCCTCGGATGGATCAGAACTTTCAGACAGAATATCAAATATATGTCTTTCAGGAAAAATTCTAGGAGCGGGAAAAGACACAAGGCAAACACTAAGGGAGAGAAATAAAATGCCTGACGAAAAAACCTCGAATCAGTTCACAACTGAAGAACAAGAGAGCCCAAGTTGAATCTGTAAACAAGCAAAATAACAAGTATTGATGAAAAATACAATTCCATGAAGCGGCACACTTTTAGGTTGAGATATTTAACTTTTCAAATCAAGATCATAACTGCTCAGTCTAAAGTTTGATAGCAGTTCAGCAACAAAATTTCTCATCAGTAGACATAAAATGATAGAAAGTATAGTGGAACACAAAGGAATACACTTTGGTGGCAACCGAAATGATAGAAAGTATGGAAGACCAAACCATTAGACATGTAGTCCTCAGAAAACCAAGCAGTTCAATGTAATTTGATTTGAACTCAGGCCCGTGAACTTATTATCATCTAGAAATGGCTGAATTGAACAAAACAACACAACACGAACACTATTTCTCCCCAAGGAAAGCAGAAACAAAAACAAAGTTAAATAGTATATTGAAAAGAACCAAACTCTACGTAGTCAAAAGAGAAGTAGAGAACATGATCACTACTCTTTCTAACATTGCAAAAAAATCTCAGTAAAAGAAAGCGATAGGGTAAATTCTACACCAAATGATCCTCTGCTATTTTGGAGATACAACAGGTTTTATGAAGGGAAAACTTTTTCTCCCTAAGTCTATGTGGTGTTCAAGTCTTACATACTTAGCAGCTAGCACTAAACTCATTACAAAATCGTATCAATTTATGCAATAGAGTTTATCGTAAGGATCTTATATTTTCCCTCTTCAGATATTCTAGGGATACCTTCAACATCCAAAACAAGAAAACCAGAAACCTACGTTTGGGGAATAAGAGGGTGAAATTCATTGCTGCAGCGTAAAACTGCGATCCATTAATATCTATAGCTGTCATATGAACCAAGCTACTCGAGTTTCGAGTGCTTACCAATTGATCAGGATGATTTTTTCCATGGATGCTACACATTAAAGGATAAAAAATGAACAACTCGAATGACATGTGCACTGTACATGTACGTTTCTTGGGCAACGAAACAATGGGTCGTTCAAATACATATTTTAAAGCTTAAGTTTTCAAACCAAGGTTGACTATAATTATGAAAACTGGTTGAAGTTTTTAGCCAAACTTGCAAAACCCACTATTTAGCTCGACTAGTTTACATCCCACCAACATCATTTGTTCAAGTATCTACTCAGACCTAGCAATGTTAGCCAATTCTCAAAGAAAAATTGTCACAATCTGCACCCTTCAAAACTAAACTGACAAGAAGACTAAAAAAAGGGGAAACAGAATCAAGCGGCCATTTTCATTTGCATGGCCATCATTGTAGATACAGAAACCTTGGCAAACCAGACCGGGGGGAAAAAAAAAAAAAAAACACTACGCGGTTGATGGTTCAAGGTCATACAAAATCCAATTGAAACACTAGACCAACAACCCACAGCACCAAATGTGATGAAGAACTCAAGAAAGGGAAAAAAATGAATCAAAGAGCCATTTTCATTTGTCACCATCATAGATACAAACCAGAAACAGAATTTCATACTATGTTGCAATTAGTACTGAAATCTAGCCCTCCAATCCATTGAAGGCGTCGAGTGGAAAATCCAAACAAAAAGTCTAAAAACTCATCTTTAAAACACAATTCAGGGCACAACTGCATCCTAGTGTGTATCGGCTGCGGACACAGTTGTGTTAGTAACATTGCTCAAATCCAAAAGCTCAAATCTTTTCTCGATCACAACACAAGCGTCAAGTATTTTTGATAATTTTCAAGATGATTCTCTTATTTATTCAAACTGGGGAGGGAGATTTGGGTTTCATTCAATGTGGGCATGCTCATTAATATAAGCCAAACTTCTTACTAATTCTTTCCGATGAGATACTGATTGCTATTCTATTAGCATGAATTCTTCCTAAAATAATGATTTCAATGAGGTCTAGAGTATGAACGATTCAGATCGTTGAAACGTTAAACACGATTCCACAAATCTTCAATTTCTTGATGAGAAGCCATGTCAAAAAAACTTCGCATCTTGAAAGCACGTCAAGGAATTATGTTTAATCAAAGTGAACTCTCGTGTTTAACTTGTTTTTCGACCAAATAAGGGTAAAATGGTCATATCATTTGATGTAAAAAAATATTAGGTTCCAAACTACTTGGGTTAGAAGTAGGTTCAACAAGCTTTCTAACGGTTCAATCCACGTCAAAATTGAAGTTTGGGAGTGTCTATGGCAAGACCGTAAAGTTTGGCTGTCTTTCTGAACTTTAGAGAATGCGCCTGGGGCGCATAAAAACTACACAATATGTCAAACTTCGCGGACTCGTCTCGAACACTCCTGAACTCCGATTTGTGCATGGTTTGGACCATTAGAAAGCTTATTGAATCTACTATCTAACCCAAGTAGTTCGAATTCTAATTTATTTGTACATAAAATGATATGACCATTTTACCCTTAGTCAGTCAAAAAATAAATCATTTCAGCAAAACACTCATATCTCCCTCCTTTTAAATCGATAAAGACCTATTATATATTGATAAAAAGAGTTTTAAAAGTACTAAAGAGTTTGCACTGTTTTTTATTTCAAAATTGTCTTTTAAATATTGGTAATTGATGGCAGTTGGATGTGATTGGCATTGACTAAGCTCAGTTCTTTGACGACCTTTCTAATTTCTGCTACAAAGCAGCTGATCTTGATGGAAAAACTATTGTAATTGCTGGGTTGGACGGCAACTGGAAAAACTATTGTAATTGCTGGGCTGGACGGCAACTACTTGAGGTTTGGCGTACAAATTCTTTTCCTTTCTCTTCCTGTCCTGATAAAAATTTGGGTCTGCTTGTTTCATGCAAAAATAAGGTCCTATTTTGATGATGTACTACTTTTTACTTGTAGTATTTTACATCTATAGTTCCAGCTTCCCTTCTAAAAATGGTGGTCATATCTCTATGATGCTTATTTGTATGTGTAATCAAATGTTTGTTACAGAAAGACCTTTGGTTCAGTGTTTGATATAATTCCCTTGCTGATTCCATAAGTTAACCAAGCTGACAGCCCGATGTGAGCTTTGTGGCAGTGGGCGTTTTTCACCCCACGAAAGACTGGGAACAGAATTGATTGGTGGTTCTGATGTCTATAAGATTGTCTGCCACCAGCACTATGACAATGGACAAGCTATTGTAGAAGCAATGCAGAATGTCCTGAAACCTTGAGGTTGCAATTGTTTAGTGATATCTCTACTTTCACATCCTCATGTTTCTTTTGGCTTCTATGTATTTCAATCAGTTGTCTGGAATACTTGTAGAATTTGGATTTTTTTATGTTTGTTTATGGTTTACCATTTGCATATGTTTAAGAAACGTTGCTGCTTGCAATCTGATCATTATTTGGCACTTGATTAGTAGTTTTGCCTTAGAACTTCATGCACGAATGAAGGTAAAAAAAGGCAGCAATGCAGCTAGGTTGAGACCATCTAGAATACCAATGACAGTGGACAAACATGCATTCTTGCCTAAGTCATCAAGAATTCGATCAGACTTGCAAATTTCCTAGGAAGGCATGAAACATTGTAACCCCTTACATGGACTCCTATCTGGATCAAAAGTATAATTCTACTTACATTAGTGTCTTGACAGAAAGATGGAAACATTTAATCTGAGGCTTTGCTTTTTTCTTAAGAAAATGCAATCAAGAAGCTAGAATAGACGGGTGATTTTAACAGATGGATCCAGATTGGATATATGCAGGGACATTGTGTGATACTGTGATTCATTTACTTCCCTCTACAGCAGCAATTGTACTCTTCGAAAATGTTCTACCAAATCTTTAAAAAAAAAAACGTACTCCCTCTTCCGTCCCTTTTTAAGTGTCTTGCTTTGTAACTTCAAGGAAATTTTTTTTGAAACCCTCATCTTGAACACCACCGCCGACGAGCTGGAGCTTTTTTCCAGAGTCATCCGACCCGTTTATAGGTGAGTAGCTTAGTCTTAGATCCCAATTTTCTTATGTACAAAGTGGATTTGAACCACAAATACTCAATCTCTCGAAGTACTTTTTCTCTCTACATGGATAATGGATGTGGGGATGAAAATCAGTGTTTGTGGCTTTTTTTTTGGAACTCACTGTTTATGGTTATGGAACAAGAACGTGGGCAAAGCCCACGGGAAAGAAAAGCATTTCATATGCTTGACAGCTTGACCCAGTGAGATCAAATTCTAGTTCCGCCACTGTGACAGACTAATAAGAAAAAGCCTAATTGAAGCGGTTACCTTAGTCACCTATAACAAAAAGGATGAGAAACTAGCTAGGGTAGAACATGGAAGATCTCTTACCGCTCCGATTTCCTCCTGTGGCTCTGCTGAACAAAACAACCACCCCGTTGTCATTGTGAATACATACAAATGAGTTCACGCTTTCAATAAAAGCTACGAAGAAAGCGCGAGAGGGGAAGCGTGGGTGAGGGAAAAAAAAACCAAGAAAGAAACAAAGCGTGTTTTAGGTTCACGCTTTCCGAATTAACAGGAAAAGCAATAAAGCGCGGCCAGAAGCAATAATCAGCGTCCAAGAGCAATATATGGCGGCCAAGAGTAATAGTTAACGTCCAACAGCAAAAGGTTTGCTACGTCGTTTAAATGAGAGAAAAGCGTGATGCATAGTTGCGCTTTTATAATAGTTCGCGGCCAGAAGCAATATTTTGCAGCCAGAGGCCAAAAGTTTGCGACTTCGTTTGCCACCATGCTAGTAGTCGTCATTCCCATTTCCCCGAAGATTTGTACTCTCTCTCTCTCCCAATTTTCTGCGAATTGATCCTGGCCCTCAATTTTCATCCGAATTCTATACGATTCAAATTTTTTTTGGCAATTCTTGTTACTACCAAAGCTATCATTTTTCCTTTCTGGCTTTCTCGAGTGTTTGGATAAGTTTCTGTGCATGCGAATTTCCAAATGCAAAAGCCATGTGTTGGATTATCTGGTGGATCTTTGGCTGGTGGATTCTTTCTGTCAGGACGGAGCTCGGTAAGGTAGAAAGCTTTGAGTTTTATTTTATTTTATTTTATATCAAGCAGTAAAACCACTTGCCAAATTGGGGGTAGATCATATGGAGAAGATAGTATAGTAAGTAGCACTGGAACTATATTTGATGATCAATTATTTTACTCATTATTGGCTTGTAAACACCCTTAATTGGTCCTTTATAACTGAAGCTGTTGAGGGCTAGACCTTAGAAATTCGGATTATGTAATATGTATAAGTTCTTCTTTTTGCAATGAAAATGATGAGCTGATACTTGATGCAGTTTTAATTTCAGGGACTGCTTATGTTCACGGTTTGAAGCATGCCTCAGGCAATTTTGTCCTAATCATGGATGCGGACCTATTGCACCATGTAAGTATGTGTTTGGTTGCTAATGGCAACTATCGGTTGTCTTTTGGTGGGTTGTCTCTGTTTGAGAGAGACTTGGGAAAACAAGTTCATTTTGATGGATATGTTGCAGACTCACCCGATGTCAGGATCTTAAAAATGGGATATTTAGCATTTCTTCTGTTCTATTTCATTTATGTCTAAATTCTCGGCGAAACCAACCAATCTACCACTGGACTCCTTTTTGAAGCATTTCGATTTATTGATAGCTGAGTTGGACCATGCAATGTTCTTCTATCTTGGCGAGTATGCTTTAAGTACCAAAATGCAACCAATGGATAGTATTTGAGTCCAAAATGCAACCAAGTTCATTTTAATGAAATATTTGGTAGGACCACGTTACCTTTCCATCAGTGCACACCGTCTTGGTTATTGCTAGTATCCATGGATGCACACAATGATTGTGTTCACAGTTCCGTGGAAGCAATTCTCTAGCAGGAATGGAGGCTCCTCTGTTTGCCCTTGGAATTACTCATATCTTGACTTCATTCTCGGCTCCTGATTATGCTCAAATCAAACGAGTAGTCCAACATGTTTCTCTCCTATTTTTAGGTGTAGCTAGCACTCCTTCCAATTCCCGTATATCTATTTTAGAACTATTACCTTACCTTGATGGGGGAGCGTCTCACTTCCCATGCTCGCTTATCTATGTAGTGTTTGTGTTTGTGTTTGTGATAGTGTTTGTGATGAAACAGTTTCCGTATGCTTTGATAAAATGTGACAAGTTCTGATGATATTAGTAGTGGCCTGCTTTCTACCCCATTTTCATAACATAAAGTTTATAATTTTTATTTTTCAATTGCATCATCTTTTATTGCTTTGCAAACCCTCTTTATCGATATATCATAGGTATTTATCCGATTTAAAATGACGGAGATGTGAGTGTTTTACCAAAATTATTTGTTTTTCAACCAAATAAGTGTAAAATGGTCATATCATTTGATGTACAAAAATATTAGGTTCCAAACTACTTGAGTTAGAAAGTAGGTTCAACAAGCTTTCTAACAGTTCAAACCACGTCAAAATTGGAGTTTGGGAGTGTCTATGGCAAGACCACAAAGTTTGGCCATTTTGTGAACTTTGGAGAATGCGCCTGGGGCGCAATGATGTGCGCCTGGGCGCCTATAGATGCGCCTGAGGCGCATAAAAACTACACAATATGTCAAACTTCGTGGGCTCGTCTCGAACACTCCCAAACTCCGATATGTGCGTGGTTTGGACCATTAGAAAGCTCGTTGAATTTACTTTCTAACCCAAGTAGTTCAGATTCTAATTTATTTTTACATCAAAAGATATGACCATTTTACCCTTAGTTGGTCGAAAAATAAATCATTTCAGCAAAACACTCATATCTCCCTCCTTTTAAATCAATAAAGACCTATTATATATTGATAAAAAGAGTTTTTAAAGTACTAAAAGAGTTTGCACTGTTTTTGCTTAGAAAATTGTCTTTTAAATATTGTTAATCGATGGCAGTTGGATGTGATTGGCATTGACTAAGCTCAATTCTTTGACAACCTTTCTGTGAAACGAAGTAAACAAGTACAAACAAACTGGGCCATCCCAACAGAGTACTGAAGGAGAAACAAGTATCTGAAGACAGAAACATACCCATCCCTAATTTTACAGGTCTATTGGAGCTCGTTGTTCATTATCCCTCACAGAGTAATGAAGGAGATTGAGGGCTTAATCAAGACCTTTTAATGGTCAGATATGTCATTTGTAAATGGGTGGATACCTTTATTTGGATTGATAACTAACATCTTTTAGGCCGCTTTTTTTTTTCTTCCAGAATTTTGGTTCATATTAAAGGCTTGATCTTGTAATTTAGCAAGTCAACTCGTTGGTTTTGTGGTTTTAAAGTGTTTCTCAAGGAGCCTTTGGGCCTTACTGGTGCAGGGCCTGTTAAAAACAAAGGAATAGCAATATATCTACCTACCTATCAAGACTGTATAATAATGCATAGGTTTCATTTTCATTCACAAACCACGTTCTGCAATCTGCAGATGATCAAATGACTCTTGCTATTCAATAAAAAATTACGTAGACACCTAAAAAACAACGCGCCAGCCCAATACCAAATGATCAAACCTGTGCCCTCTCTAGATGAAGGACCGGATCAACTTCTCTGCAGTACACCCCTTGCACCGGATTGCATGAGATTTTGGCCATCGATTTCAACAATCAATGGTTTGATTCCTATCTCTTTGCGTTAAGATATGTATGTGCACTAGCCGTTGGACTGCAGAGAAGCCAACTCCATTTGATGCACTAGTGGTAAGATATGTATGTGATTGTTTTGCTGAAATTATTTGTTTTTTGACCAACTAAGGGTAAAATGGTCATATCATTTGATGTACAAAAATAGTAGGTTCCAAACTACTTGAGTTAGAAAGTAGGTTCAACAAACATTCTAACGGTTCAAACCACATCAAAATCGGAGTTTGGGAGTGTCTATGGCAAATCCGCAAAGTTCGGCGGTTTTGTGAACGTTAGAGAATGCGCCTGGGCGCATATAGGTGCGCCCACAATATGTCAAACTTCACAGGCTTGTCTCGAACACCTTCGAACTCCAATTTGTGCGTGGTTTGGACTGTTAGAAAGCTTGTTAAATCTACTTTCTAACCCAAGTAGTTTGGATTCTAATTTATTTGTACATCAAAAATATTACCATTTTACCCTTAGTTGGTCGAAAAATAAATCATTTCCGCAAAACACTCATATCTCCCTCCTTTTAAATCATTTCACTTTGTAGCGTCTTTTGATATTTCACTTTATTGTTCTCGTATATAATAGCAGTGCCATTCAGTTGTATCCTTTATGACAATACAGAATCGAATGGTCAATACGCCATCCAGATAACTCAAAAGGTAAAGAAGTACCACAGTGGTATCCACAGACCTACCTGGTGCTATCCAGCTGGTCAAAGCATCTTATATCCCCACATTTTCAGGATTGCTAATTGTTTGGTTTCTACGAGGAACTACAAAATATCATTCAAATTGCTTACATTTCACCTCATTAACATTTGGAATGTTGATCGTTTTGTTTCACCTTCAGGTTATTGTATTTGAACATGGAAATGTAGTTTTTGTGTTCAACTTTCATCCGGAGAATACATATGATGGGTATGCATGAAGAGTCTTCACTATATTTGCTTCTTTGTATGTGAATGTGATTACATAGCAAGAACGAAAGAATTGAATTTGTGGAAATAAGATTGGAAATTTTTTACTCAAGCCTTAGAATATTATAATGATGATGTTAACTTCCTAGTGATGGGATTTTATAATCCTCCATTTGATCCACATGGTCTGATCTGATACATACATGCAGGTATAAAGTTGGGTGTGACTTGCCTGGGAAGTATCTGGACAGTGAAGCTCTATAGTTTGGTGGACACGAGAGGGTAAGGGGCCCTTTTCGTTTTTGTTTTTTGAATCGTTTTCATGTTGTTTCTGGCCATCCAATTGCCGCCTGTGTTCAAGCAGTCTTCACATGCCATATCCACTCCAAAGATGTTATGGGTGGGGGCTGATCTGCATACGAACCTCAAAATGGAACTCTTTATTTTGCTTCAAAAAGATGTAGTAGGAACTTCTATCGTGCCAAAAGGGTTAGTACTGCAGTTCGATCATCTGCTGTATGATTTAAGGCTCTGAGTAAGATGGTAGACTTCGGTCACAGGTTTCACAAATTAAAAGTTACAACTCTATTGCCTTAATGACCAACCTTCAAGATGACTTTTTCCATTTGTATTTCCTTCTTATTAACGTAAAGTGGCCACTTCAGCTCTCGTTGGTCAGAAATGTGTTGGACCCTTGATGGGTTTCGTTAATGAACATCAATTCCATCACTTATGGCGCATGTCTGATGATATAATGGATAATTTTGTTTTGCAGGTGGGCCATGACGTTGATCATTTCACATCCCCTAAAGGAATACCTGGAGTGCCTGAAACGAACTTCTGTAACCGTCCCAACTCCTTCAACTCAAAGTACTCTCACCAGCATGCACTTGTGTGGTATGACTCTCTTTTTGTATTTTCTGTTTCTATCGTGATGATTATGTTGAAGGCTGACTTTCCTTTCGTTTCATTAAAAGGTTTACCACAGAGTTGAGGAAGAGTTAGAAAAAACTGATGAGAGCGATACAACAAGTGTAAGCGAGTCAACTGTCACTGATGTTATGGCCAGTGATGAGAGAGTTGAAGATTCAGCTCCTGATGAGGATTTCGCTGTTGATCCATGTGAGGCAGAAGATTTAGAAGTGGAAGAGACAGGAGAAGGCACAATGGATGATTGATAACATCCCCTTCTTCATATTATAACTCGAATTGATCTAAAAATGCAGCCCACTCATGTGTACGTATTGCAGTGCGAGTAACTAAGCCAAAAGGACCAGTCACGGTATATAATCGCCAGAGTAAGGATAGTTGTAGAGATCTTGTCACACCCCAAAATGAGAAGTGACCGGCCATGAACCACAAGACCAAAACTCGTAGAACATGCAGCCTAAAATTTTTTTTTATATAAACTCCCGAGCAAGGATCCACCAATCTATCAACCATTTTCTTTTTCTTTTTCTTTTTTTTTCAGAACATCCCCAACCAATAAATTCCATAAAAAGAATGGGGCACAAACATCCCATGAACCAACCAACATCCACTGATCCAACCATAATAAAAAGAATCCATTATTTGACAAATGTGTCGAATGCGGAAGCGATTATTAAAATTAAAAAAAAATAAGAAAAAGATGAGACACCCTAAGGAGGTCAACAAATGCCGCCAAAGTCCTCCTAACTACCCAATTTGCCTGAAAAAGAAATTTGAATAAATCCGTCAGCTGACGAGCTCAGTGAGTAGCAAAGCATGTATATTAGAATAAGGTTCTGAAACAGGAATTAAAATAATTTACCATGTCAATATAAAATTTGGCATAGAGGTGAACAATAAAATAATCAATTAATCCGATAAACGATTGATCCGATAAATCTTAATGGTGTTCTCAATCCAATCTCCAACAACAATGGGGAACCACAACCAAAACCAATAGTACCAAATGCCAGTGAATAAATGTCTCATAATTGGATCCAATATCTTATCTTTGAGTCACCACGAGTAGGCAGCCCGTGGAACTTTTCCCAAAGAACGACCCGGCAAAAGAAAGCCGTTGAGCATTAAAGTCACCGGCCTAACCTGGTCTCTTCTCTAATGGCCAGAGTCACCCGCACACAGAGGATTAATTTCCCTGGACTTTCCAAAATGTGTTCCCAACAATATCCACAAAGTTCTCACCAAAAGATTTATTCAGACAATAAAAGATTTCACCAAATGTTTTCCCGCATGCCGATTCAAGTAACCAAATAAACAGTTATGGGTTTCCAATTCCAATCATAAAATCTTCTAAACAATAATTTAAGGGACACGGGGAAGTTCGAAAATACATAACATGCTTAACTACTCACCTGAGTCCAAAGGTACTATAACCGAACAATGCAAAACGAAGTTAACCTGAACAAAAGAATAATACAAAATAATTATCTAAACTGTATATACATTGACCATGAAACTAGCTAGAGAACAATGTATCAATAGATTACCCAAACCCCAATCTAGGTAACTAATACTCAGTACCAACCCGAAACGACAAAACCCAAATTGATTTTTGGTTCCAACAATATTTCTCCCATGTAGCCACCTGTTTCCCTTCCAAAATCCACTTGTCCACGCATAACCTATGTAAACAACACATGTACGTACAAGTTACAATACAAAATCAAGGCCCATTGTCATGATTCCTTTCACCACTATTGTTAGCAAAGTCATAACCCCACACTTGGCCAATTCTCCACGCCACACAGCCATGCACAATGCCCACATCACACAATACACCTTCACTACTCCATTTAATCTCCCAATAACTCCTTTGTTCGATACTTCACTCTAATCCATGTACAACAAAGAACGGAAAAAGGAACAAGAATAAAGGAAACATGTGCCGCTTACCCGATCGAGAACCAGCCGAACTGTTACGTCCTTATAGCTTTTGCCTTTCCCACACAAGGTTCTCTCAAACTTCTTATCTCAGACGTTCTCTCCAATTCAAAAAAACCCTACTCCGTTAAAATATCTCTTAACGAGCGACTTTATAAAAACACCCACTAACATAATGCCCCTAATTTGTAGCTGACTAGATAATTAATGTAACTAACTGATATAGACTAATTACTGTAATTAATAATTATACTTATACCCTCAAACTAATAATAGCGCACATAGTAACTATATTGCGCAGAAAAGAAAATTGCTAATTAGGACCCACACAATAAAACTCCCAATTAATAAATGACCAAAATAATTAATAAGACAAATAAAATTTCTAGGCTGTAACAGATCTGTCCCAGGATCTTTTTGTTTCTAAAAGGTTCCAGCTTTGTACATAATTGATTTTCATATTTTGCTATTGCAGCACCTTATAATTCTTCTTTCTGGAGTTTTTACTCTTTCTATCTAGTTTTGTTCAGTGGACCTGCATAACAGGAGTAAAGAAACTGACACAACGCAACTGAACCCACAGTTGAGACTTGCGAGTGTCTTTACCAGAGCAAGGTAAAAATGCATAAAACTGACTATATATTCACAGCAAAGCAGAACAAAATGGGAAACACTACCTCGCACGTCTAATCTGTTAACTCTACACTAGTGTAAAGTGTCAAATTATAACTGAAAATGCAATAACAGAGCCTGTAAACACATAAAACAAATTGGGAAACAGGAAGGGAGAAGCTAGAGAAGCTATAAAATTTCAGAAAAAATAACGAGCATATAGAGTCATTTTCCCATGAGCAAGGTTGTTTTGGTGAACCAATTTTGCCGAGGAAATATTAAAGTAAAAGATTGTCAAATTACAAGTAACTCATTTCTGAATTGTAGTGGTGCTACGATTCCTTGAGTGACTTCGATGATGATTCTGTAAACAAAACTCTAGCGGCAAGCCCTTTCACACTTGCAGAATGAGAGGATATCATCAATGAGAATTGGTATGGAATATGCTTCTCGAGTCCCCTCAATGCAGCCTCAACACCTGCTTCTCCTATCATTTAAGTAAATTCAATAGTACAGTACAGTACAGTACATAAGCAACCATATCACCGATCTATTATGTTTTCACATGGACCTCGTAGTTTTCTATAGCTACTCCATATCCAGTGTTGCAGAATTGTAGAACCTGGTTGAATTACAGTTGGGTAAGTAGTTCAAGCAAGTTAATCAACTAAATATGCTAAGATACATGTGAACAGTTTGTCGTCCTGAAAAGCACATGCTTTGGTTATGAATGGTGACATTGACATTCTGGAGAATCTGGACATGGCAACAATTCCATGAATAGGTAAGCACAGGTAACATGTCTGTCTACCAATTTGTTCTAACAAAGTAGGGTGGCTTGATGCTCCAAACTTGCAGTTATGGAGGTTTCTTACTAGTGACATTTAATTTCTCATGGATATATAGTCCACTGCTTCACCAATTTTCCATTTTTCACCTATCACATTGCATCAAGGGAAAAAATTATTTAGGAAAAAAAACAGATCAAATCAAGTATGCACCTAGCAAAAGAATAAATAGATTATCATAGTAAAATGCTGAAAGAGAGACGAAGTACTTCCTTAAAAGTACTTCCATCCAATAATTTTGGAGATGTATGCAAAGAACAAGTGCAGAAACAACCATGCCGATGTCACAGCATCCAACCACACTTCCTTGGGAAGGGCCTGTCATTGTGATGGAAAGAAAGGTTCTCCAAGGTAAGAACCTAAGGAACAAAAGACAAATTGAATGGACCACATCAGATGGTTTTTGAGTTCAAACAAAAAGTGCATGTTGAAAAGAGAAAAGAAACGCAAGACCTAGTAGGATAACCTTACGGAGTGCGCTAAACGAACTCTCACCTTATCAAGTTCAGCAACATCCTCATACGTATTCATCATCCTTAGTCGGTTGGAGTTGAGCATTTCCACCGAAGCAATGTAAAGCATGTTCAAAGCAACCTGCAATTGAAGAAAGCAAGCTAACTGCATTAATATGTATGTCGTTATATTTTTCTTGCCAGGACAGGTTGAAAAAGATAAGACAAAGAGAAGCATAATAGAACCAAGTTTTGTCATTTAGTCTTGCAATCAATAAATGGAACGGTAAAACATGTAGATCCGATTGAGATATCAAGATTTCTGCTCCAATTTCTTTTTTTAGAACTATACCTTTCAGCATCATAAAGATCATGCTTTTGAGTCAAGACTATCAAAAAAGCTTTGTTTGAGTGCAACAGTGCTCACAACCTAAGTCACATAATACGCGTGGGCGTGCTTGAGTAGAAGGACAAGCGTGAAAGAGTCTTTCAAAAAATTTCCAGACTAAAAATTCGCGAGATCGCGAGCACAAAGCGAGATTGAGAGCGATTGCAAAGGTTCCTACCCAAGGATTATATATATTAGCTCGCAACAGCTCGTACAGTAGTAAACAAATACTTTTTTTTTTGAACATGTCCTTGGATTAAACAAACTGCTTCATTACATGTCTTTAAGCAAAACAGAATCCAAATCGGGCGGAATACAACCCGTATGAAACAAGATTTTCCTATCTAAACATCGAGACGCAATCCAGTGGGCAGCCTTGTTGTTTCCTCGAGCACACCATCCAAACGTCCATTTCCTTGTTCACGCCCACTCCTGGATGTCGATGACAAAGGCAAAGCCACACAGGTTGCTATTTACTGTTGTCTTTGCCGTCGTCCTGAAGCTGCCCAGTCTGCCGCTCTCCAGGTGCCAAATTTTTGCAAGGATAGGTATAATTTTTATCCCATTTTTACTAATTTGACCGCACTTTAAAATTTATTTTTGCCTCAGTTCATATAAAGATTTTGTACTTAGGAAAAAAAGGAGTCACAATAAAATCTCCACTCACAAAATTCCCACACATAGCACTAACAAAATGATTTCGTTCGACGATCAAATTTCCCAAACATATCGCTAAGAAAAGGGTTTCGTTCGACAATCACTCTTTAGACTCTTCTCCAGTTCTCCTAATCTCTGTTGACTGCTCTGCACCATAATCATATGTGTGACCAATTGATGCTTGATAGTTTGGTTGTATAAATAGAGAAAGATGTTTTTGAAACCATTACAAACAATGCTATCATCCATCATTTTCAAAGTATGAAAAGTCGTCGAGGTTAATTGTAAATCGAAGCGAAGTTTTGTTATTAATATATATATACAGTCATTTTCAAATAAGGTGGTCCTTATTTTAGTTAAAATAAGGACCTCTCCATTTCTCCCATTTTCCGTTTGAATTTTGATGATCCAAGCCGCTCAATGTGTTCAGAACGTGATTTTAAAGGTATTTGCGAGGAATCGGAAAAAAAAAAGACCGGGAAGGTATTCATCTGAGCAGTTTTTATTTGAACCGTTTGATAAAAAATAAACAAAAACTGCTCGGATGAAGCCCTTCCCGATCTTTTTTTTTGCTGATTTCTCGTGTGTACCCTTAAAATCACGCTCTGAACACATTGAGCGGCTCGGATCATCGAAATTTGATCGGAAAAGGGAGGTCCTTATTTTATTAAGTTAAGGTGGTCCTTAGGAGAAGGGGACTCATATATATATATATATATATATATATATATATATATATATATAATATCTACTTTTTGATTAATTTGTTAATCTTAATTGTTTCTTTCAATTAGCAATTACAAAAGTGAATTACACATAGTTCAAATTAATTTCCGACCCCACTTATCGAAAATCCTGGCTCTGCCACTGCCTCTTCCAGACTCTCTCTCTTCCGCTGATTCTCGTTTTTATCTTCTTGGCCTTCAGAAGAGCTTGCCTTAATCAGCTTTTATGCTGTCGAGTGGGTTTGTGATTTTTGTTTTAAGGCAATGTCGATGGGGACTCTTACCGTGAAAAAAGAGAAAGATGGGGACTCTAACCTTTAAGAATTGGTCAATTGAGAACTTTAAGCTGTTAGGCGAGCTTGGCATGTTAATTGACTTCCTCTGCCCCGCACTACTTGTCTCGTTGATTAACTTACTTATTCATGAACAATCAAGTTAATTTTTTCACAAACTTTCTCGTAATATACTTATACTTATTCATGAACAATCAAGTTGATTTTTTCACAAACTTTCTCTATGAGATGAACGGTTCAAATCATCGTTGTGAACCCATGATAGGGATCAATAAATAGAAGTTTGGACTTGGTATGGTGCTGACCCCAAGGAGTAGCATGTTTATGAATGCACTGCCCTTCCGGGGTCCATAGTTAGTTTATTGGGCATGATAGTACGTTTTTGGTTTATGACACTGAACATAAAATTACAAAGAGCAATTCAATTACGAATGCACGCTAGACCAATCGCATGTGAAAGGGAGTGGAAAGTAAGGCAAGATGTAGCACGGAAGAAAACATCAAACTCGTGACCCACGGAATCAGCCATCCGACCTGATATACAATGCATATTGTATAAGTAAAATTTTGGCCTACTTAAGAATGAGAAGAAACTATTCTTCGAAGATAATATCTACATATGAAACTGCTATAAGAAAAAAGTAATTCCATATACGGTTAAAAATCAACTACTGCCAACTATCTAGCTAGTTTGGTCAATTTGAACAAAAATGACACATCGTTGGTGCAAGGACTAGGAAAAAAACATTCAGTTCAATAGCTCTCTCACATTCCTCTCTTTTCTAGTCCACCCATTGCTTGTCTGCTATCATTTCCTTTACAAAAAACATCAGTCTTGTAAGCGAGTGGTTCTGAAAAGCACAACGCTTCCAGCTCTATCTTTTTTTCAGACTCTAACATCTTCTGCAATTCATATTCCAACCTCGGATTGATCTTCACGTACTCCTCTTTCAGCAATTGTTCGATATTCTGAATTTCTTTTTCTCCCATTCTCAATCTGGCATCCCGGAGGATGCCACAGGTGTCTATTTGACTAGGTAAAAGCCCCAACAACTTAATATTCGGAACTGTCAGCCGTCCACTATCAAATGAGAGAGTCTTCGATCCGTATTTGTAAGTTGAAAAGATTCTAATGCTGAAAGCATTGCAATCCATCAATGCAAATGCCGGCAAGCCTAACTCGTAGCGCATCCTATGGATAAACAACCTAGTCAACACACCCGGTTGGCCTCTCCCTGCACAATAATACAAGGAACTTTGATGTGAAAGTTTTCTTCGACCAATCTTTGGAACACTGTTTCCTTTTCAACTACAAGTATGAATTGTGCCCCAATATCCTTCATCTCTGTAATCAAATCCATTCTCCTTGCAATAAGTCTTCCCGTTTCACCTTTAGCAAGACAATTTATATATAGTGATTCCTCCTTGTTTGTAATGAACATGTCCGATCACCAAACCGTTTTCGGCGGCTACGATGTATAGACTTGATCTAGTACATTTGAACAAACAGCACAAGCTGTTTACAACTGTCGTGACCCTCGTTGAATTTTGAAGACATCAGGACGAAGGTAGAAAATTTCACGCAAACTTAAATGCCTGTTTGATTCTAAGGCGTGACGTATAAGACTTAAAACAAATTATCGAGGCCCGTCTTTTTCCATGTATTTCTTGTTTGTCGGTGTTGTCGCTATAGTTTTGCTTGAAGGTGCCCATGCCAAGGACCCATCTTTTGAGTTTGTGCGAAAATATCATGTTATTGTGCCGCGTGGGAACTTCAATTACCATTTTGATGTCCGAATTGACACGGCGATCCATAAATGTATGGATTTTTTTGAGCATTTCTTCTCTTGGTATGTCCTCCACTTCAAAGTACGGTGGTTGGATTTTCTTGTTAGCAGTCTCGGTCAGAATTTCCGAAGCTTCGTTTACGTCATCCTTGGACAAGGGGTATTTTGCCAAATTTGTTTCCATCTCTTTAAGCACATGAGTCATTCTTCTCTCTCGCTCTTCCATCTTACCTGTTTTATTATTCAATAATGGAGAGCGTGTTCATAAACACTTCAAATAATGAGATATTAGATTGAATTATGGAGTCAGCTGGGTGTTCATTTCATTATGTGCGTATCGAAATATTTCTGTAGATATATGGATTTGTGACGAAAAAATACTGTTGGATCGAATGACTAGCAGTACAACTGATATGGTGGTTGTTGTGGAGACAATACGATTTCGAATGGTCGATCAAAGGTGTTTTATATTGATTGGGTTTTAATCAGTGACAACTCTAATTAAGAATTTATGTAAATGGGGTCACACTCACTGTCCTAAACTATAATTCGAAAATTAACACTTGTACCCACGAACACGTTTACCATATGCATTATAACAAATGATATTTTACAAGTTAAATTAAACTCCTCAAACTAATTATATATGAGAAATAAAATCATTAATTTTTTTTATTGATGTTGTACTAGATGAAACATCTATAATTGCATTAAACGTGGTGTCACTTTTTGCTTAGTTTCCAGAGGTTCTATATTCTCTTCCAGTGGAAGAGTCTTATTATACCTTGCTTCTTGATATTAGTCTTAAATTTTTCAGAGGTTATTTATTACTAAAGGTTATAAATTTTTTACTTTTCCAACTCCTCTCGTCGAGATAAACTAATAATACATAAAGGTTTGGTGCAAAAATAACAAATACAAAAAAATTAAAGGGACAAAACAAAAAAGGTGTAGTCTACAACTTTTAGCTAAGCGAAAACAGGGCCCAAATTTGTTACCTTGGGAGATTTTAGGTGTTCTAACAGAGAGTTCGATTTTGTTTATCCGCACCAAATGAGAGTAAAAATTACGTATCCTCATTTTTATTGGTTCATTTTAACTTGTAGGTCCTACCATATTTAACCATAGATAGATTTCATTCGATACATAATCTACTAATTATTTGGAAATTATTCCCGTGAAAACGCAAGGGCACTGCTAAAAGGAAGATTTGAACCCGCCGTTGCTCGATGAACTCACATAAAGAAGCATAGGTACATATATAGGAACCAGCAAGGAAGGAATGTTTGGTATTTCAGAAAAAAAGTATAGGCCGAAGTATTTTACATTGTCGATCTATGTTTTTGAATTGCTAAATAAATATGTGGACGAATAGAGTATAGTTTTTTCATTGTTCGGGTTTCTAAACCTTTTCTATGCATACAGCACGGGCTTTATGCTAGTTCTAACAAAGGATATGTTACAAGCTAAATTAAACTCCTTAATTAAACTAATATATGACAAATCATTAAATATATGTTTTATTGATGAAGAATAAATTTTTAATCCATATTTTTTAACCCGTCCAAATTCCTTCACTTATAATCCAACCCAATCCGTTCATATTATATAATGAGTTAAACCCATACAACTCATATTTACTTAAATTTAAATGGGTTAAAAACGGGTTCTACGAACATGAACTAAAATTAAGAGACCCATTCCCTACACGTACAAGAGTGAAGTACGTTCTCGCCTCCTATACCAACTAGACAAAACTGTACCTCGTTAATCTCGATTAAAACTTATACGTTCACCGCCAATACTAAAACTTACACATATATTATTCGTTAAAATAATTACACCCTCCGGCTAGCTAGAGACAAAAAGATGCACCTTTGGATTTCCACGAAAGCTTTAACCTACTATGGTGGTTTTAGATTAAAAATTTGGAAGGGACTTTTTTTTTTATTCATTTTTTTTTTTTTGTATTTGTTACTTTTTCTTCAAACTTTTGTGACGTATTAATTCGTCTCGACAAGAATAATAGAAAAAGTATAATTTTTTCATCAAAACTCATAATTTTCTTAAAAAAGACAAAAAAAAATTAAGTAAAAAGCTGTCTTTTTTTCAATTTATTTAGTCTTTTTTAAAAACGTACGAGCTTCGATCCAATTTTTTTACTTTTTCGATTCTTATTAACGAGACATCTATAATTGCATTAAACGAAGTGTCACTTTTAGCTAGTTTCTATATTTACAAAAATACAGTGGTAGAGTCGTTACCTATCTCCTTGATAGTACATGCGAACTCAGGTTTCTCAGTTGCATCTCGCGACCCTTCCTCGGACTTCTCAGTGGCCTTTGAAGTTTTCGAACGCGTCATTATTTCATCCCTTCCAGCAGTAGGTTTTTCACGATCAGCCATTTACTTGTATTAACTTCTTTATCCAAAACAAGCAGAAAGAGAGGGCAAAGTTAATGTTGCATTCAAAAAAAAAAAAAACAGAGATAACCAGAAACAAAATACATAGGTCTCCGGTTTGAAGAACATGGACAGAGTGTCGAGCTAGCTACCTGAGTTGGGGCTTGACTGGGTTTGAGGAGTGCCAGAGAGAGAGAGAGAGAGAGAGAGAGAGAGAGAGAGGGGCAAAGTTGTAGCGCCTGTCACCTGGTATATATCATTAACTTGCCGTGAAAATCCCACGCTAATTATATAGCCAGTCAACGGGTAGAAAAGGTGAAAACTAGGAAACAGCCAGAAAAGAAAATAAGGAAACAAATTCTATGGAAACTTGTTCAAGCATGGGATGGGGGTCCCCTTTGATCGACCCTTATGTTTTGATATGTTTTTTCTTGTCTTGCAAGCATGGGTTTTGGCTTGTGCAATCTTCACTAATATTGTTTGTTACAGGCAAATTTCCAAAACCTATAACCATTGTAATTAAACTTTAGAAGGGAGTGTGGGTCCCAATCATTTAACGGGACAGTCAAATTAAATCCAATATGGAAATTTTTTTCCCTTCTTCTTTCTTTCTTCCCAAGGAGAAATTGAAGAAAAATTATTATTTTTTTTTTGGCAAAACATGGATATATGGGTATTGTTAATGCCAAAATTGTTTTTGTTTGTCCCAAAGCTGTACTGCATAAAACAATCTTTGTACCATGTGCAAAGTTATACACTTGCAGCAGAGTTTTGGCACAAACAAAAACAATTGTCATTATCGTTTTTCTCAAATATAAACAATTGTCTTTTTTTTTTTTTTTGTTGTTATCCATCTAGCACTACGGGCATGTTTGATAAAACTGAAAACTGAAACTGAATGCTGAAAAATTAAGTACTGAATGCTGAATTTTTTAAGCTGAAAAGCTGTTTGGTAAACATATTAAGTACTGAATTAAAAAAATGATGAATTAACTTTAGTTCTGATTCTTTCTTAATTTATTAATGGTCACAATGTACTTATAATAATGGTGGAATGGTGATTGTGGTGGTGGTGGTGTGTTGGTAGTGATGGAGTGGTGGCGGCGGCAGCGGTGGTGGTGTTGGAGTGCTAGTTGGCGATTGTGTTGTAATAGTGGTGGTGGAGTAATAGTGATGTAACGGTGGCAATGAGTGGCGGTGGTGGCAGTGGAGTAATGGTGTAATGGTGACAGTGAGTGGTGTCGATGGAGTGATAGTTGTGCAATGGTGGCATTGTGGTGGTGGCGGCGGTGACACTATGGTAGTGGTGGTTGTAATGTGGTAATGGTGGTGGTGGTGATGTAGTGGTGGTGGTGGTGGAGGAGTGGCGGGAGTGATGGTGGTGGAGTGGTGGTAGTGGGAGTGGTTGTGGTGGTGGTATGGTGAACAAATGTAAATACACAAAAATTTAGCCAGAATTAAGTAGCTCAAAGTTACTTAATTTTTTTTAACTTTTTAGCCTACATTTTAAATAGCACTTAATTTATTAAGCAATGTATAAAGTCGTTATCAAACCTACTGAATCACTTATTACTTAATTGATTCAGTTTTAAGTGCTGAATTTAGGTTATCAAACAAGCCCTACGTTGTTGACGAGTCTTCGGAGATCTTTTCACTTATTTCTATCCGTAGCAGATTTTTTTAATATATTTTTTCAAATGTGGATGCATAATACACAGTTCTCATAGAAAATATACAATTCTCATAGACAGCTCTTACATAAAGTACACAATTCTCATAGAAAATACACAGTTCACATAGTCTCATCACACACTAAAATACACATTTCTCAAAGAAAATACATAGTTCTCATAGAAAATACACAATTCTCATAGACAATACATAGTTCTCATAGAAAATACATAATTCTCATAAACAATTTTCAAAGAAAAATACACAGTTCTGAAAGAAAATACACAGTTCTCATAAATAGTTCTCATGGACAATACACGGTTCTTATAGAAAAGTACACAGTTCTCATAGAAAATACACAGTTCTCATAGAAAATACACAATTTTCATAGACAAATACACAGTTCTTGTGGATAATACATAGTTCTCATAGAAAAATACAATGTTCCCATAGAAAATATACAGTTCTCATCTAAAATACACAATTTTCATAGACAGTTCTCCCAGAAAATATACAATTCTCATAGAAAATGCACTGTTCTCATGAAAAATACATAATTCTTATGGACAAATACACAAATCTCATAGAAAATACACACATAAACAAAAATTGAACAATTTTGAAAAGTACCAAAAAATTAAACAAATTCGTAACACTCAGCTAAAATCTAACCAAGTGTAATAATAATAAAAAAAATTAAGGCCAAAAATTAAAATATTTAAAAGAAAATAGAGAAAATCCTCCACCACCATTTCTCTGTACCTACCTAATAAAGTCCACAAAAACTTTTTCAATTCGTTTGCTTTTCTTGGTTTGGGTTTGATAATTGTTCATCTACTCTGTCTCCTTCTTGAACATAAAGAGAGAGAGAGAATGCAGGTGAGTTTAGAGTTTGAAACGAACATCATCTCTGAGTTTAGAGAAATATTGTGCACCGACTTCGATCGAGACGACTGTCATGGCATGCAGCAACTCCTCCGCCGTCTCGAATCCAAATCGCCACATCCCCATCGAGGGATTCTCCGGCACTCTGTCAGCGGTTGAGCTCGCTTCGACTTGGCAAACGATTTGAAGCCTCATTGTTTGAGTGCTATTCAACTTTTCTACTGTTCGTCCGAATGAGAGAAAAGAAGAGTTCAACTTCACGTCCATTCTTGAACGATCTGTTCTTGAACGGCCGTCGGATAATCTATTCTTGAACGGGAATCTGGTATCAGTGGTGGTGGTGGTGAGATCGAGATGAGAGAGAGAGGATTTGTTGATGATGGAGATATTTAGTCAAGAGGCGGAATAAAAAGGGCAAAAAAGTCATGATATAACATATCCAAGCCTATGCAGGTTCGGAAATAATATTCAGGGTTGGGTTCAAACCGAGGCTAAAAAACAAGGGCGGCCTCTAATTTTCTATATTTTATAAGTACTTATTTTGGAGCTTTGTTCCACAAAATTCAAATAAGCAACTTATTTTCACATTTTCAAACTCAAAAATAATGTAAATGAAAAATAATTTTTCAATTTTTTTGCACCGTATTAAAGATCTCAATGAGATCTATCAAACAAGATCCATAGTGATAAGAAAATTATTTGCGGAAGCACATGATTTTTGAGCTTGAAATTATCTTTTTAAAAAATAAATACTTATTCACTCTTTTGTGGAACACACCCTATTATTAGACAAAAAAATAAGGCTCAGCACCATGTTTGGTTGACAGACAAAACTGTGAAGCCTCGAGGATACGAAAGTTCAAACCTTCAAAAGCCAAACTAATTAAGGAATCAGTCCTTCAATGAACAATTAAGATGACTTAAAGTAGATATACAAGCTGATCAAAAAAAAAAAGTAGATATACAAGACGACATCTGATTAATTGGTCATGGATAGAAATTAACAAAACCTCTGGCCTGCTTTGGGCCTCTAATTAATTTTATGCAAGTAAAATTCAACTCTGAAGGTATATAGACAAAATAAAGATATTTTAGAGAGCCGGTCAAATTGAACAATCCCTACCCCATATTGGACGGCAAGCAAAAATGAATTCATGATCAACCTCTACCACAATTGAGTGGCTCTGATCGTGGAGACTCCGAGGTAGGTCCCACATAAGGTGTTCATTTGGAAAATCATGGCTCATTTACTCTGGTCTTTGATACTATTAAGAAAATTCTAAAATTGGGGGTGGTTTGGGCCCCTCGGACCTGTGCACGCCCTACCACTGGATTGTGGTGTACCCATAGTCGGGCTATTTCATTTTTCAAATATCAGAATGCTACATGCACAACGGTTGTGCAAAACACCAAACACAACCAATCTCCATCCATCCTTCTATTATTGTAACAAATGATCAGAATTCGTTCAAACTTTTATCCGGAAAAGTTGAACTTTTTCCTGAATTTTTTTTTTTAAATTTAGACCATCCAAACACATCTGGACCGCCTGAATTTGTAACAAAACACACACAACGGTCTAGATTTTAAAAAAATCATATGATTTTTGGTTAAAGTATGGGTGGACCTCAAATTCACGTTGGTGGGAAAACAAAAGAATATATGGGTTTATAGTTTAATGGTGGGCCCATTAAACATGTATTCTTGTAAGGGAAACTCTTTTGGAAAGATTTAAGTTTAAACTTAATATTTCTAAGGGTAAATAGTTTTTCCCAATGAGTGTGATTTTTCATGGGTATGGGTAATTGCTTGGCATTATGAGGTAATTCTTTTTGAATTATATGTGTTCCGATGAGACACTTAACGATATTTGATCGGGTTGATTATTCATACACCTGTACTATTTGACGAGCTCTACGCAGTGGACGTCTCCGATCGTCGAACCGATGCCGGCAAGGCGGCGCCGGCGGCCGCGCAGCACACTCCCTCTGTCCCATTATGAGGTATGTTTCCGAAATGGAGTGTCTAAATTACTTGACATCCGTTCGCGGCTAACCATCATATCCCAATTGTGCAAATATATTAGATAATTAGAGTTAAGAAAATAGCCTGTGAGATAGATGAGAGGCGCTTCATTCGCTGTCCTAAAGTCATATTTGCTTCTCTTCGTGTAGGTTCTAGCGGCTGAATACGACTCCAAGATAAAACCCATAAATCTCACAAGGTGTCTCCACATAACACGGTCGGTGAACGACTGGAGTGCCAAGTCTGAATCGGATTGCCCATAAAATATAGAAAGTAATAGAAAGAGAAGAAAACTCAAGACCTCCAAAACAGTACAATGTGGGAAGACATCCTATTTATAGGATTACAAATACCTTTTCACAAGAGTCATGTCTATTCTCATAAAATAAAAAGGTCACACTTTTAAACAAAGAGATGTCTCTTTAATAAAATATTCTTTTAATTTTTAAAACTTACTCCATAAAGTTCCAACAGCATTAGCCAAATCATTATACTACTTCGTTTTGGTGATAGATGCCGAAAGTGTATATTGAATTTTTTTTTAAACATGAGAAAGCTCAAAAAAGCTACTAACAAGTCATGTTCAACATTGCGTGGATACACTCCAAAATAGCATAATTGGCCTCATAAATTCAGATGTAAATAGAAGTAGTTGTTATGATCAAAATTCATACTCCATTTTGGGCAAAAGAAATATAGGATGACGTTGATATCAAATAGGTAAGTTTTTGAATTACTTCCAAACAAAAACAACCTTTTTAGTAAATTTTAACGGAATGTGCCAGTGATTTGCTAGTAATTAGCAAGAGATGAGAATAGAAACGTGTAAAAATCATTCTTCATAGGTTTCTTAAACAACTCATTCCTTTTATGATTTCTCAATTTTTGGTAATGAGTATAAAAAAACGCCTGAAGATCTTATGAATGGTAGAAATTTTGAAACTAAACTATATCATTTCTTGAAACATCAAAATACAATCATTTAGGAAACCATTCGTTTTGGAAAGAAGGATAACACTAGGATTTTATTTTGAAAATTGTAAAGGGAAATGATTTTGTCACTCCCATTTTTATTAATGCCACTTTATCTTTTTGTAAAAAATTTTGTGTGTGTTTTTTTTCACTAAAAGACAAAAAAATGAGTGACATTAATAAAAAAGAAAATAGAAAAATCATTTCCCATTATAAAACTAAAAATTGCAAACAGCCGTAATACCCTTATTGATGTTTTCTACCGCATATTTGTACTGCGAGCGTGTGAGGCTCATTTTAGGTCCCACAAAAATACAAAAAATATTCATAAATTTTATAATAATATTTTATAGGGTCATATAAAAATCAGCTCCAACGAATATTGGTAGGCATGTTTTCTTATTTCGTAGGAGTGAAACTGAGCAGTTTCACCCCTACAAAATTTGAAAACATATCAATCGATATCCGTTGGAGCTGATATTTTACAGAGTCCCATAAAATATTATTTTAAAATTTATAAATATTTTTATGAGACCCAAAATGGGTCCCACACGCGTGCGGTACAAACATGCCGTAGAAAACAGCGGCAAGGCTAGACTTTCCGAATTGCCAATATTGAGGGACGATTTGCGTTAACGGTGAAAAAGTATTGGAGTAATTTTTATAGTAGTAGTATTTATTTATATTTTTATTATTATTATTATTTTTTTTAAAAAGGTAACCCCAAGCCTAGGAGGTTCTTCTTCTATTTAAACACTCCCTCTTGACCATATGTTCTGTTATAGAACTTGCCCACACAGCCGACATCCCTCCGGAGACAAAAAGGCTCTCCTCCTCCTCCTCCCGATCAAAAGCTCGATGGAATCGCCATGGAAGGGCATATGGTTACCGAGGCCCACTCCCGCAATACGAAAGCCGCTTACTGAAGAAGACCTAGACGGTTTGGACGACGAGTACTTCGAGCCCGACCCCAACTGTTGGGACGAGGACGAAGATTGCGACTTTTTCGATTACGGAACGGTGGTGTCAACCGAAGAGATGGCTCAAGCCGAGAAAGATTGGAAGATAAGAAAAAAAGGTAATATCGATCCTGAGCCCCATGGCGTCCACATCACGGTGAGGAGGGAGGAGAATAAGGAAGATCATGCGAAAATACACTGTGACTTGTACTACCAGATTATGATCAATAGATTTGTTGATGAAATACACAAGAACAAGGAGGAAAAGATGGGAAGGCCCAACGTTGAGGAAGGTCTGAAAAATCTCAAGATCCAGGACGAGGAGGAGGAGGAGGAGGTGATATTTAGATCTGTCCTTTTTTTTTAAACCACCATTATTTTGTTTGGATTTTGACATATCTTTGTTTTGTGGTCCTGGGTTCGCCATCAATTCTTATCATAAGAAACGCTTGCGATTGAATCATTTATTTTTTGCAGATGGTGGTTTCTGGCTTGTAGATGAGTCTTCCAGGAGGCGCGCAGATTTGGGGGCTTGCTTGGTTTCTCAATCTTTATTAGTAATCTTTTTCTTTTTTGTTTCAAGAAAGTTGGTTCCTTTGATCGATCGATCCGTATGTTTTTTTAGTAGCTTGTTTGTTTGTTTTTTCCATCTATATTGCAATTGCTTTGTTTTGTTTCGCCAGTGGACTGATGACATAAGAGGTTTAGCTGTTTGGCAGTTTGGCTTGTGAAACTAGAGGGAATATGGATTACAGGAAGTAGTCAAGTAGAGATTTACTTTATTTGGATCCTGTATAAATGTTAGTTTATTTTATTTGGATCCTGTATAAATGTAAGTTTAACCATTTACATAATGAATTTGAAGTCACTCCTATAAACCAGTCATTTCATATAAAATTAGTCTACAGACACACGAAAATTGCACACGCGCACACCGAGGTTTGAGCGATTCTTGTTGAATAATGAAAGCCTTTGTTTGAATACACATCTATCCAAAGGAGCCTTACTGCTTAAAAATCAACTTAAATCACGTTATACCTGATTGGACTAGAAAATGGACAGTCACTCTGAGATTACCTGCGTGATGTGTAAGACAAGTCCTTGAAACAGGGCCACCGAGGTGGTGCTGGCCCTGTGCGACTTGTTGAGATCACATGTGGGGTGCTTTCCTAACTGATATCTTGAGGCCGTTAAAAAAAATGATATCTTGAGCTGAAGCCCAAGATCATTCCCTTATACTCATCACTCATCACGGGATAGCATTGGTAGACACAAGTCAAGGGATTTGAATCTCATCAATTACAGCCAAGGTCGGTTCACTGTTACATGCAAAGCACGCTGAACTCATACACCTGCAGACTGTCTTTTCTGTCTTCGTCGTCGGGAAGGCCTTGGCTGGCACCACCCTAGTGTCAAGGACTTGTCTTGCAGATTGCACAGGCTATCCCATTCCTGTTATTCACTTGTTAGTTCTCGGGGTCAATTACATAAGTTTCCTCCAGCAAGTCTAGAACTTTAGGAGACCAATTGAGCAATCAAGCCCATGAAGTCCAAAATGCCCAACTTAATTACCCAATTGGCCGCAAACTTTAATACAGTGGCCGCAAGTTTTAATATGGTGGCCGCAGAGTTTAATACAATGGTGCAACGTTTAGGAAGTCCCCTTCAAAAAAACAAAAAAACAAAAAAAGTCCAAGAGTAACAAGACACTACTAGGCTTGTCTTCTTTCTCCTTCAACCTTCACTATTTTGACCCGTCCCATCGTTTATCTTTCTCATCCGTGTGAAAGAGTTCACTAGACTAACCAGGTATGACCCCTTCACTACACTACAATCTCTCCTCCACTCTGTCCTGGTCTTTTTGTTGAGCTTGGCAAATCCAGATTTTCTTGGATTCTTAATTGGAACATATGTGTTTGTCTCAATCAGATTTTGTTTCACGAAAACAAAGCATATGCTAGCTTCTGTCTCTGTTCTTATTTGATAGAGCCTGATCATGGGAAAGTCCCTATGTTCTGTGACATCTTTTTCTCATTGCATGTTCACCATATTCTTGTTCTAAAATCTTGATTACTTGCTCTCTCTTTTCTGGGTTTTCCTCTGAACTTTATTTGCGAACTTGTCAATGTGAATGTGCACTGACATCTCATACATGTTAAACTGGAATACGTATGGCAACTTAAATATTTTAACAGTGTAGAAGTAAAAGAGAATGTCATGTTCTTTAAGGCTCTGTTTGGAGGGGAAGGATTACAAGTTAAGGGATTTACTGGTGAATGACACCGGTGATATGAGAGGTTTATCTGCGTGGCTAGAGGGAAGATGGATTCTAGGAAGTAGGTGAACAACCAAATCGTTTACATAATGAATTTCGAGTCACTCCGGTAAAAAAATCGTTTCATATGCGGAGCTCCCTAAATCATCATTGAAATCTATAGGTGAAAAATCAAACCTAGGTTCGAGCACTCTCGTCGAACAATTAAAAACTTTATTTAGATACACATCTGTTCGGAGGAGCCTTATCCCTTAAAAAGCAACTCGAATGACTTCATACTTGGTGGTGGACAGTTGCTCCAGGATAGCTTGACACAGGGCCACTGAGGTGGTGCCGGCCTTGTGTGATCTCCTGAGATTATGTGTTGCGCCGTTCTTGACTCTTTTCTAACTTTTGTTGAGCTGAAGCTCAATTCCTCTCGTACAATGAATAAGAAAGAATGAACTACAAAAATGGATCCAATCCCTCCATTTTCCTCTCTAATCGATAGCCTCATTTGATGTTGAGCAAAAACTGACGAAGAGGTCCTGGATTATAAAGAAAAAAACACTATATCAGGGGGGAAAAATATCACTACACATCCCATTTGTAGGAACACTAGGAATTGCGAAATTGGTATTCAACTAATATCCAATTTTGAAGGCCAAGTATATCCATTGGTTTACTTGAATCGGTACATAAAAAAACTAACAAACGAATAGCTGTAGCGCTTGGGTCCGTACCTGAAGGCACTTATCGTCAGCCATTTAAATTCATAGCCAGTTCGATCACGCTACAAACTACGGATAACAATTGGTAAAACCCAACTGTAATCACAAAATCCAATTTATGTCCTTAAAAAAAATCAAGCTTTAATTAAATTTAATGATAATATAGCAACATCTAGCTTTTATTCATCAAGTTTTCTAAAATCAAGAAGAAAAGACAAAACATAATCAACCCTTGAATTGAATATAAAAATATAATTCCACTTCTACTGAATCATTGATAACAAAGTTGTAGACTTTCTAAGCTTCAAGCTCCAACCAACTTGGTATTTGTTACTAGTTAGCCAATGCAATCTGCTAAAAAAATAGATGGCGCTTCAGCTCATATACTATTTCAATCATCAAGCAAGAAAATTTAATGTTGTACAACCTGTCAAAAAAAGAAGTAAACAACGGCAAGCCGTGACAACGGAAAATTATCGAGTGTTTTTTTTCTCCTTGATCGAGGAGTGTGTATTCAAATTATGAAAATGGTCCAACTTTCGAAGGTCTGAAATCTAAGGAGTGCAACTGTGCTCGTGCCAAAAGTCACTAATGCAAAAACATTAACATAAAACAATGAAGAACTTTCATGCACCTTCACAAAAAAAACTGCTTAAACCCAAGAAAATGCAAAATTGTCATATTAAATTAGGGAGTTGTTATTCAAGATTACATCAACAAAACTGCTAAAAAAAACCACTCGTACAATGAAGATCCCTCCTCCATCTTCAAAGCACCAACTTAATCACTTCCGTACGTAAAATAAATTATCAAGGAAGCTAACTATTTTTCTTGCAATAACCTGAAGCCAAAATAAATTATCAAGGAATATAAATCCTGCACTTGAGAAGTAAAACGGCGACTAATTTACCTTATTATGATATCCCCATTGAAGTAGTGTTGTTGTATCTTCTCTTTCATTCCAATCCTACAATGAAGCTAACTATTTTTCGTGCAATAACCTGAAGCCAAAATAAATTATCAAGGAATGTAAATCCTGCACTTGAGAAGTAAAACGACAACTAATTTACCTTATAATGATATCCCCATCGAAGTAGTCTTGTTGTATCTTCTCTTTTCATTCCAATCCTACAAATTTTAATAGACCACAAATGAATAAATTTGATCACGATAAATAAAGTGATATTTTGCTCTTCAACTACGACTTTAGCATCTTCATGCGTCTCTACTTGCTCATTCACTGAAACCATAATTTTATCAATGTAAGTAGACTAAAAATCACAGTTTAGTCTTTGTAGCTAGAATGCTTACCAATCTGTGGGTTAATTTGTATATTTTGCTCTTCGACTACAGCTTGAACATCCTCATGCGTATCCACTTGTTTAGTCACTGAAACCAGCTTAATTTCATTCTCACTATTCATCTTGTAATTCTGGGCACACACAAGGGAGTCAAACAAATGGTGTCAACAATCGACAATTCTATTGGTCCATAAAAACGGGTAGAATCTTGCCGAATAAGAAACTAATTTTTTGTTTAAACTTTTCGTAATCAACAATCGACAATTGTATTAGTCCATAATCAGTCATCTATAATGACTGAACGAAAACCGTGCTACTATCCAACACTAACCTCATTTCATAAGAATTGATGCAGGCCATAAAAAGAAATAGAGACATACATCATTTTTTCATAAAAAAAAAACCTCTAAAAAAGAGAAATATAAAGTAGTACCTGGAACCAAAATGGGTTAACGTTTGGGGTGTAGGGAACGTTTCCCTGTTCCCTTTTCCAATTGGTTTGTTCTTCTAATCAACTGATCAAATTTCAAAACATGGGGAAAAAAGAAGTGGAGTAACATACTGTTGGAAATTTACGAAATTTCGGTTGAATGAAACCGGGATTTTGGAGGGTCTTCCGAGGCAACCAGTCCCGGGTTCGTTGTATCTGGACGCACCACCACAATCAATAGACGTATTGATGTGTGTGGCCGTAACTCCCGCAGCATTACTCCTCCCCATGATGGCCATGATGATGTTTTATTCAGCAATTGATGGCTGTTTTATTCTTGTAACCTCCAAGCAATTGATGGCAGCATAATGGCTGAATTCATTTCAGCAATTGATGGCTGTATTCACCCCTTCTTCCTCCTCCACTCTATATAAAGGAGGCTCACGTTTGGAGGAATGATCAGAAAATTCCAGCCCTTCCAATAATTCCAGAATATTGTTCTTTGAGAGAGAGTGACAGGCGGTAGTTAGTTCGCCAAGGCGGTCGACGGCGGTGTTCCGACGGCTTGCGGTTTAGCCGAGCCAACCCTGGGAGGAAGACGCCGAACAAGAACCTACAACACCGACGGTAGGCGGCGAATCTTTCTTAAGGAGACTGTGGTATCACACAGGACTCGGTTTGATTTTCATTCAATCAGTTTGTATCTCGTCTTTATTTTCTGTCCACTGTTATTGTTTTTGTAACTTGATTTAATCTTGTAATTGTGACTGTTATCAATGAAACTGTTCTCTGGATTTCTGTTATTGCCAAATTTTTCCCAACACATACTTCTCTCATGACTTTGCACAACACACCAAAGAACAAAGAACTAATTTTCTAAACAACCAATTTTCCGATTCACAGTTGTCACAATTGTTTAAAAAAAAGGAGAGAACAAAGAGACATACCTCTGGAGAGAGGGCAAGAGTCAGGGAGAACTGGAAAGAGGAATTGTTCAGAAAACGATTAGGGAGAGTGTGAGAGAGAGTAATTCCTTCACCAAAACGATTAGGGAGAGAGAGAGAGGGAGATAAATTCATTCACCCAAAATTCATTACCAAAAACTGAAATGAGAATATTATTACCAATATCGTTACCAAAAATTCGTTCACCCAATCACAGCAATTTGTCTTACCCGATTTATAGCATACTAGAGGCCGGGGCACACGCGATACGTGTGCCAATCGGATTTTCACAACATTTGTGAAAATTTGATCAAACAATAAGTGGGAAGCATTTTTTCAAAAATGTTGTGAAAATTTGACTTGCACACTCATCGCGTGTGCCCTGGCCTCTAGTAAAACTTCGTACGCAGAGATAAAGAGCGAACAATACAATCAGTCTACACCTATAATGCTTCCATCCACGTACTTGTTATTCCATTTTATGAATGGTCCACTAAAAAACATCGATGATAGAATCTTTTAACAGAAGAGAAGGTACCCAATAAATCTGTTGTAGGGGAAAAAGAAAAAACATCCACGAATACTTGCAGCAATGAAATTCACAAACACAAACAGAAAAGAAGGTACAAACATTTAACAGCAGAAGGGACAAACTTACTTTACACCTTTGTGGAAACTCTTGACATTTGGGCTGCCCAGATGCGGCTAAAGTAATATGAAGTCCTAACAAAAACAATTAATTTTTCCTCTCTTTCTTTTGTCTCCCAATCTCTCTCTTCAAAGCTTTCTTTTTCTGTGAAAGTTTTCTGTAAAAGTACCGGTGAAAATGAAGAAATGGGAGGAGTTGAGGAGAAATGAGAGTGTCGAACGTGGGTTGGCAGTTGGGAGGCAGTTTTTTTTGGGGTCTTGGTGATGCGTTTTTACTTTAGCGCCCCTACAGTGTTGTGCCACAGAGGTTTTTAAAATAGATTTTGTAATAGGGTATTTATAGGAAAGGGAAATACATGATAGGGGAGAGATACCAATTACTGGTGCTCCCCTTTATATATTATAATAGATTGTCTCCCAATCAACGCCAATCACCGGTAATTTCATAAATCACTACCAAACTAGATATAATGTCTGAAAGAATCAGCATTTATAGTGCACCCAATCAACGAGAATCAAGTCTTTTAGCATGTCCTTACCCGATCAGTCATTATAGTCTAAGATAACTGAATATAATGACTGAACCTCATTACCAAAAATTCGACTGAAACCATATTGAGCAATTCAACGGGAGTCCAGCTCCTCTCCAATCCATAGAAAATTGGAGAATCCTCCAATTCCAATTCAATAGTCAAGATTACCATAGTATCTTCAACTCCAAAACACATACTGTATTCTACGGGCACTCAATTACTCCCCAAATATTCCCAATTATCATTTATCACATTTCAAGCACCAATTTACCAGATTCCAAGCATTAGTAAAATTTCATTTCATTTCATAACTTTAATAACATGTGCAGATTCACAGGATTAATCAAAAAACTCTTTTTGCATTTCTTCTAAAATATTTTTTCTGTAAAAATTATCTTACGTTTAATTACTTACTCTTACGATTTCTTTTTAATTTTCATAGCTGAATCTTAATTTCAACTTTCTTACATACGAGAACAATTACATCAATGAGTACACGACACAACGCGAAGCACACGTGGAAATACACTTGTATCAGTAAAAAAATCTCATGAGTTACATAATAAGATAATATCAACGAAAAAAAACCATGTCGAAAGGAAAAAAAAATTATTGATATAATATATATTAGTAAAAAAATCCTCATGAGCTATATGATATCGATCGAAAAAAATCTTCATGAGCTATATAATTTTTTTTTTCCAGAGGCAGGTTTAATGGGGAGAGAAGACGCCGTTCAAAAAAATTAATGAATTTTTTGTAACAACTTCGAAAATTAATGATTTTTTTTCGCCGTTCAAAAAACGGGGAGGGAGGATACTTATGTAATTGAGAAATATTGGAGGAGTAATTGTGTGCCCGTAGAATACCATATGAGCTTTGGGGCTTGAGTTACTAGGGTAATCTTGACCATTGAATTGGAATTGGAGGATCTTCCAATTCCCCAGGGATTGGAGAGGAGCCGGACTCATTCAACGGGTAGGATTTATGCAGAAAAATGTGTACTAAATTGAACGGTGAAGATTTATGCAGAGAAACTGTGTGGGCCACCACACCATCGCGAATTGTGTGTTAAATATATGAGTGGCTCATATTTAACACATATTTTTTTGTATAAATCTCTACCCTTCATTCAACCCTTGGCATTTTGGTAAATACTTTGCATTTTCTGGAATAAAACAAAACAAGAAATGGAAAGTTTATGGAGAAACCAATCTGGTCGTAATTTGAAGTTGTTTGACATTTTTAGAAGATGACGTGGATTGGTTTCATCCTAAGAACAAGAATGAAAGGGCAAAATCATGGGCTATTTCCGAAAAATTAGGCGTATGATTTCCAAAGTCTGAAACTTAAAAAGGTAATAAAACCCCAGCAGTGATTTTGGCACTCCTCAACTTGATAACCGCACATCCAAAAGGGAGTGTCAAAATCAATCTCTATAACCTTAGCTGTTTCCAAAGTCACGGGCTGCCTTTGCCTTGCCCAAAATGAGGCATACATTCTTCTTTTGTTTCCTCCCCCATCCCCCCTCCCTCTCAATCTCAGTTACAATACTACCACACTACTGAAAATCACCGAAATCTGCTTCCGAGTTCAAGACTCAAGAATTAAGGTGAGTGGCTCCATTATTTTAACTTGACAGTGCAATCGACGTTATCAACTCGAGTAATTGAGGCTCAACAACATGACGAAGAAGCGGAGGAACTTCGTATTGGATTCCTTAGTGGAAACGCTCAAGAAGGGTGGATGATCCACGCCAATCAAGGTTTGCGCTCTCAAGGAAAGTTGTTTGTACCCGTTTCGGGTCAGGAAGAAACTTTGCGAGAGTTTCATCACTCTCCGTTAGCCGTTCATTCTTTCAGTTTACCCCCAACCACGGTTTTCTCTCTTTCCCCCCTTTTGTTTAGACTATTTTTCTTTTTCTAACAGTTGAGTAAATAGATTTGGGGTTCTTCATCTACGTTACCTATTTTCTTTTGGTTCAATTTTTCCTCCATTTGGGTTCCATTTCTAACAAATTTTTTTGTTTCTTCTATCATCCATATATTTTGTATAAGAAAAGGGTAGGTTTAAATCTGTTTTTTATGGGGTGTGTGTGTGTGTGTGTGTGTGTGTGTGTGTGTGTGTGTGTGGGGGGGGGGGGGGGGGGGGGGGGGGTGGTGTGTGGGGTCGTTGGTTTGTGGGGTGTGTGGTTGGGTGGTTGTGGTGGTTCAGTTGCAATTTAAAATTAACAATTTTTTTTTGTTTTCCCTACACCCGTATTTTTTTTTGACAAAATGTAAAACCCAACGTGCGGGTAAGTCTATGGTGGTCCTTTATTTTTATTTTTATTTTTATTTTTTATAGTCCCAATTGGATTATCTGAAGTCACTATGTTTTGGTTGAGAGATCTTTAGATTTGGGAATCAAAGTGCATGTGAGTGATTACAGGTCACAGGATAGTAGATTTGGGTAATTTTAGATGAAGTTGATCTAGGGTTGTGAAATCATACTATTAGTAGAAGAAGTTTGACTCTGAGTGAAAACGTAAGAAAGATTTAAAAATTATTGAATCTTTGTGTTAGCTAATAAAGTGGAAGAAGGAAAACATACCTTCTAATTTTTTAAGGCATTCAGAACTTTAAGAATTTTATATTGCATTGTCCTTTAGGTGGTTTTTTTTTTTTTTGCTTCACAATATTTTCCACGTGTAGTATCAGTTGAGTGGAGCCTTCGCTATCTTTCTTGCTTTTGGTTTTGCCAGTTGTGATCAATAGTTGGTAGTGTGGTCAATACCCTACGAGCAATTGGGATTATGAATAGTTGGTATGTGATCATGATACCCTGAGAATTTAAAAGAGATATGTGTTAACCTTGCGGGGAATTGAAAGGCTTCGTAACGTGGGTTGGTTTTCTCAGGTTCTATTGGTCCATTGCAGGGTGTACGTGTAAGCTCCTCAAGGAATATTGTAAAATTTTGTGAATTTCCACTCTTCATTAGTACGTAGTTTTTTTTTGTTAGCACAATAATCACAAACCAGTTTGTCTAATCTAACTCAAATTCATTATTACAATACTTGGAATGCTATTTGTTTTGCATATCTTTTTTATTTTTTATTTTTTGGGTTTTTGAATTTCTTATGCTTATTCTAATAATTCTATTACGAAAAGGAGAATCGATGGCTCAAGAAATGCAAATTAAGGACAAGAACTACAACCAAGGGGAAGGAAAATCCATGCAACTTGCGTTAAGGGAAAGGAAAATACACTAGTATCTTGATTAAGCCAACAGACCATGCCGATTTTGTGTGTATAAATTCCAAGAACCTTAGCTAAAACATATAATGGTCAGATACATTTGTAAGGTACCCATGAATAATGATCTTCTTAGTTGCTATAGAATTTTCAATGTTCAAATGATGGTGTGGTGGTATGGATTTGGCACAATATCTCATTCGATCGATTAAAAACTCATATGATGGTTGGTTCTAATTTATTATCGGGACAGTTAAGTAGAGAAATTTTGAAGCATTATTTATACCGATCTTCCCTTCAATTTTATGATTGCTGCATTTCATCACTTTTTGATTGCTTTGGTTGGTTTCAATATTTTTATGGTTTCATGTGTAGCTAATGGTGGTGCATCCGTAGCCAATTAATGTAATTTTTTTTAGGTTTTCACTGCATGTGCAGCAATTTGGGGCACAAATTAGAGTCGTGTTCACTCCATCTCACTATTACACAACTTTATTTTTTTAGTTATTTGTTTGGGAAGGTTATAGTCTGCCAATTTATGTTAGATAACAACTCTGTTATGTTAATAAAATTGTGTTTCCTATTTTCCCTCTTTTCTCTTTTGTTTGTTTGAGTGCTATTAACAAGTTTTTGATAGTTGGTATGTAATTGCTCCTTATCTGTATTTCTCGCACCTAATATGATAACGAAAAAAATTGGTTGTGGTAACATAAACACGTTGATACTATTTTCATATGATCTAGGGTCTTGTGAAGTGTATCCGTCGTGTCACATGTCTGACACGGATACGGCAATCTCTAGAAGTGTCGGTGTTACATGACACTAAGCGACCCTTTGGTGTTAAATGAACAAGTTGATACTTTGTTCATGAAGACAGTGTTGATTTGCATGTGCTAATTGTTCGATCCATGCCTGAAGGCACGGGCATGCACTAGAAGAACTCTGTTTGAACTTAATTTAAGAAAAAATCTTCTCGTATAAATCAATTTCGTTGGCGGGCGTGGTCAATAATTTCATTATTCATTTTAGTTGTATTCAAAACGTGTTGCACCATGCCTGGAACCCTAGTATGAATTACTTGGATTGATGGGCCATGATTGGATTATGATTGAGTGTTCAACTAGTTTTGAGTTTGGTGTTCAATTCTTTTTGAGTCAAGTGTTCAAAACTATTAAAATAAAGTGTTCATTGATATTTAAATTGGGTGTTCAAAAAAAAGCTAACTCATAATTTTTACATGCATTCTAAGCAAAATAAAAAATAAAAATTTGTTTAGGTATTCAGTTGACCATAGAAGCTAGGCTCTATGTAGAGCCGCCTCTGAAGATGAAGATAAGAAAAAGCCTAATTGAAGTGGTTACCTTAACTGTCGTTGTGGATAAAAATGGTGAGTTCACGCTTTCAATAAAAGCGACGATGAAAGCGCGGGAGGGGAAGCGTGGGGGTGAGGGGAAAAAAAAGGAAAAAACGTGTTCTAGGTTCACGCTTTCCGAATTAACAGGAAAAGCAATAGTATGCGGCCATAAGCAATAATTAGCGGCAAGGGTAATATCAGGCGACCAAAAGTAATAGTTAGCAGCCAACAGCAAAATAATTGCGACCTCGTTTAAATAACAGGAAGGCATGTAATTTTTGGCAGCTAGAGGCCAAAAGTTTGCGACGTCGTTTAGGGAAACCTCCCGTGTTGAAGTTGCGAGGATCAATGAAACCTTTGCAACACCATTTTGTTGAACCTCGTGTCTCTGAAATGCGAGTTTACCCATTTCCCCGAAGATTTGTATTCTCTCTCTCTCTCTCTCTCTCTCTCAACTCTCTTCGAATTGATTCTGGCCCTCAATTTTGATCCGAATTCTATACGATTCAATTTTTTCCAGGCAATTCTTGTTATTACCAAAGCTATCATTTTTCCTTTCTAGCTTTCTCGAGTGTTTGGATATGTTTCTGTGCATGCGCATTTCCAGGTGCAGAAGCCCTGTGTTTGATTATTTGGTGGATTCTTTCTTTCATGACGGAGCTTGGTAAGGTAGAAAGCTTTGGGGTTTTTATTTTTATTTTTTTATATCAAGCAGTAAAACCACTTGTCAAATTGTGAGTAGATCGTATGGAAAAAATCGTATTGTAAGAAGCACTGGAACTATATTTGATGATCAATTATTTTACTCATTATTGGTTCGTAAACACCAGTAATTGGTCTTTTATAACTGCAGCTGTTGAAGGCTAGACCTAAGAAACTCGGATTATGTAATGTATATACTTCTTCTTTTTGCAATGAAAATGATGAGCTGGTACTTGATGCAGTTTTAATTTCAGGGACTGCTTATGTTCACGGTTTGAAGCATGCCTCAGGTAATTTTGTCCTAATCATGGATGCGAACTTATCGTACCATGTAAGTATGTGTTTTGGTTGCTAATGGCAACTATCGGTTCTCTTTTGGTGGGTTGTGTCTGTTTGAGAGAGACTTGGGAAAACAAGTTCATTTTGATGGATATGATGATTGATGCTGACTCACCCGTTGTCAGGATCTTAAAAATGGGATATTTAGCATTTCTTCTGTTCTAGTTCATTTATGTCTAAACTCTTGGCGAAACCAACCAATCCACCACTGGGCTCCTTTTTAAAGGATTCCGATTTATTATTAGCTGAGTTGGACCATGCAATGTTATTCTATCTTGACAAGTATGCTTTAAGTACCAAAGATGCAACCATTGGATAGTATTTGAGTCCAGATTAAGGGACATGTCAAGTATGTAATGAAATATTTGGTAGGACCACATTACCTTTCCATCAGTGCACGCCGTCTTAGTTATTGCTAGTATCACAATGATTGTGTTTACAGTTCAGTGGGAGCAATTCTCTAGCAGGAATGGAGGCTCCTCTATTTGCCCTTGGAATTACTCGTATCTTGACTTCATTCTCTGCTCCTGATTCTGCTCAAATCAAATAAGAAGTCCAACGCGTCTCTCTCCTATTTTTAGGTGTAGCACTCCCTCCAATCCCTGTATATCTATTGTAGAACTATGACCTTGCCTTGATGGGGGAGCGTCTCACTTCCCATGCTCGCTTATCGATGTTATCCAGTTCTTTTCTGATCTCTTTCAAATTCTTGTTTTGTTCGGATCTTGGATTCATGGAGAGAAAGTAAAAGCAAGGGAGTTGATGAGTCCTGCTTTCCTTTGTTTTAGACACATCTCGTATCTGGGTTTTTACCAGCTTCAAATGATTTTGTCACTAGATTCTTTTTTTGAGAACTTATTTTTGAAGAATTTTGGCAAAGAACACAGTCTTGGGAAACATTAAAACTACAGGTTTCATATTTTTGAAAACTATTATGCTCAATAACGAATAAGAGATCAACACGGTGAAGTGCTTTTGTTTTCAAAAATATTTTCTTGAAAAGAATCATGCAAACCTGAGAAGAAACTACAATACAAAAACAAACAAAAAAACATGGGCTTTCTTTTCCCTCCGTGTATCCAAGATCCCAACACTAGCTTTATACGCTCTCTTCCTTGCATTGTAATACTGGGATCTGGTTGTTGTTTTGAGTTTTAGCTATCCTTTGCAATGAGGTTGCGTAATTTGATTTGGACGAGAATGAGTCAATGACATCGTCTCTCCGATATCAAAGTTAGCAGCAGATGCAACATTAGTTCGACTTGCTCTAGCTGGACTGCAATAGACTATTTTGCAGAATGCTGCACTCACTGTCACTGAACTGCCTTAACAAGAGGTTGGCTGCCTACCATCTGTTGTCATTGCCACAGCGCCACCTTTCCACTTCTTATTGGAGCCTCCACAGCTGAGGTAAGCCAAAAATCATGATCCAAAACTTCTATATTTTCTCTTGCAAAGGCACAAAAACTAACCATACTAACCCCTTATTGCTGCCTAACCGACAATATTTTGCTTTCTAACGTCGTTTCCATTCGATGCACGGGACAAAAAATAAATTTTGTGTGAGCTCGATATTTTGTAGCAGAATCACACAAATATTGTCTTGTGCATCGAATGGGAACGACTCTAGTTGATAGAAAAGGAACCCGAGGTGCATGCTGTCCCTCAGGAACAATATGAGAGTTGGGCCAATCCGAGCCATCCATGCTCGGCAATGGATGACTTAGATTGCAACAAATATTAAATCAAATTAAATTACTTCAAAAAATTAAGTCAAATATTGTACCTGTTCAATGCATGGGATAAAGGCACAACGGTACTGATAAAAAAATATTGGTCCCATGTTCGATGCACATTAGCATTAGTCTCCCCTCCCCCCACTCCCACGTTCCCCCCCCCCCCCTCTCTCCCCACTCCCACGTTTTTCTGTCTTTCATTTTTTTTTTTAAAAACCCTAAATTCTATAAATTTAGGATTATAAAACAGAAACACCCTACAATTTTATAAAAATTGCATACGTAATATTTTCTAAATTCATGTAAGTCAACCCTTTAAATTCATGTAAGTCGCCCCTTACATAATATTTCATGTAAATCCATGTAAGTCAGCCCTTTAAATTCATGTACAACCATATTAAATTCTTTGTGCCTATCCACAAAGACACTATTTTCTAAATTCACGTAAGTCGCCCCTTGCAATAGCAGTGCCATTCAACTTAATTCTGATATTTCACTTTATAGTGTCTTTTGATATTTCACTTTATGGTCGTCATATGTAATAGCAGTGCCATTCAACTGTATCCTTTATGACAATACAGAATCGAATGGTCAATACGCCACCCAGATAACTCAAAAGGCAAAGAAGTACCACAGTGGTATCCACAGACCTACCTGGTGATATCCACCTGGTCAAAGCATCTTCCATCCCCACATTTTCAGGATTGATAATTGTTTGGTTTCTACGAGGAACTACAATATCATTCAAATTGCTTACATTTCACCTCATTAACATTTGGAATGTTGATCGTTTTGTTTCACCTTCAGGTTATTGTATTTGAATGTGGAAATGTAGTTTTTGTGTTCAACTTTCATCCAGAGAATACATATGATGAGTGTGTACGAAGATATTCACTATATTTGCTTCTTTGTATGTGACTGTGGTTACATAGCAAGAACAAAAGAATTGAATTTGTGGAAATAAGATAGGAAATTTTCTACTCAAGCCTTGGAATATTATAATGATGATCTTAACTTCCTAGTGATGGGATTTTATAATCCTCCATTTGATCCACATGGTCTGATCTGATACATACATGCAGGTATAAAGCTGGGTGTGACTTGCCTGGGAAGTATAGGGTTGCTCTGGACAGTGTTGCTCTATAGTTTGGTGGACACGAGAGGGTAAGGGCCCTTTTCATTTTTGTTTTTTGAATTGTTTTCATGTTGTTTCCGGCAATCCAATTGCTGCCTGTGTTCAAGCAGTCTTCATATGCCATATCCACTCGAAAGATGTTATGGGTGCGGGCTGATCTGCATAAGAACCTCAAAATGGAACTCTTTATTTTGCTTCAAAAAGATGTAGTAGGAACTTCTATTGTGCCAAAAGTGTTAGTACTGCAGTTCGATCATCTACTGTATGATATAAGGCTCTGAGTAAGATGGTAGACTTCGGTCACAGGTTTCACAAATTAAAAGTTAAAACTTAAAGTGGCCACTTCAGTTCAGTTCAATAGCTTTAATGACCAACCTTCAAAACGACTTTTCCCATTTGTATTTCCTTCTTATTAACGTAAAGTGGCCACTTCAGTTCTCGTTGGTCAGAAATGTGCTGGACCCTTGATGGGTTTCGTTAATGAACATCAATTCCATCACTTAAGCTCTGTTCTAAATGGCGGCCGCCGAGGCCGCCTAGGCGCTTGGAGGTACCCTGCCGCCACGCCAATACCCCTTGGCGTTTGATTTGGAGCCCAGGGAGGTTTGGCGGTGTTTGGCGGCCGCCTAGGCGGCCTTGGCGGTCTTGGCGGCCGCCTAGGCGGCCATGGCGGTCTTGGCGATTTGGCGCCCAGGGAGGTTTGGCGGCCGCCTAGGCGGTCTTGGCGAGCCTTGGCGGGGCTTGGCGGCATCATCAACGTCTTTGGAGGCCTTTGGCGGCCTAAAATGTATAGTATTAAACTAATGTAGATCAAGTTTTGGAAGGGTATGGAGGAGAAGAGTTAAAGAAAGGAGATGAACTTTTAACTTGGTATTAGGGATCTCTGATCTCGTTTATTTCTACTTATTGTCTTATTCAACTTATTTGCTAGTTGCTACTACTTAATTTCATTTGGGTTTGTACATTAAACTTTGCATTATGGTTATGTAGAACTTTGAACTTGTATTATGGATACATAGAATATAGTTTGATTGGATAATGGTTTGTTAAAAAAAAAAAAAAAATGCCGAATTGCTTGGCGGCCGCCTAGGCGGCTTGGCGCTTGGAGGTGGGTCTCCGCCCTACTAGCGCCAAGCGCCATTTAGAACATTGCACTTAAGACGCATGTCTGATGATATAATGGATAATTTTGTTTTGCAGGTGGGCCATGACGTTGATCATTTCACATCCGCTGAAGGAATACCTGGAGTGCCTGAAACGAACTTCAGTAACCGTCCCAACTCCTTCAAAGTACTCTCACCAGCACGCACTTGTGTGGTATGACCCTCTTTCGTATTTTCTGTTTCTATCGTGATGATTACATTGAAGGCTGATTTTCCAGTTTACCACAGAGTTGAGGAAGAGTTGGAAAAAACTGATGAGAGCGATACAACAAGTGTAAGCGAGTCAGCTGTCACTGATGTTATGGCCAGTGATGAGAGAGTTGAAGAGTCAGCTCCTGATGAAGATTTGCTGTTGATCCATGTGAGGCAGAAGATTTAGAAGTGGAAGAGACAGGAGAAGGCACAATGAATGATTGATAACATTCCATTACTTCGTATTATAACTCGAATTGATCTAAAAATGTAGTCCACTCATGTGTACGTATTGCAGTGCGAGTAACTAAGCCAAAAGGACCTGCCACGGCATATAATCGCCAGAGTACCGATAGCTCTAGAGATTTGTCCCAGGATCTTTTTTGTTTCTAGAAGGTTCCGGCTTTGTACATAATGGAAAGTATTGCGGAATGTTGCTATTCTCCTTTGCTCTCTCTTACAGAAAGATCTAGTTTCATATTTCACTACTGCGCAGCACCTTTTTAAATTCTTCTTTCTGGAGTTTTTACTCTTTCGATATAGTTTTGTTCAGTGGACTTGGATAACAGGAGTAAAGAAACTGACACAACGGAACCGAACCCACAGTTGCGACTTGCAAGTGTCTTTACCAGAGCAAGGTAAAAACGCATGAAACTGACTATATTCACAGCAAAGCAGAACAAAATGGGAAACACTACCTCACGCATGTCTAATCTGTTAGACTCTACACTGGTGTTAAGTGTCAAATTATAAATGAAAATGCAATAACAGAACCTATAAACACATAAAACAAATTGGGAAACAGGAAGGGAGAAGCTATAAAATTTCAGAAAAAATAAGGAGCGTATAGAGTCATTTTCCCATGAGCAAGGTTGTTTTGGTGACCCAATTTTGCCGAGGAAATATTAAAGTAAAAGATTGTCAAATTACAAGTAACTCATTTCTGAATTGTAGTGGTGTTATGATTCCTCGAGTGACTTCGATGATGATTCTGTGAACAAAACTCTGACGGCAAGCCCTTTTACACTTGCAGAATGAGAGGATATCATCAATGAGAATTGGTATGGAATACGCTTCTCAAGTCCCCTGAATGCAGCCTCAACACCTGCCTCTCCTATCATTTATGTAAATTCAATAGTACAGTACAGTACAGTACAGTACATAAGCAACCATATCACCAATCTATTATGTTTTCACATGGACCTCATAGTTTTCTATAGCTACTCCATATCCAGTGTTGCAGAATTGTAGAACCTGGTTGAATTACAGTTGGGTAAGTAGTTCAAGCAAGTTAATCAACCAAATATGCTAAGATACATGTGAACAGTTTGTCGTCCTGAAAAGCACATGCTTTGGTTATGAATGGTGTCATTGACATTCTGGAGAATCTGGACATGGAAATAATTCCATGAATAGGTAAGCATAGGTAATGATGCAGCCGTGAATTCATGAAGAATATAGTAATTATTTAATTAGCTCTTGATTAGGAAATTTTGTGATTTCATATTCTTAGTCTAGAATTATTTATTTCCGTACTTAGGTAGGTTGATGTGATTTTCCTTTTATTTAGTATCTTAGTTAACAAGGAAGTAGTTTCTTAATTTCAATTTACCTTTGTAGTATTACTAGGATTGATTATAAGTAGAGTTGTAAGTCTTAGGATTAGGAAGTTTTTGATGATTAATGAAATTAAAAAGAGTGTTCTCTTTTATGCCAAATTCTTTGGTATTCTACGGAATCAACAAAGTGTTTGATGCCTTTATTCCTGGGTATTCTTTGACTAAACAGGTTTAGAGAAGGATTTCGATCTCCGGGTATTCGTTACGAATCAACGGATTCGGACTCAATTTAGTAGTTCCGTTTTTCATTAGCTTCCGCTGCATCAGTTGGTATCAGAGCCTGCGCTCGATTCCGGATCATGGCGCGACAAGCAGTTCGTGATGATCGTTATGTTGTTGCCGAAGATATGAACGAAGGTGATGAGGCTGCACGGGGTGCACAACTAGGGGAATGATTTCAACAAATCAAGGATACGCATAAAGCGTTGGTTAAGAGGGCCACCTTGATCATTGACAATCAACCTCACTACTACCCACTGAATTTGTGCACCTTTATGGAGGAGAGTACAATTCGGTGGCCATTCACGTCCAATATTGTTCCGGATCCAATCGTGGATTGGAATAAACCACCGGTTTTTGATACAAACCCTTTCATTGTTGAAGGCTTTAAGAAGACAAATGACTCCGACACATTGCTCTCGGATTCTTTTTTAATTCTTGGTGTTCCTAATGAAGTTCCAGCCGTTGGTACTGTTGATGTTCCAGAGTTTGTTCAAGTGAGTGATTTGCTCAATGAACTTACAATTGTAGATTTCATGGTTAAAATTGGCTTGGGAAAAGAGGTCACTGTCAGATTATTCAAAGAAGAAAAAAAATCACCAAAAACCTCTTTTTATGGAAAGTTTGAATCTGTTTATGTCCTGGTAGTTTTTCATGGCACTTATTTACAATGTCAATTCGAGAAAACCAATTTGAAGTTCAAGACCAATGCAGACAAGCTTAGGCGCTCGAAATTATTTGAAGCAATGGAAACTCGAGGACGAGTTTTCTCAAGCCAGAGAGAATGATGCAGCCGTGAATTCATGAAGAATATAGTAATTATTTAATTAGCTCTTGATTAGGAAATTTTGTGATTTCATATTCTTAGTCTAGAATTATTTATTTCCGTACTTAGGTAGGTTGATGTGATTTTCCTTTTATTTAGTATCTTAGTTAACAAGGAAGTAGTTTCTTAATTTCAATTTACCTTTGTAGTATTACTAGGATTGATTATAAGTAGAGTTGTAAGTCTTAGGATTAGGAAGTTTTTGATGATTAATGAAATTAAAAAGAGTGTTCTCTTTTATGCCAAATTCTTTGGTATTCTACGGAATCAACAAAGTGTTTGATGCCTTTATTCCTGGGTATTCTTTGACTAAACAGGTTTAGAGAAGGATTTCGATCTCCGGGTATTCGTTACGAATCAACGGATTCGGACTCAATTTAGTAGTTCCGTTTTTCATTAGCTTCCGCTGCATCAGGTAACATGTCTGTCGACCAATTTGTTCTAACAAAGTAGGGTAGCTTGATGCTCCAAACTTGCAGTTATGGAGGTTGCTTACTAGTGACATTTAATTTCTCATGGATATATAGTCCACTGCTTCACCAATTTTCCATTTTTCACCTATCACATTGCATCAAGGGAAAAAATTATTTAGGAAAAAAAACAGATCAAATCAAGTATGCACCAAGCAAAAGAATAAATAGATTATCATAGTAAAATGCTGAAAGAGAGATGATTCGAAGTAATTCCTGTTGTGTTCGGATCTTGGATTCGTGGAGAGAAAGTAAAAGCAAGAGAGTTGATGAGTCCCGCTTTCCTTTGTGTAGACAGATCTTGTATAGTATCAATTTTTACCAGCTTCAATTGATTTTTTTTTCTAGATTTGTTTTTGAGAACTTGTTTTTGAAGAATTTCAGCAAAGAACCCAGTCTTGGGAAACATTAAAACTACAGGTTTCATATTCTTGATAACCATTATGCTATGCTCAATAACGAATAAGAGATGAACACGGTGAAGAGATTTTGTCTTCAAAGAATTTTTTTTTTTAAAACAATCATGCAATCTTGGAAGAAACTACAATAAAAAAACCATGGGCTTTCTTTTCCCTCCATGTATCCAAGATCCCAACAGGCAACACAACCTTTATACGCTCTCTTCCTTGCATTGTTATACTCGAATCTGGTTGTTGTTTTGATTTGTAGCAATCCTTTGCAATGAGGTTTGGGTAATTTGTTTTGGATGAGAATGATACAATGACATTGGCTCTCCGATATCGAAGTTAGCAGCAGATGCAACATTAGTTAGAAGTGCACTAGAGAACTGCAATAGACTATTTTGCAGAATGCTGCACTCACTGTCACTGCATTTGGAACTGCCTTAACACTAGGTTGGCGCCTAGCATCTGTTGTCCTTGCCACAGCACCGCCTTTCCACTACTTATTGGAGCCTCCATAGCTAAGGTAAGTGAAAAATCATAATGCAAAACTTCTATATTTTCTCTTGCACCTATTAATGCGTTTCTTTGCTCCACTTGGTTTGCTCCGAAAGCTACGGAACATGGTCGAATCCCACTGGCTCCGATGGACACTAGGACAAAGGAGAAGAGAAGGGTTGCATATTGGGATCCTGTTGGAGATTTGCAGCTCTCCCCCTTTAGTTGGTTGCAGTAAGGTGGCCTTGCTTGGGGGATCATAGCTGTTATCCATATGAGGACCACACCTTATAGCCATGAAATTGCAATTTAGATCAATTTGGCACTTCAATTTGGTTAATGAAGTTATGTTGAGAAATTAACCACAGAAGTGCTTGAATCTGACAATTATGATTCCAAATCATTTGGATTGAGGCTGTCAACCAAAAATTTATATGTGTTTAGTTTTGTTGTAGGAAATAAAGGTTCCTATGAAACCAAGTAAACAAGTACAAACAAACTGGGGAATCCCAACAGAATACTGAAGGAGAAACAAGTATCTGAAGACAGAAACATACCCATCCCTAATTTTACAGGTCTATTGGAGCTCGTTGTTCATTATCCCTCACAGAGTAACGAAGGAGATTGAGGGCTTGCTCAGGACCTTTTAATGGTCAGATATGTCATTCGTAAACGGGTGGATAGCTTTTTTTGGATTGATAACTGACATCTTTTAGGCCACTTTTTTTTTCTTCCAAAATTCTGGTTCATATTAAAGACTTGATCGTGTAATTTAGCATGTCAACTCGTTGGTTTTGTGGTTTTAAAGTGTTTCTGAAGGAGCCTTTGGGCCTTACCCTTGGTGCAGGGCCTGTTAAAAACAAAAGAATAGCAATCTAGCTACCTACCAAGACTGTATAATAATGCATAGGTTTCATTTTCATTCGCAAACCACGTTCTGTAATCTGCAGATGATCAAATGACTCTTGCTGTTCAAGAAAAAATTACATAGACACCTGAAAAATAACGCACCAGCCCAATACCAAATGATCAAAACTGTACCCTCTCTAGATGAAGGACCGGATCGACTTCTCTGCAGTCCACCCCTTGCACCGGACTGCATGAGATTTTGGCCATCGATTTCAACAATCAATGGTTTGATTCATATCTCCTTGCGGTAAGATATGTATGTGCACTAGCCATTACACTGCAGAGAAGCCAACTCCATTTGATGCACTAGTAGTAAGATATGTATGTGAGTGTTTTGCTGAAATTATTTGTTTTTCAACCAACTAAGGGTAAAATGGTCATATCATTTGATGTACAAAAATATTAGGTTCCAAACTACTTGGGTTAGAAAATAGGTTCAACAAGCTTTCTAACAGTTCAAGCTTTCTAACAGTTCTAACCACGTCAAAATCAGAGTTTGGGAGTGTCTATGGCAATACTGCTAAGTTTGGCCATTTTGTGAACTTTAGAGCATGCGCCTGGGCGCATATAGGTGCGCCCACAATATGTCAAATTTTGCGGGCTTATCTCGAACACTCCTGGACTCCAATTTGTGCGTGGTTTGGACAGTTAGAAAGCTTGTTGAATCTACTTTCTAACCCAAGTAGTTCAGATTTTAATTTATTTGTACATCAAAAGATATTACCATTTTACCCTTAATTGGTCGAAAAACTCATCATTTCAGCAAAATACTCATATCTCCCTCCTTTTAAATCAATAAAGACCTATTATATATTGATAAAAAGAGTTTTAAAAGTACTAAAAGAGTTTGCACTGATTTTGCTTTCAAAATTGTCTTTTAAATATTGGTAATGGATGGCAGTTGGATGTAATTGGCATTGACTAAGCTCAGTTCTTTGATGAACTTTCTGATTTCTGCTGCAAAGCAGTTGATTTTGATGGAAAAACTATAGTAATTGCTGAGCTGGACGGCAACTACCTTAGGTTCGGCGTACAAATCCTTTTCCTTTCTCTTCCTGATAAAAATTTGGGTCTACTTGTTTCATTCAAAAAGAAGGTCCTATTTTAATGATGTACTGCTTTTTGCTTGGAGTATTTTACATCTATAGTTCCAGCTTCCCTTCTAAAAAAGGTGGCCATATCTCTAAGATACTTATTTGTATGTGTAATCAAATGTTTGTTACAAAAAGAGCTTTGGTTCAGTGCTTGAAATAATTCCCCTTGCTGATTCCATAAGTTAACCAAGCTGATGGCCCGATGTGAGCTTTGTGGCAAGCGGGCATTTTTCACCCCACGGAAGGCTGGGGAGACAAAGACAGAGTTGATTGGTTATTCTGATGCCTAATATGACTGTCTGCCGCCAGCACTATGTCAATGGACAAGTTGTTGTGGAAGCAGTGAAGAATGTCCTGAAACCTTGTAGAAAAATTCAAAGTGGCTCTCACATGGAAAAAGTTGTAGTTGTTTAGTGATATCTCTACTTCACATCCTAATATTCTTTTTGGCTTCTATGTATTTCAATAAGCTGTCTAGAATACTTGTAGAATGTGGGTTTTCTGATGTTTGTTTACGGTTTAGCATTTGCATATATTTACAGAAGAAACTTTGCTACTTGCAATCTGATCATTATTTGGCACTTGATCAGTAGTTTTGCCTTAGAACTTCATGCACGAAAGAAGGTAAATAAGGCAACAATGCAGCTAGTTTGAGGCCATCCAGAATACCAATGACAACAGATAAACATGCATTCTTACCTAAGTCATCAAGAATTCGATCAGACTTGCAGATTTCCTAAGAAGGCATGAAACATTGTAACCCCTTACATGGATTCCGATCTAGATCATAAGTATAATTCTGCTAACATTAGTGTCTTGACGGAAAGATGGAAACATTTAATCTGAGACTTTGCGTTTTTCTTAAGAAAATGCCATCAACAAGCTAGCTTAGGATGGGTGATTTTAACAGACGCATGTTGGTTGGATATATGCAGAGACATTGTGTGATACTGTGATTCATTTATTTTCATCTACAGTAGCAACTGTAATCATCGAAAATGTTCTCCCAGAACTTTAAAAAAATAAAACGTATATCATTAACTGTGCATATATCTGTGTTAGGACAAATACTGAATCCAAATTCGCCTTCTTCCCAATGTCAAGTGGTCCAAGTGGATGGACGTATTGGATTAGAAACAACTATATCGAAATAAAAGAAACAGAAATGTAGTTTCATCATTATCACTAACAACTTCAAAGCAAGCATGGCCTACAGGGAACCAAACCAAAAAAAAAACAAAAGACTAGACTATGCGTAGTTGCTGGAACAAGTAATGGCTGCATCCCGAAACTTCACCTCAGAATTTGGAAATTGGAAGCTCCTCCTCATCATAATCTACCTCGGACAGGAATTGTCCTTTATAAGATCAGCGGCTGAGCATCTTTCCCTTGGCTGGCCTACGCATTTCTCGATGAAGGCCTTCAATTCCAGATCACTAACCATGTTCAAGTCTTGAGGCTTCACTCCCGCTGTCACCTTCTTGTATATCTTGGCTATACTATCAATCTCACTATATGGTATATCCAGGGTCGCCATTTCGAGCATGCACATTCCAAACAAGTAAATGTCTACTAACTCGCTGTAATCTTCCTCATACAGTTCTGGTGCCATATACTCTGGGGTCCCCAACAATGAATGTGCCTGATGGGTTTCGTCTACTATAGTTGTCAAACCTAGATCACCAATCTTGACCTACACATCAAATCAAATCCAGTTTAGGTCTTGACATTAGAAAAGCAATTCGACAAACAGAACTACGCTCAACTAAGGTACCCAATGACTTCACTTCCCTTTTGTTTGTTGAAGCCACTAATTAGTTCCAATAACAGACATTTGCTGTCGTAAAACATGGTCATGCTTACAAGTAACAACCACCCACTAAAAATGTAGAACTTCAACACACATTTTAAGCATTTCAATTCACTTTCATATATTTTCCTATCATTTTTCATACTCCAACAAACACCTTAACCCACATGTCCAGTAGGCTGTGGTCAGCATTTTCTTGATAAAATATCATTTCATTTTATTGGTCAATTACAACTAGAAAACCAACAAGAGATTACTACTTCAGAATTTTAAATTCATCCACATAATTAGCAACCAAACTAGGTTTCATTAAGTTGAAAGAGAGAAACAAACCTTTCCGACATTTCCGTTGATGAAAA